>NC_133354.1:33353587-33685802 GCF_030506205.2 Paramisgurnus dabryanus
CATTTTTAACACTCCAGAAATGTATTATCTTATTAATGTATTAATTATCCATAATTTAGGATACAGTATTAAAAAAAAGTTATATCATGTAATCATGCACAAACTGAATTTGACTTTAAGCACATTATTGGGACCATCTCTGAGGAAAGCCAGATGAGATTTTGATAGAGCAAGAGGGAAGACATTGATGATTTCAACATGCTTTTCATTTATTTGGCAAAAAAGAGAATGTGTATTGCCATCTACATGAACTTTGTGTGCATTTTTAGCACACAAAGAGAACTTGCATTTATTAAAATGCCAACTTCTGTGTAGCTCTTAGATTTATCACAGAGAGGCTGCTTTAATACTGAGAGTTTATGTGGACGAGAGAGAAACATAACGTTTACACCTGTAATATTTAAATCCGTCTCTTTTGTCCACTTTTGACCACTTCTGTCCTGATTACTTTGAGGGGCAATTTCTGAAATAAGATCGCGCAACTTTCACACGCTAGCAAAATGAAACTACCCGGAAATCAGCCGCTTTAATTTTATCAATGAAAGGCTAAAAATAGCGCTGAATACGAAAAGACGTAAAACATTGTGTTCATTACCTCAGATTAGATAAATGGTCGGAGAGAAGGCGGTCTCCTGTGGCTGTTCAAGCACATTCAACCCATAGACTGCAGTCTATTGTTTTATTTCCGCTGTCATCATAGGTAACATGAAATAAAAATGTTTTCACACACCAAACTAATACGACGCTGGCGCATCCTCCAACTGCGGGCAGACTTCCTTTTCTCTCCCACTTGCCATTTCTACACGTAACATAACCTGCAGTACTTACACTCTAAACCAGTCACCTCTTCTTTCGCGTGAATGGGAAACACGCTATCTGAGGTCACATACAGGGCATGAGACTACATTGCGCATGCCATGAACCGTTGAACCGTGCAGCACACACGCGCTCCGAACCGAGACAAGCGAACCGAACGGTTCTGATTTTTTTCATGGACCGTGCCACCCCTACTATCATGTAATATGTTATGGCTTGTGCAGTTCAGCCTACATAAGCAACCTCAGCAGACTGCACGCTTCGGATTGAAAAACTTTCGCATTGTTTACAAACGAGTACGCGTGATTTCACGTAATGGCGGATTTCACTGTTACATGCTGTACAGTGTTAAACAAAGTTATTCACTTTTGTATCCTTCATGGCAACTTTGAGTAATGCTGCACTGCTGTATCTTTAAGTGTGTGCTGTAATATAATTCCATGTTTACATGCTTATTTACAAACGAGTTTGCATGTTCACGTAATGGCGGATTTCATTGTTACATGCTGTACAGTGTTAGACACAGTTATTCATTTTCATATCCTTCATGGCAACTTTGAGTAATGCTGCACTGCGGTATCTGCTGTAATATTATATTGTTTACATGCAACGCATTGCATACATTGCGCTTTACACGCGACACCATTTTATTATGAGCTCCGCGTTGTTTACACAGAGAAGCGAGCTCGCGCACATGGACGCGCCATATGCGATGTGTTTTTAAAGTTTATACTCGCTTACAGAAACGCGTTTAAAACAGAAGCTAGACAATAAGGGGATGGGCATCTAAAAACAGTCATCTGAAAACAGCTTTTTATATAACTAATCATTGCAGATGTTTATCTGAGATACCAATTTAGTTTATGTACATGATAGTTTGTCTGTATGTAGTGCTATCATTTACCCATCAGTTATGTATGTAAGGGAACGGTATTTCTGTGGACAATTTATGCTAACAGCTGTTCATAACTCTCTTACAGTTCTGCATTCCTCTCATCAGTACAAAACTATGAAGTGGAAAAACATATTCACACTTTTTGGACAAAGTTATATGGAAACATGAGCCACATGAAGTTTACAGCTCTGTTGTTTATCAGTTTCTTATACAAGTTAAAGGAGCGGTGAATCAAAAACTAATATGTTAATTTGTTATATAAGAGGTCATCATACTTAAATGAACATCCTGCAAGTTTCAGAACTGAAAACATCCGTGCTACTGAAATATAACCGTTTTTGGCACCAAGCCAGCTAAACACTCCAGTGTGGAATTCGGAAATCTATGACATTAAAGTAGAATTGAAGCACCTCCCATAGCCAAATACAATGACCACTTTTGTAGCCCCGCCCACAGCTTCGCGTGACACACGTGAGTCTCAACAATCATTATACATGTCTTTAAAGATTCCCAAATGTAACCAAAATGACTTTTAAATACATGTTTTTCTGATAGACTTTTATTTTGACGCGGTGATCTGTTATGATAGAGTAACCATGGTAACGAAGTCTTGGGTTGTGGAAGAACCGCGTGGGAACAACACAGAAGCTGAATACTTTAATTCGGAGGCTCTGAAAATAACATTAGGAATGCGTGAAAAAGGTTGTTTTTGAGGAGTGTTTGATTACCTTGTGTAATGTGCGGATTCACTTGTAAAGAAGCAAGTTGATGCTGGATTTGCAGAGAGCCTGTGATTAAAAGCACCACTAATATTGGATCTGACGAAAATGACACAGCAAGTAAGACATTTTACTTTATTTAAGTTACTGCGTTTCACTATTGCTTTGTTAGAAGAGATCGCTTGACATGTCCTGTTGTAACATCCGTGTCTAAACACGTATTTTTAATTTACTAAAAACATTAAACGATTAATAAAGGTACAACACTTAACAATACGATTGTAATTTAACGGTAGAAATATGCAAAGGAAGGACTTATCCTCCGCAATTTAGATTATGATGCCCGCTTACTGTGTTGTATACGGAAATTTAGGCAAGTTGCGTTTGAACGGTCAAACACTCAACAAAGCTTTTTTATCATATAACTGTGGTATGTAACGTTACGTGTATCTAAGAGCAACCTCACAAGCACAATAGAAATATACAAAGTTATTGATAAGAGCTTATCAGACGCAGTTTATAATCTGATGCGTGCTTACTGTGTTGTATACGGTACTTTAGTCACGTCGAGTTTAAAGTTTTGTTTCTACTTTACTATACGTATTGTCATTTATGTGTATCATCTCTAGCACCCAGAATCTTTTGTGGCTCAAACATATATGTGTTCGGCTGCTTTTTTCACACATTAATGTTTTTATAACATTTCCCCACATGTAATGACGGGGAATGAAGACATCCAATCATAGCAGTGGGTGTTTACGTCCAGGTCTTCAATGCGGCCCGCCCCTTCAAACGAAGATTTCTCCAGATGGCCACAAATCCATGTTACAAAATAGCCTATTACTTATTGTTTTAGATGTTTTTGAATGTAAAAACCACGCGAACATCATAAGTAGACCTCAGACAACAGTATAAAACAATAAAATCGACAAATTCACCGCCCCTTTAAGTTTTTGAATAGGGTTCGTTTCCAAATAAACTGAAAATGTCCTACTGACCTTCATTTCTATTTTGATTATATTGTTAACTTCTTAATAAACCTCAAACAAACATGTATACATTTGTCCTCACATTCTTTACTGTAGTTCTATCCTGCCTCATTATGCAGCTCATTATGCAGCTCATTATGCAAGGCTTTGTTTGCTAGCTGTCAATCAATCCTTCTCGCATACGGCCCCTCTAAACAAAAAGTGTCTTACAATTTCTAAATCAATATATTGGTTTATGTGAATGAGTAGGCAGGATGATTTTCACATCATTTTAAAGAAAAAAAACTCTAGACTACTAGATTCTGTTTAGGAAAGTCTTGTTAAAACATGGTTAGTATGGGTTTTGTGGACTTATATCAGTGACTTAAAATATTTGCTTTTTTAAAAACCACGCATAAACCTTTTTCTCTCGAAAATACAAACATGTACATACATGTAGCTCATATAATATTTTAGCCCAGTTTGTGCAGAACACAGTGGTGAGACACTTGCCATTATTATGTTTTAAAGTAACTGAAAAAAGACCAAATGTAAGAGCATGTCAGAACCTCTGATAGTGTCCCAAAATGGTCGGACCCCAGAGGGTTAATGTTGCGCCATCTAAAAGCAGCTGTCGGCGATTTAATACTAATCAAGGAACCAGAATTACTGACGTGATGCGTGTGGTATCGCATGCGATTTATCGTGCAGCCCTAATGCCAACATAGTTTTCTAGCCTATTGAGTAAGATTGTGTGATCTATTGTGTCAAAGGCTGCACTAAGGTCTAATAATTTAAGGAGTGAGATTTCACCATGATCGGATGTTAAGAGGAGATCATTTGTAACTCTAAGCAGTGCTGTCTCTGTGCTAGGGTGGGGCCTGAATCCTGATTGGAACTTTTCATACGTACTATTATTTGCTAAGAATGTAAGTAGCTGTTTTGCCACTACTTTTTCTAATATTTTAGAAAGAAAAGGGAGATTTGAGATTGGTCTAAAGTTATTAAGATCTCCTTGGTCAAGGTGTGATTTTTTTTAATGAGCGGTCTAATAACTGCTAGTTTGAAAGCTGTTGGAACGTAGACTAATTCTAGTGATGAGTTAAAGATATTTAGTACTGGGTTTGACACTACAGGGAATACCTCTTTGAGTAATTTTGTGATAAGGGGGTCTAATATACAGGATGATGATTTGGATGACGTTACTAATTTAGAGAGCTCTTCTATTGTAGTAGGTTTAAAAGACTCAAGATGTTTGTATGGTAAGCTAGTGTTAAATGTACTATTGGGTAGAGTGTTGGCTGCTTGCGTACCTACAATGTTTCCCTAATAATCGTAATTTTCTTAGTAAAGAAGTTCATGAAGTCATAACTATTGTTTTGGAGTTTATTGGATTCTGTTTGTTCTTTATTTCTTGTAGGGTGACCATACGTGCCATTCTTCCCGGACGCATCCCGTCCAGGATTTCGGTGCGTCTTCCGGAAGTCGTATTTGTTGACCGCATACGCCATTCAGTTAAAAACATAAGATATACAATCGTAGTTTCATTCTTACCTT
The DNA here is from genome assembly GCF_030506205.2 of Paramisgurnus dabryanus. Classification (NCBI taxonomy): domain Eukaryota; kingdom Metazoa; phylum Chordata; class Actinopteri; order Cypriniformes; family Cobitidae; genus Paramisgurnus; species Paramisgurnus dabryanus. Next base: position 33,358,543 of record NC_133354.1, read on the forward strand.
AAAATGTAATGGTTGCTTTTCTGTAATAATAATAATAATCCTCTATGACGTATGCGGTCGACAAATACGAGTTCCAAAAGACGCAGCCAAAATCCTGGACAGGACGGGTCCGGGAAGAATGGCACGTATGGTCACCCTAATTTCTAGTCAGTTTCGCAACTGTGCTAAAGAGGAAATGAGGGTTATTATGATTTTCTTTAATAAGATTGCTGAGATACGTAGATCTGGCGAATTTAATAGCCTGTCTGTAGTGTTGAACACTCTCTTTCCATTTTTCTTGCTACCTTTTTAAGTGCTCCAGTGTGATGGTCATACCATGGAGCCGGTGGTTTTTCTTTGATTCTCTTTATTCGAATGGGAGCAACGGCATCCAATGTGTTAGAACAAACACTGTTCAGGTTTTCTATTACAATATCTAGATCTTCACGGTTATCTGCTAAATGTTTCATATATTTGATCTTGACATGTCAAGGCAGCTAACAGACAGACGGGTAAGCCGATCAGTCTGTTTCCTGACCTGGGCCCTGGATAGTCAGACTGTATTAGAAGTAAGACTATTGGTCAAATTTCTAGAGAGTATAGCACTTCCTTCCGAGGACAGATGAAGGCCCTCTCGCTTTAGTAGAAATGGTCTCCCCCAGAAATGCTTCCAATTGTCTATAAACCCTACGTTATGCTGAGGGCACCATTTTGACATCCAGTCATGAAGAGACACTAATCTACTATAAGTTTCATCACCCCGGTAGGCAGGGAGGGGACCAGAGCATATAACATTGTCTGACATTGTTTTGCAATTTCACACACGTCTTTAATAGTATCTTTGGGGATCTCCGATTGGCGGGTCTGGTGTCATTCGTGCCGGCGTGAATAACAATTTTAGAAAACTAACGCTTAGCATTTGCAAGCACTTTAAGTTTGGCAATCTAATGTATGGAAGAAAAATAATGACAAAAGTTTTTGAATTAAAATAGCCTGTTGAATTGTACTACGTGAAAAAAAAATGCATTGTATTAACCGTACTTGAATTTTAATGCATTGTATTTTTATGTTTTTGAATTAAAACAGCCTGTTGAATTGTACTACCTGAAAAAAAATGCATTGTATTAACCGTGCTTGAATTTTAATGCATTGTATTTTTCGGTTTTGCATTTTCAAGGGCTGAAATTAAACATGCGTATATATTTTCTGTATTAAAAATTCAATAGTCCACATTCACCTTTTAGATTTCACTTTAAAATATTCGGTCTGTTTAAAAATACAATGTAAGCAGGCAATTTTCAGTCCATTTAAATTCGCGTCCAAAAATTCAAGTCCAAAAATTCAGTCGTACAGATTTCAACATTTAACACCTGGGAACTGCAGGAAAAGCAGTAGAGTACCGAGTATAATCTCATCTGCTGTTAATCGATCTGACCAGCAGGTGGTGCACGTGTTCGCCAAGACTTTGTATATGTAAGATGATTTATCCACTGCAGCAGTGATGAATGTTGGCTTTTATGTTCAGTTTTAGTAAAACAACTGTAATACACTCATACAGAGAGTGTATTGTTTGGTTATGTTATTGACAGGATACTAAACGGGTTTTAAATGCCATATAAATTAAATGGGGCCTTTCTGCCTGCTATTGGCTTCGTTTCTCAAAAGCTAAGTTGATTGTAGATTTTATTGGTGGCAATCTACCGTCTTCTTATGCCTATGAGAAACGAAAACGGTTTTGTAATTCGTCACCTCAGTTTATAAACCATACTCAGATTATTAAACTGTTCAATTTACAAATCGTGCGCGCGGATTAATAAACCATACGCACAATTAAACAATCAGTGCTCTCAGATTTGCAATCCGTATCCACAAATTCATAAACAATTAATAAACAGTGCACACGCTTTCGCAATGGTTTTGCAAACTGAGTCCACTAACGCAGAGGTCCCCAACCACCGGGTCGTGGACAAGTTGCCACCGGTCGCAAGAACAACCTGAAAAAATGTATAATAGCTACGTTATAGTTTAATCAGGTGTTTTGTCCTTTACGAGCCGACTTCAAATAACATATCGTAAGTTATGGCTATAACTATGGATCTATGAGACCGAACGATGACCGTCACCACGGTCTTACCTTGAATGACGCCATTCTGCTAGCTCCTCATCCATGGACGCAGAGCGTGAACACACTTCTGTGTAACCTTCAACTTCACTCGTCTGTGTAATTTGGGGTGGAGTTGGAATTTGTTGATCCACCACTGCAGTGGTCATGCTTTTAGCATTCCCAGGGCCACAACCTTTATTGCTGCCGATATTGTCCCCATTAATCTCTGGAACTGTGCCAGTTCCATCCTTTTGCCTAAACGGAATGATTGCGACAGGTCCGATAAGCTTGCTACCCTCTGTGGGGACAGAGTTGCTGTCATTGTTAACGTGTTCAAAACTAACCCGACAAATATGGTTACTTGCCGTGGCTCGACATGGCTCTTCTCGTGGTTTAAACGAAACCCGAGATCCTGTATATGGCTGATAACAGGGGCTCTATCTCTTACAACCTGGTCCTGACTTTGTGCACAGATCAACCAGTCGTCCAGGTATGGGAGGATCTTTATACCCACAGCCTGGAGAGGGTAAAGGGTGGCTGACACCACCCTGGTAAATACACGCGGAGAGAGGGAAAGGCCGAAAGGAAGGACCCTGAATTGATATGCTTGAGCTTGGAAAGCAAAATGAAGGAACTTCCTGTGATCTGGATGAATGGGCACATGGAAGTATGCATCCTTGAGGTCTAGCGTTGTAAACCACTCGTTTGGCTCTATAGCCTCCAGAATTTGGTCAGTGGTCAGCATCTTGAACGGCAACACTTTTATGTACGCATTCAGGCGTCTTGGGTCTAAGATGGGTCGGAGACCACCATCTTTTTTGGGCACAAGGAAATAGTTCGAATATAACTATGGATCTATGAGACCGAACGATGACCGTCACCACGGTCTTACCTTGAATGACGCCATTCTGCTAGCTCTCCTCGAGACCTAATGTAAACAATGTCAGATGACTGACCCCAAGTGGTTGGTTCCCTATAAAACATCCGGGTGAACCGAACACTTCCTCTTGCCTGGAACGCCTCAGTTCATCCTGAGTGACAAGAAATGGTGACGGTCATCGTTCGGTCTCATAGATCCATAGTTATAGCCATAACTTACGATCTATTTCAACCTCACTCAGACGGTCACCATGGTCTTACCTTGGATGACTAGTGCCATCAAGATCACGATGGATGGAAGCTTTACCTTCTTCACATCCTTGCTTGGCAGCCGAGAGCAAAATTGTGGACCCAATCGTAACAGGGTCCGCCACATTGACTCTGTAATACCTGGCAAAGGTACAAGGTGAACTCCATGATGCCGCTGTGCATATGTCCATTAGTGCCACCCCCTTAAGTGCTGCACAGGATGTGGCCAGAGTCCTGGTAGAATGAGCTACCAGATTCCTTGGAACTGGTAAGCTCTGACTGGAGTATGCATGTGCAATAGTGTCTACTATCCAATGTGATAGGCGCTGTTTTGAGGCTGGTTTTCCGTGACTTTTCTTATCAAAACACAAGAACAACTGAGTGTGTAAATGTCGTAATGACTGTGTCCGCTCAATGTATGTGTGAAGTGCTCGAACTGGACATAAGGTGGCAAGATCAAGGTCTGGACAAGAGGGATCAGGCTCAGGCTGAAAGGCTGGAAGTTCAATCACTTGATTGATCGTACGATCATTAAGAACCTTAGGCAGGAAAGCCAAGTTTGGCCAAAGAGAGACCCCCGAATAGTTTGCTTTCCATCTTAGACAGTCTTCACTCACTGTTAAAGAATGTAATTCGCCCACACGTTTTGCTGAGCAGATAGCCAGAAGAAAAACTGTTTTCCATGTCAGTGACTTAAGATCCGCTTGGGCCAGTGGTTCGGATGGAGCTATAGTCAATGACTGGAGAACCATGGGAAGATCCCAGGATGGTGACCTCAGCATTTTTTCAGGATAGAGTCGACGTGCCCCTTTGAGAAATCGAGTAACCAAGACGTGTTTACCAACTGTTAAACCTTCCACAATACTGTGGAAATGAGAAATAGCCACCACATATACCCTTACTGTGTTGACTTTTCTTCCTGAGTCTAGAAGTGACTGGAGAAAGCATAAAATTGAATCAGGACCACAATTCGTGGGGTCTAGGTTTTTGTCCTTACACCAATTAGTGAAAACACGCCACTTGCTTGAGTAGTTATCCCAAGTGGACGGTGCTTTAGCGTTATTTATGGTTTTCCTTACTGCTTCCTCTAAATGACAAAAGAAGGGCTGAGTAGGGGCCAGACCCAGAGCTGTAACGTGGCTGGATTCGGGTACCAGATCTGACCTTCCACTTGAGAGAGAAGGTCCGCTCTGATTGGTAGTGGCCACGGATGGCCTCGTACCAGACGTAAAAGAAGTGGGAACCAATGTCTCTTTGGCCATTTCGGGGCGATCAGTAAAATTCTGCAATATCCCAGCTCCACTCGTTTGAGTACATGAGGAATCAATGGTAGAGGAGGAAAAGCGTACAATAAGCCTTTCAGCCACTCGTGAGACAGTGCATCCAGTCCCAAAGGCCCACCTTGGCCGTTCAGGGAGAACCACATCTTGCAATTTGTTGTCTCGGCTGATGCGAACAGGTCTGTGTGGGCTTTTCCAAACCGGGTCCATATCAGATGCACCACCTCCGGGTGTAATCGCCATTCCCCCGGGAGAGGTCCAATTCGAGAGTGGAGATCGGCAGCCCGGTTCACTACTCCGGGTATATAGACTGCCCCGAGAGAGGCGAGTCTCGGGTGGGCCCAGAAGAGAAGTCTCCTGGTTTCCTGAAGGCAGCGCAATGACCTGGTTCCTCCCTGATGATTGATGTAATAAACTGCCGACATGTTGTCGGTCCTTACGAGGACATGCTTGTCCTGTAGGAATGGAATCAGTTGTCTCAAAGACAGATAGATTGCCCTCAGCTCCAGCACATTGATGTGTTCCATGGTCCAGGGGAACTTCAATAAGCCTCTGACCGATCTTCCTTGCCAGACAGCTCCCCAACCTGTCAGGGAAGCATCGGTTGTCACTACCATCCTCCTCTCTGGTATATTCCCCAGAGGAACACCCTGACCCAAGCTGCTGCTCCTCATCCATGGACGCAGAGCGTGAACACACTTCTGTGTAACCTTCAACTTCACTCGTCTGTGTAATTTGGGGTGGAGTTGGAATTTGTTCATCCACCACTGCAGTGGTCATGCTTTTAGCATTCCCAGGGCCACAACCTTTATTGCTGCCGATATTGTCCCCATTAATCTCTGGAACTGTGCCAGTTCCATCCTTTTGCCTAAACGGAATGATTGCGACAGGGCCGATAAGCTTGCTACCCTCTGTGGGGACAGAGTTGCTGTCATTGTTAACGTGTTCAAAACTAACCCGACAAATATGGTTACTTGCCGTGGCTCGACATGGCTCTTCTCGTGGTTTAAACGAAACCCGAGATCCTGTATATGGCTGATAACAGGGGCTCTATCTCTTACAACCTGGTCCCGACTTTGTGCACAGATCAACCAGTCGTCCAGGTATGGGAGGATCTTTATACCCACAGCCTGGAGAGGGTAAAGGGTGGCTGACACCACCCTGGTAAATACACGCGGAGAGAGGGAAAGGCCGAAAGGAAGGACCCTGAATTGATATGCTTGAGCTTGGAAAGCAAAATGAAGGAACTTCCTGTGATCTGGATGAATGGGCACATGGAAGTATGCATCCTTGAGGTCTAGCGTTGTAAACCACTCGTTTGGCTCTATAGCCTCCAGAATTTGGTCAGTGGTCAGCATCTTGAACGGCAACACTTTTATGTACGCATTCAGGCGTCTTGGGTCTAAGATGGGTCGGAGACCACCATCTTTTTTGGGCACAAGGAAATAGTTCGAATATAACCCAGTGTGCTGTTCGTAGAGTTGCAGCGGAGTAATCGCTTTCTCCTCCAGTAGTGTTGCTATTTCCTTGGATAAAATTTCTGCCTGGACTGAGTCTTTTACCACAGTTAAGTGAATCCCTGAAAACGAAGGGGGTCGTCGCCGGAACTGGATTCTGTACCCGCTTTTTATTGTTGCGAGTACCCAACGATCTGAAATTTTCCTCTCCCAGCTGTCCAGGCGTAGCTGGGAGCAGACTCCGGCCACTCTCCCAGGATTGCTATGCAGTTCCCCCATAGGGGCCTGAGCCCCTGGGGTTTTGCTTCTTTTGAGGTGCATTTCTCCCTGATGTACGAAAACGAGACATTTGTGAATGCAGAGGTGCATGTCTGGCACTTTGGCTACTATCAAACCTCTGGGAATAGGTATTCTGCCCTCTGTTGAACTCCCATGATCCTGGCCGACTAAAATGAGGATGATAAGAGGGCTTAGAGGGCTAAGACTGTCTAGATGCCTTGACGGAACCAAACGTGCGTTGTACTGAATCTCTTCTACGCCGCGCTTGCTCCGCTTTATCCAGTGTCGTCTGGGAATCTGGATGAAACACACGGCCTGGTGTGACGGGCATGTAGGTCAGTTCCTTCCTGATAGTATCAGGCAGCGATGTCTGTGCTAGCCAAATCTGTCTACGAGAAAGGATAGCAGATGACATAGAAGCCCCAATGTCCCTAGTAAGCTGGGCGTGCGTAACCAAGGCTGCATCGACCAAACCCATAATGTCCCGATCCTCTGGATTCGTTTTCCGTAGAGAAGCTAAAATTATGGCTAAAGCATTCCCAGACCGGGCTGCACGTGTGGCTGAGTTGTAGGTTCGACACACTAAGTTGTCGGTTTTCTCACACTCTTTCCGGGGACAGCGTGGGTCATCCGTTACCCAATCTAGACCCAAAGATGTTAAAGATGCCATTTCACGCTCTACCGCTGGCATACCCCCCATGCCTGTTTCTGCAGCATATTGTATGTTAGCAAAACGTCTGCAACCAGCATTGAACTGGGGTGCAGCTTTGTGGTGATTCCAAGCTTTGCTTAGCATTTGTAAATAGTCCTCAGCAACCGGGATCAAAACAGATGGTCGATACTGTGAGACTCCGGCCCACACTCCTTGCACTGCTGGTGTCGTTGATGGCTCAGCTTGGGTTTCCAGACCCAAAATTCTTGCAGCGCTAAGAATTCTGGTAAGAATGTCAGGTTGTGTACTGTCAGTAACAGAAGACCTGGACTCATCTCCCTGATCTTCCTCACTCTCATCATGATCGTCACTACCAAAAAGAGAGTCATGAGCATGTAGAGAAATAGTGTCAGGGGTGTTACCTCTTTCTCCTTGATTTAGAGAGATATCATCAGAAACAACAGACGGAACTGTCTGCTGTTGTGCACCTACTCCCATATTTTGGGGCCTAAAATTATCCATTTTCCCAGCCAGATCACGTAAAGTTGACAGAATTTGCATCTGGGTGTCAATTTGAGGGTCTGTAACTCCTGACTTTCTTCCATCAGAACAGCTAGGTCCATCATGGCCTTTAACAGGAGAATGCACCCTTTTCCGTTTAGGGGAGCGAACATCAGACACTGATCCTGATGTTCCTCTATCATGAGCTGCTCGACCAAAAAGGGAAGCTCTTTGCACTCTCTCTTGTAGAGAGAACTCAGCTGCAGCCGGACATGGTTTTTCAATGTCCTCCAGCAAATGGGACATACCCAGACATGATGGACACTCCTGGTGTCCATCCCGAGGATGCATAATTGTAAGACAACTGCGGACAGATGTCGCTCAAATAACACAGAAAAATATTAATACTCTACTCCTGCGCACAGAAGTCTGTCAAATACTATATATAAAGTGTGTACCTAATTTCACTGAGCACACAATGGAGTCAGTGAGATAATATATTTAAATTGCAAAGAAAATTAATATATATTTTAGTTAATTATAAATTATATATATTTATATAATTTATATATTATAATTAATAATTTATTTATTGTGCAATCACCTATCTACGCCCGAACGCACAGATCAAAAATAGGCGACAGAACCCTCTCCGTTGCGAACAGCAGATCAGCGGGTAAACAATAAACTCCTTTTAACTGATGTAAATAACAAGAGCACAAAAAATACTCACCACATCCGTACGCTACTTAGCGTCGGAACACAAACCCTACAAAAACAAATGTTAACATGAATCAAGTTCATTCAATTGTAATGTAAATAATACCAACCACCTACCTGAAAATAGAAGAAAGAGAAAACAATTAGCTTACCGCAATCCTCAGGGGCACCAGGCGCCTGCACTATAGTGACGGATTGAATGGGGTAAGTTAAAGATTTCCAATTTAAACGTATACACGCAGATTTTCTCAAAACCGGTCTCTGAAGAGGCGAGAAAGGCAAAGAGGAAGTGTTCGGTTCACCCGGATGTTTTATAGGGAACCAACCACTTGGGGTCAGTCATCTGACATTGTTTACATTAGATCTCGAGGAGAGCTAGCAGAATGGCGTCATTCACGGTAAGACCGTGGTGACGGTCTGAGTGAGGTTGAAATAGATCAATCCACTTCTATACATGGTCGCGCTCCCTCTTTTTCTTTCTCTCTCTCTCTCTCTCTCTCTACCAGCGCATCGGTGATCACATTGCTGTCATTAGAGTTCAAGCATACAGTACTTCTAAAACACAATCGATCAAAGAATTGCAAAGGTATGACTTTATGAATAAATGAAGACGTTCATTTGATTTTGCAAATGAAACTAATTGCAGGCTTTTGAAAAACTTAAAAATTACCCTTAAACTCTTAATTAATTATACTTAAACTCTTTTACTGCAGTAATAATATTTTTATTTTTAATGTAGGTTTGAGAGGAACCTAAACAGTCATGTGTCAAACATCAAAAAGCATAAACGCGAGTCCCCCGCGCCCAACCGCAATTCTTCTGGCATCTCTCCTCCTCATCTCCTCGTTCACTGAACATTGTTTTCCTTCTGTTCTGTTACTTGAACTTGGGGCTCGAGCCAGACCAAGATTCGAGCTGCCTTCGAGAACAGCAAGCCAAGTTCGTTTACCGTTATTTATTAAGACTAAATGGCCAGGCAAACTCCTGAAAAAATGAAAGTAAAGAACAGTGGCGGATGCAGAACGTGACATATGGGTGGGCATGGATTAAGTCCGGGTGGGGCTGAATCTATGGGTGGCACTTTTGAATAAGAAACTATAACAAGTCTATAAAATTCGTCAAAACTTCAGGAATCACAAGGGTATTGGTGAGAACACTAATTTAAACAGCATACACACACACACCCGAACTGCACGTCACATTTTTGACATTATTGATATACTTTAAATTGTAATGCAACATGACATTAATTAAGCCTTTTTGGTAAAACAAATATTGGGCTGTCATATAGCCTACAAAAAAAAGAACCTGCACACAGTGACAATAAATTTAAATGAACAAAAAAAAAACGAATACTTTTTAAAATAGCATATTAAAACTGTTTAAATAAATTAAGCTACTAAATGCTTAAAATGAAGCTTCTAACATCATATTCTCTTCATGCAAATCACTAAAAATATATTTTCGTTCTCACATATTTAAGTTAACTTACTATAAAGAAAGAAAAAGGGAATTGCTAGAATAATGTTAGACTCTGAGGTTAAACGAAATGACAAATAAATAAACATTTAATATACTTTTTTATGAGCATAAGAGCAAGCGGGTAGCCTACTCGTGAAGAGCGGAGCCGAGGAGCGCGTTTATCAGACGTGAACACGAAAGGAGTAATGGGTTTAATTATGCTTTCACTTCATTTCCTGACAGTTTCACTTGTTAGTGGGGATAGTAATGACTAACAAGATGACACCGAATTACATACAATATAATTACCTAACTAAATCTGAGAGAATGCAAACACATTACAATATTTTTTTTCGCCCGACGGGCAGGGCGCAGATACATTTTTGTAGCCCGACAGGAATTCGCCATAGCCCCGGGACTTCGGGGTAGCGATTTTGCGAGCCCTGCATAGGTTTGTTTTGTAGAAAGACTTTCTTTAAAGTGAATTTCGTTTTGTATAAATTTTATCTTAATATTAATCAATGTTTAATCAAACAATTGCCTTGATTTAATAAATAAGAAGCAAACCAAGAACGTCTGTAGTGTGGATTGAAGTGAACCCACTATATTTCCGCAGCCTACGTCTTTCTGCTTTTAATACATTTCTTAAATTAATGTCTCAATTACACAGTAGGCTTATAGGTTGTTATGATAGGCTATTTGTTGCTTAAAAGCAATAGGCTATATTGTATAAAGTGTAGCAATAAACGTGGCGTGACTTATAGTGCTAATTTAGAGAGCTGGTAGGCTATCAAACAACATCACTGTGATCAGATGCTTTCTTTCTATTTTTTACCCCGCTGTCATATTTGTTGTGTGTTCATGTTATTGAGAAGAAAGTGTGCAGCACATATTTATAACGTGTTGTTATTCAAAATACGTTTTCCACTTGCTTGCAAAAAAAGTTCTCGGGAATATTTTTTTCATTATAGAACCATCAGAGGTGGGTAGAGTACCCAAAATCTGTACTCAAGTAAAAGTACAAGTACTTATACAAAAATTTACTCAAGTAAAAGTAAAAGTATCAATCTAATTATTTACTTGAGTAGGCCTAAGAGTAAAAAAGTATTAGATGAAAAAACTACTCAAGTAGTTAGTTACTCGTTACTTCCGATCTGATAGAGAAGTAGCGCAAAAGCACTGAATTTCAGACTACTTGGAGGGTTTTCACAAACCTCTCCTTAAAAGTCTCATTGTTCTGCTTATAAACAAGTAAAGCAGCCTCCTGCAATGGGTACATCAACGTGTCACATAACGTGTCATTTGAGAAAAAATCTCAAACACACACACAGATGTTTTTCTGACGGTTAACTCTTTATTTATTTCATGTTCACAACACAAACTTGTCAGCGTCTGCCTTTAAACATGCAAACAGTAAACAAAAAAGAATGTGTGTGTCTGTTTGTTATCATGTTTTTATATGAATAGGTTATTTTCATTGCCATTAAAGTGCAATTACTGAACATAAACAGGAGCTTAATAAAAATGATCATTTTAGAATTAACTTATCTGTTTGTGCAAATCGTTGCACAATCAAAATGTGCAACTTTACATTTACTATAATATATAATACATGTTTCTTTAAAATCAAACTTTATTCTTTTATTTTTATTCATTCATTCTTTAGGAAGGATTTAAATAAAATACAATCCCGTTTTTATTTGAATGTATTTTCTGCACATTAGTGAGGTGTCCGGATTTGTGTATAAATTCAAGACGTCCTTACATTTCGCTGTTCAGTTTGTTTAGTTGTGGGGAAATTATACGGAAATGTGCAGATGAACGTGCTGTTGTTTTGTCATCGCTTGCACAAGAGTGCATATGGCAAAAAAACTCGGACAGTGTGTGAAATGACCATTAATACTTACACTTACTTCAGGTTGGATCTTGAATTCCTGTACGCTGAGATGTCAGCTCGTTCATTGAACAAATCATGCATCACATCATGAAACTATTTGACCTCTTGGAGTGAAAACATAGACCGAACTTGAAGCCGCCATGCATGATCTGCCTCCGATATCTCGCACAACGCACACGCGCCCTCATCTGCTTCTCTTATCATCTACGCGCGGTCGCGCGCGCTAAAGGGTGACCGCGCGGTCGCGCGCGCTAAAGGGTGACGCAGCCTGTCTCGCGAAACTTTCGAACACGCCCTATAAACTTTCAAAAAAAATATATTCATTAATTATTACCATTTGAAAGTAGCGCAGTAACGCCGCCGAATGTAGCGAAGTAAAAGTACAGTTTTTTCACTAGAAATGTACTTGAGTAAGAGTAAAAAGTACCTATCCTTAAATTTACTCTAAAAGTCCTAGTTACACAAAAAATGTACTCAAGTACATGTAACGAAGTAAATGTAATTCGTTACTACCCACCTCTGAGAACCATAATGTAACGCAACATTCAACTTATAATAGTTTTTAAATAGTTATCAGGCTTACTTATAATTTTACTGTTTTTAACATAAATGCAATAGATAAAATACACCATATGAAGTAGTATCCATGTCTAACTATACAGAGTAGTATTTTTTTACATTTCTGATGTAAATAACTTTCCAGTTAGGAAAGTACAAGCTTAACACAGTATAAACTTCATTAATTCCTGAAAGCATGAATAAAAGCATGGAAGCAATTTCTAAAATGAGGGTGGGGCTACAAATCCGTTAGTGCAGGGGTCCCCAACCTTAAAAAAAATCGCAACCCGGGGGGGTGGGGGACTCGCGTTTATGCTTTTTGATGTTTGACACATGACTGTTTTGGTTCCTCTTAAACCTACATTAAAAATAAAAATATTATTACTGCAGTGAAAGAGTTTAAGTATAATTAATTAAGAGTTTAAGGGTAATTTTTAAGTTTTTCAAAAGCCTGCAATTAGTTTCATTTGCGATATCAAATGAACGTCTTCATTTATTCATAAAGTCATACCTTTGCAATTCTTTGATCGATTGTGTTTTAGAAGTACTGTATGCTTGAACTCTAATGAGAGCAATGTGATCGCCGATGCGCTGGTAGAGAGAGCGAGAGAGAGAGAGAGAGAGAAAGAAAAAGAGGGAGCACGACCCTGTATAGAACAGGATTGATATGATATTTGAAGTCGGCTCGTAAAGGACAAAACACCTGATTAAACTATAACGTAGCTATTATACATTTTTTCAGGATGTTCTTGCGACCGGTGGCAACTTGTCCACGACCCGGGGGTTGGGGACCTCTGCGTTAGTGGACTCAGTTTGCAAAACCATTGCGAAAGCGTGTGCACTGTTTATTAATTGTTTATGAATTTGTGGATACGGATTGCAAATCTGAGAGCACTGATTGTTTAATTGTGCGTATGGTTTATTAATCCGCGCGCACGATTTGTAAATTGAACAGTTTAATAATCTGAGTATGGTTTATAAACTGAGGTGACGAATTACAAAACCGTGTTCGTTTCTCGTAGGCATAAGAAGACGGTAGATTGCCACCAATAAAATCTACAATCAACTTAGCTTTTGAGAAACGAAGCCAATAGCAGGCAGAAAGGCCCTATTTAATTTATATGGCATTTAAAACCCGTTTAGTATCCTGTCAATAACATAACCAAACAATACACTCTCTGTATGAGTGTATTACAGTTGTTTTACTAAAACTGAACATAAAAGCCAACATTCATCACTGCTGCAGTGGATAAATCATCGTACATGTACAAAGTCTTGGCGAACATGTGCACCACCTGCTGGTCAGATCGATTAACAGCAGATGAGATTATACTCGGTACTCTACTGCTTTTCCTGCAGTTCCCGGATGTTAAATGTTGAAATCTGTACGACTGAATTTTTGGACGCGAATTTAAATGGACTGAAAATTGCCTGCTGAATATTTTACATTGTATTTTTAAACAGATGAATATTTTAAAGTGAAATCTAAAAGGTGAATGTGGACTATTGAATTTTTAATACAGAAAATATACACGCATGTTTAATTTCAGCCCTTGAAAATGCAAAACCTAAAAATACAATGCATTAAAATTCAAGCACGGTTAATACAATGCATTTTTTTCAGGTAGTACAATTCAACAGGCTGTTTTAATTCAAAAACATAAAAATACAATGCATTAAAATTCAAGTACGGTTAATGCAATGCATTTTTTTTCAGGTAGTACAATTCAACAGGCTATTTTAATTCAAAAACTTTTGTCATTATTTTTCTTCCATACTAATGTCTGACGATCTGGCTCCCGGTATACAGTCGACTATGGTGGCTGGTGTCTCAATGGTCACATTCCTGCGTATCAAATCTCCAGTAACCAGGGCACTTTTAACAGACGTTTCAGCCGGTGTATTGCTTAATTAGTATTAAGTAATTAAATACTTTTTGGAGAGAGTAATTTGTAAAGTAATCTAATTACATGATTGTAGATGTAATTAGTAACTAGTAATTCATTACTTTTTTTGAGTAACTTAACCAACACTGCCAGCAATGCACCTCCTCATGCTCCGTCAGGACTCTTGCTCAATTGAGGATCACACCCAGGACTTTTTGCACCTTGCGCCACAGACCCACTTCCCAGATAAGTCACTCCATGTTTTTTTATCAATGCAGTTTAAATGAGCCACTCAAATAACAATTCTTTTAATATGATCCTCAGGGGTGTTTTAGGAACTGTGTGGAACTGGCCCTGGCGTTGAGCAGGTCCTCCTTCACTCTGGGCGAGACAGAGGCAGACTCCTCACCTAAACAGTTTTTTGGGGAGGGCAATAGATACTAGGCTCAGCAGGCTGGAGAGCCAGGCCGGTCAAGGATGCCTGTGTATGCTACGTTAATGGTGGCTAGTCCGAGACTCACACCCGATCCTGTTCCCAAAACGGCTGCCATTTCTACCCATGTTCCTAAGACGGCCATTCCAGAACCCACTGCACTAGTTAAACCAGGACGAGGTTCCAGGATGGCAATCAGAAGCACACCCTTCTCAAAGAAGACCGCCATGCCTGCCCCTGTCCATGAGATGACCGCTGTCATCCCTGCTCTTGTCTTTGAGAGGGCTGCCATCATGCCTGCACCTGTTCACAAGATGGCTGCCGCCGCACCTGAGCCAGTTCACAAGATGGCTGCCGCCACACCCGAGTCAGTTTACAAGATGGCGGCCGCCGCACCAGAGCCAGTTCCCAAGATGGCCGCCTCTACAGTGTTTCTGGTAAATTTTCGTACCAGACGGCTAGTCTCGAGTCTGGTGGACACTCCACTGGTGTCAGTGCGGGCGGCTGGTGTTCCTAGTCGGGTGGTCTCAAGTACAGTGGTCTCCAGATCTGTGGAACCTATGGTGCCCGAAGTATGTCCTTTGACTTCTATGTTCCCTGTATTTACCATGTCTCTGTGGTGTGTGTGGTTTGCTTTCTGCTCCTTGTTCCACAAGAGGTCTCTCAAGCCCACGAACCTGAGTCTATTGCACTTCCTGTCATGGCTGAAAGAACCAAACCTGAGTCTTCTGCACTTCTTGTCATGGCTGAAAGGTCCGAACCCGAGTCTCCTGAACTTCCTGTCATGCCTGAAAGGTCCAAATCTGAGTCTCCTGAACTTCCTATCACAGCTGAGAGTTTTTTTTTAATCACCACACAGGTGGCCACAGGATAACTGGCAATTGAGAGTGGTATTTAAAGGGCGTGTTGCAGGGTACATTTTTCCACGAATTTGGGCAATTTGCTTGTTGATAATAAACATTTAAACTGTTATCCATTGTATTTTATGTTGTTGGTTATCACAAAACGGAATACAATACGAAAAAGTACAGCGGTTTGCAAGGATTCCCCTTTCCCCCTCAACGCACTGCATGACGTCACGTTGGGGAGAGAATTTGCCTTAAGAGCATTGAGAGTGACTAGAAAGATGAGTAAAGTACAATATTCAGATTATATCAATGCAAATTATAGATAAATACATAGATATAGAAATACTAGATAGACAGACAGAGAGACAGACAGACAGACAGATAGACAGATAGATGGGCTAGTAAAGAGAGATAGGCAGACAGCCAGATAGCGTTAGAATAACTTTGTGTAGAAAGTAAACTAACAATTAACATACTCGTGCGTGCTGGTTTGAGGGGGACCATAATCCTTCTGAAATGGGTGTATGCGATCTTCAGTACAAACAAATTCATGCAGCATGACTCAAATCCTGGAAGCTGAGTGAGGCATGTTGTCACATCTGGTCGCGGGGTAAGAGCCTCGAACAGCGATCAAAACGCACACACTTCCCTACAGCCAGTAGCGGAGTGTCAATCGGGAGAGTCTGGACTTGTCCGGTTGGCCGGTCTGATAATAGTTAAACATTGGGAGTTATATTAGCAAAACCATCTGTCGGTCTGATGTGCGGCTGGTTCCCGCAGCCCGCTGGTCAAACTGTGCAGCCTCTCTGCTCAACAAATATAAAAGTGCTAAACCCGTTCGGCAGGTCCAACCATGTCCACGATTTATAAAAATACGGTGATCAGTGAGCGGTTTCTAGCCTGTCGTCCTTTGATGTAAAAAGCCGCCGAACGCCTGTTTATTGCAGTATGTATGCGGTCGGATTCGAGCCCGCTGCAGCTGCTGACCGCTGCTGACCTCTGCTTCTGTGTATAAAATGATTGTGTGATTCGTTATGATCGCATAAACAATATTACAAAACTTCCTTTTATTTCACAAAAAATATATTTTACATATTATATGATAGACGTATGGATTAAGGATGTTTAAAACTCTCTAGCCTGGTGGTCAGGACATGAATGGATTAAATCAGCAGATTTGCAGATAAGTTTTATTTATCTCCACATATATCATAAATAATAATTAGCAGGGTAACTTTGCAGTATATCACATTATATATTTCCTATTTTGTATATATGATTTCCATATTATATACGTAAGTATTAATAAAACGGCAATAAATGTCTCATCTATCTCTATGGCTCTGGCTGAGGCTTTCATCCACTTCTCCCCAACGTGACGTCATCGTCAAATTGCTTAAAAAAACCAAAAACGTAAAAAAAAGGTCTTTAAGACCTTTTTTGAGACATTTCAAAAATGATATACAAATCTTGAGTGATTTATGTACCCATTAATCAACAGTGGTGGTTAACCTGCAACACGCCCTTTAAGAGAGAAAATCCACTTTCATGTAATTGTGACAGAATAGCACCACCTGGTCTCAAGACATGAGAAATAAAATAATTTATTTGCACAAAATGGTCAAGGTTTCAAGATAATTAGTTAAGCATTGCTAATAAGTTTGAATACTGTCACGAAAGGGATCCAAAAATTAAAAAAGGATGGACTTGTGAGAAGCTCTCTGCGATCTCCAGGACGTTTACTGAAGTTAACACCTCATCAAGAATGTTTTGCGAAGAGAAATGTTGAAAAAAATCATCATGCGAGTTCAGCACAGTTGGCTTAATCATTAGAAAGTCAATCTGGGTGTTTCCCGTGACACCACACGATAGACGTACAGGGCAAAGGAGAGGCATGCATGGCTGTCACAAAATGCACAAAAAGCCTTTTGCTGGAGCTCATATTGAGAAAGGTAAAGACTATTGGGTCTGTAGCTCTCTATACTGTGGAGTAATGAGACAAACATTAATCTTTGTGGCTCTGAGGTGTTCCAAACTTTATGGTGTGGTAAGAGTGAGGAGTAGAATGAAAAATGCAGGATCGTACCAAAATTAAAGCAGGATGGTGGCAGTGCTCTTCTGTGGGCTTGCATGAGTGCTGCAGGTATTGGAGAGTTGAATTTTATAGACGGCATCAAGAATACACAGATGTACTATGAAAAATTTAAAGAGAAGATGCTACCATCTAGGGCTGTTCCAAATACCATTTTTGAGCTTCGAAGGTCTAGTAGAAATCAAATCGAATATTCGAAGCTTCGGAAGGAGGGGCTGAACATAATTTTCTCTTTAATAAAGGCAGGAATCTCTCTGTGTGTGTGTGTGTGTGTGTGTGTGTGTGTGTGTGTGTGTGTGTGTGTGTGTGTGTGTGTGTGTGTGTGTGTGTGTGTGTGTGTGTGTGTGTGTGTCTATCTACAGTTTTATTATGTGACAGATGTGTTGCTGCGGACCCAAGTGAGTGTAGTGCCTTTTTTCGTGCAATATGGACATGTGACACGTTTAGAATTAATAAACTTTAAAAATACTACAGAACGGCACAAGCCGGAAGCGGCATGCCTGTCACGCGTCCTGCGAGAACAACATTAGTGAAACAAAACACAAGACTAATACTTTTAATAAGTTAGCCTAACATTTTTCTAACAAACAAAAAAACACTCCCATATCAGAAATTTGCAGCACAGTAATTACTGACTACATAAAGGCAGGGGCGTAGGCAGAAATTGTATTTTGGGCGGGCTGGAGCAAAAGTGAGTGGGCCTATAGTTCCCTTTCAGCCGGTCACTACGACGTCACGTCGTGACCGACGAATTGGGAACTCGCTTAGAGAGACCAATCTGCTTCGAATACTACTAAAACGCCAATGAACTTGACATTGAGATATTTGCATAATGCTGGCGCTGCCCCGCCAGGTGCGTATATAAGCAGCAGGTGCAAATAGGGAAATTAGCTTTTTATCGCTTCGAAAGCCGGCAGTATCTGCTACTGAGAAGCTACTTTACTCTGTTGGGATTTGATTGCTGAAGTTGGTTGAATTAGCAGTATCACAGCGGACGCTTCGCTTATTCCACGGCTCTACATCTGTTTATTGTTTTGAGTTTAGTGTGTGCGTTGCCTTCCTGTGCGCTCATCAACTAAGCATCTGAGTGAATTTCCCTAAAAGAGTGATACGAGAGAGCTTTGTGCCTTGTTAAAGGCAGCCACTCTCTCGTATATGCGGAGATCAGCGTCCTTTTCAGGATAGCTTTTCGCCCGTGCGATCTTGGATGCGAGAAGTATAAGGGTTCCAGTGACGGTCACGAGCGCTGTCTTCGTGCTCAGGCATCGAGCACTCCGGGGCTGCGTTCGTGGAGAGTTTCTGTTCTCTCTGTGAGAGCATAACCCTCTTGGATTGCGGAGACGACTGTCGTTTCTACGGGAACGCTGTCCGCGCCTTTGCAGTGCTGACGCCGCCATGGTGCGGCTGTCAAGCGCTCGCAGGGCGCCCTTCGCGTCACTACGCTGAGTAGGACGGAGGATGCGTCCTCCACCTACCGGCCTTCTCATCCTCAGCCGGTTGAGGCTCCGGTGGAGACTGCAGAGTCGTGTTCTACGATGTCTGCCGAATCCATTGGACCTCCTTCTGGTCCCGTCACTTCTGCAGCATCAGAGGGGTGTCCATTTTTCCTCCGAGGCAGAGTCATTCCGGAGATGGCGGCGGAGACGGTAGAGTTGGAAAGGTTAACCCCTCTCCGCCCGAACCGTCCCGCCCACATGATTGGTACTTCGGAGCTGCTCGGGCCTCTCGGTCCTCTCCTCCTGTGCCTTTCTTCCCCGACGGCACGAAGAGCTGACGTGATTTGCGGCCGTCCGGCCGTTCAGCTTTCACCCCTCACCTCCCTCACCAACGGTGCCGCTAAGGGCGGGGACCCCTTCAGTGGAGCGGGATGCGTTCCTGGAGGGACCACCCAACCCTTCCCTCCCGTGTTTGTAGACAGTCGTCTGGTTACGGACGCTGCCCATCAGGCATGCCGGAGAGGCGGCTTCAGCCCTGCACGTAATAACGTTGCTGCAGGCTCACCAAGGATTTACCAGGGAGGCCGTGACCTTCAGTCGTGCGATGTCCACCTCAGTGGTTCAAGATTGCCACCTTTGGCTGTGTCTGGCTGACATGACGGACGCAGACGAGAACAACTTGAATGCTCCTGTCTCACAGACCGGCCTCTTCGGCGAGCCAGGGGAGTCGTACAGCTTCGCTGCGCAGACTGAGGCGATCTCCTAGGTCATGCCCCGGCGGAAGAGAGCTGCCCTTGGTCCACCACGCCGGCTCCTTAGTCTGCCTCTCGCCGTCGGCGTCCTGCGGCGACCACCTCCGTTCCCCTCCTCGGACCCCATCTCGGCAGCGCAGGGGAACCGGTCGTCAGCAGCTCGCCCCGCCCGCTTAGCCGCTTCCCGTGAAATTCGGGAGTTTAAGTGGCCAGTGAAGGGCGACCCGGATTGGCAGAGGATCACTCTTCAGGAGATGGAGCTCCTTCCCCCGATAGAGGGGTGGAAAATCCTTGGTTTGCATATGTTCCACCGGCTGTTCGGCCGGTACCCACTTAACCACACATAAGAGTGCATTCCTCTTCCCTCTCTAGGTCTCCGGAGGATCGAGAGAGCCGTGAGCGGGTTCACACCAGCTCCCCTACCTCTCCTCTATCGCCAGCGGTAGATCGGTTTGATTTACGCATTCCTTTCAGTGAGCTTTATCGCGCAGGCTCTGTGCGAAGTCAGGCAGGACGAGGAGAGCCTTTTTAATAATAGTCCGTACTGGACGACTGGGAATTGGTTTTCATAGTTAATGCTCCTCGCGACATCCCTCCCTGGCGGATTCCCCTGAGGAAGGACTTTCTTTCTTTAGGAAGGGGCACATTGGCACTCGCGCCCCGACCTGTGGGATCTCCATATATGGTCGTTGAGCGCGCGCAAGGTTTAGGTGATTTATCGTAAGCGGTATCTAACACCATCGACGCGGTTCGAGCACCGTCCACAAGACGGGCTAACGCGCTTAATGAAACCTTTTTCTTCACCTGGTGCTCTTTGCAATGCGAGGACCCCAGAGAATGCCCATTGACATTGTGCTTTATATCTTCTACATAGGTTAGATGGTAGGCTGTCCCTTCGCCATTAAAGTTGATATCGCCGCTATTTCTGCTCGTCACTCACTCACTTATCAACGGCAGATCAGCTGGCCAGCATGATTTGGTTATTAGATTTTTAAGAGGCGCTCGTAGGCTAAACCCCTCGCGCCCTCCTTCTATTCCTCCTTGGGACCTGTCCATGGTGCTGAAAGCCCTTCAGGCCCCTCCGTTCGAGCCTTTGCAGTCCGCGAGTCTGAAGCTTTTATCAATGAAAGCTCTGACTGACCCTGCTAGCATTGGCCTCAGTGAAGAGAGTAGGGGATTTACATGCATTCTCTGTTGACGATTCGTGCCTTCAGTTTGGTCCTGCTGCCTCGAGCATGACATTGAGGCCCAGACCAGGCTACGTGCCCAAAGTTCCCACCACCCCTTTCAGAGATCAGGTGGTGAGCTTGCAAGCGCTGCCCCCGGAGGAGGCAGACCCAACCGTGGCTTTGTTGTGCCCCGTACGCGCACTGCGATTCTACGTGGACCGCACGCAAAGCCTCAGGTCCTCAGACCAGCTCTTTGTTTGTTATGGTGGCCAGCAGAAAGGGAAGGCTGTCACCAAGCAGAGGATGTCTCATTGGATAGTTGATACTATCGCCCTGGCTTATAATCTTCAGGGTATTCCTTGCCCCTTTAATTTGAGAGCTCACTCCACACGGAGTGTTGCCTCATCTTGGGCTCTCGCTCGTGGTTCCTCGCTAACAGACATCTGCAGAGCTGCTGGTTGGGCGACACCTAATACGTTCATTAGATTCTACAGTGTTCGTATCGAGCCTGTATCCTCTCGTGTTCTTTCCTCACCAGGGGGAGCACGGAGAGCAGTCTCGCAGTTCGGCTTGCAGCCTCCAACTGATGCTTCATAACTGTGTCAGTATGGAAGGCCTTCAGAACAAAAATGCGTAATGGTTTGAATTGTTCTTCCTCCGCTGCCTTGGCAGCCTTTGTTGCGGAGCATTGGCTGTCAGCCTTTCACTAGCTGTATCCTCGCGAACCTACGTGTCTGGCTCGGGCTCCACATTGCGTCCCAACGGGTTCCTTTGTGAGTATTTTCCGTGGGGTTAATCCTACTAGCCCACGTTTCCCTCAGCAGAGCACTGCTTTGCTTACACAGCCAAGGCTGTCTTTATTCCTCAACTACGGTTGACTTCGCCCACCATTAGCCCTTAAGAGGGGCGGTGGCTTCCGCAGCGTTCCTATCCCGCTCAGGTAGGGCGCTTCCCAGTCGCTGGCACTTCTGTGGGGTTAAAGGAACAACTAGTGCCCGGCCTTCTGCCTTAAAACCTACCTCCTCCTCCTTAAGTGGAACCGGAGGGCTTTTACGCAGACACTGGAAGAGGTCAGCCCCTAGTGGCGTTTTGGTAGGGATTCCCAATTCGTCGGTCACGACGTGACGTCGTAGTGACCGACTGAAAGGGAACGTCTCGGTTACAGATGTAACCCTCGTTCCCTGAAGGAGGGAACGGAGACGTCACGTCCCGTCGCCACAGGTGCTGCCACCTGCTGTTACGGCCGGTCACACTTCCGGCTTTCTCAGCGAAAAAGAAGCTAATTTCCCTATTTGCACCTGCTGCTTATATACGCACCTGGCGGGGCGGCGCCAGCATTATGCAAATATCTCAATGCCAAGTTCATTGGCGTTTTAGTAGTATTCGAAGCAGATTGGTCTCTCTAAGCGAGTTCCCAATTCGTCGGTCACGACGTGACGTCTCCGTTCCCTCCTTCAGGGAACGAGGGTTACATCCGTAACCGAGACGTTTATCAGAATAAAATTACTTAAATAATAATTAAACCTCAGAGTGGAAAACTGCAAAAACAGTGACATCTTTACTTTCAATAGTCAATAATAAAACACTGTCTAAACATGTTCAACCAACAGAGCTCAATAAAGGCTGGACAAACCAGGCTTATTCAGGCTAGTCAGCAGTGCAAAAACAGTTCAGCAGTTCATAAAGTAGGCTAAAAATAAATTGAAATGACGAAAACTCTCAGCAGAGCACGGTTTGAAATAAATAACAACACACTGCCTAAGTTATGTTAAATCAACCATATACAGTGCAATCAGCCTGTTGGAAATTAAGCTTTTGTGCCAAAAATAGCAACTCATTTAAATTAAACAATGTAAGTTTAACCCATAAGGCTGGCATACATCTATACACACCACTAATCACTTCACGAGCAAAAAATAAGGAAATTAGTTAAACAACATGCCTACCTTTGTTGTTTTAATTCTACAAAACAAGACGCAAACGCCTGGGTTTGATGTTGAAAACAGAAATGATCTCATTATAGTCCAAAGAGTCACAGAGTTCTTTTTCAAAAATCAAAAGGTTGTTTAGGCGGGTAGTAACTCATGGATGCAAATTGGGTTGTGAAGGTGGTTCATCAATTGCAGTTAGATCGGCGGGTAACCTGTGTCAGATTGCCCGGGAGAGAGCACTGGAACTGCCGCCAGGGAGCAACCGGCAGCCGGCACCACCAGCGCCTGATTAGCCTTCTTGTGGGTTAATGAGTCTGAAGAACTGGGCTGGTAAGACTCGGTAGATGGAGGCAGTGGCGTATCTTCTTCATCAACTCTTGCTTTTTTAAATAACACATTAAAGAAACTTTAGCCATTATTGTGGCAATGTTAATATTAGTTAAAAAAGCAGCTAGCAAAGTTAGCTGGCAGACTGCCAGAGCCCGCCGGTCGCCGCCCCCCACAGAGTCTATCTGTCAGAACTCCTAGCAACCAAGCAACCAATTACGTTTCGGAGGCTTCCTACAACTTGCTTCAACAATTCCATTTTATTTAGAAAGCAAATCAAACACACACCAGTCAACAATACATCCGGTTTATATTAATATATTTTCTTAAATACATTTGAATAATAAAAATAAACAAAAAATGTATTTTGGTTAAACTTGCCTGGGCGGGCCAGGGAGTTATGTGGGCGGGCCAGTGCCGCCCTGGCCCATTACTGGCTACGCCCCTGCATAAAGGGTAGGCTATTCAACAAACTGTAATAAAACGGTAGCATACTTTCAAAATCAAGTTTATTTATAACACTTACACCATCCAATATGTTTTTTTCATCAGCAGAACAATAAAGAAGATATTTTGCAGAAACCCCAGTGCAATCATGCAAGTCAACCAATCCGCACACTTTAAGAGCTAAAGCATCCAATACAAAAGTAATCCCCCATAACTCCGTGTGAAATATTGACGTCTTGTGAAGCAAATCAATCAGTTTTTGCAAGAAACTGAACGTTATTTACAACACTATTACCGTGAATGCCAAAGCAGGAAGCGCTTTCCATTCAAGGCGATCTCTTCCACTGGTGGCGTTTGGTGGCTGTTGGCTATGGATGTTGGTCTCTCTGCGCCAACTATAGAGCGGGAGCGTGAAACGCACTTCCTGCTTGGCAAAAGCTCTGCATTAACGCTGTAATATATATATATACATATATATATATATATATATATATATATATATATATATATATATATATATATATATATATATATATATATATATATATATATATATATATATATATATATATAAGAATCTTAAAACTGAAAATCGAATGTCAACCCACGGAACGAATATTCGAATATTCAAATATTCTGGTCCAGCCCTACTACCATTACTCTGTGCCCTTGATTAACGGGCAATCTTTTAACATGATTGTGATCCAAAACACACACCTAAGGTCACTAATTCATTTTAGAAGAAACCCAGGGTAAAAGTGATTCAGACCTCGATCCAGGTTGAGGTATGGGGAGTTCTGAAGAGACAAGCAGAACATCATTCTCCATCCAGGATCTGAAAGAGGTCATTGTTCAAGAATGGAGAATAAAAGATGAAACTTATAAATAATAAAAAGATGAAAGTATGTTGTCAACTTGTTTATTCAATGTCTAGAAGAATTAGTGCTTTTTTTTAAAAAAAGAATGGAGGCCATACAAAATATTTAGGAATCTTTGTAGGGTGTACTCATTTTTGCATCACCCTTATTTGGTTTAAATGTGCTATTTTTTGTATCATTAAGATGGTACTTGACTTTGACACTTATGTTAATAAACATACATGTTTAATAAAACTGGTGTGTAAAAATACAGCAAATTGGTCTTACATTTACTGACAAATGAAGAAAAATCTTAATTTTCAAAGGGGGTGTACTCATTTATGCTGTGCACTATATATATATATATATATATATATATATATATATATATATATATATATATATATTTATATATATATATATATATATATATATATATATATATATATATATATTAGGGGTGTCCTCGACTAAGGATTTACATATTCGAATCAGAATTGTCGAATCTTTCCATAGTCGACCGATAGTCGAATCATCTATGTTTGTGTGCATGGGTTGGGAGGGGGCCAGACCAGGTACAAATTGGTAACTTTTATTTTCTTTCACAAGCAGCACACATAAACAACTTTCTGATAAAGTGACCAAAACTGTCTTTCAAGTAATAAACGAAGACAAAACTGACGATGCATTTATATTTTTTTAAGGTAAAATGTAAGGCAAGATTTGTTTAATTATTCCTCATAACATTTTAAAGCCACGATCTACAGAACATCACACAAAAATACATTTTGATAACTAAACCTAAAAAAATAACAAAGGTGATTCTGCCTTGCAAACTCCGGCTACAATTCAGTGTTTTTATTTAATTTGGAGATAGCGCGTCAAAGCAGTCATGACCAAAAAAACCCGACAAATGAGAAATGACAAATAATTTGTGATTGTGACTGTAAATGATAAAAACTAATCTTTATATAAAATTCATTAAACGTTAATTTATAACAAGAAAAACACTGAAATTAATGATTTTATAGACACTACGCGTTATTATTTAGCATAGAAATACCTGCTTCCTTGCTTTGACTTTGATCATCTCTGTATTAACTTTAGATACAGAAAGACCGGATAATATTATTTATTTTAGGAATCTCTTTGCTATCATTTGAAAATGAACACCGCCCGACCATAATATTAAATCACAAGAAAGACATTTGTGTCAGGCAGAAATAGGTTCGGTGCAGATAGTTTCCGTTTTATCACCGAAATAAAAAAACGGCTTACCTGTTTTGAACTTTAACTTTTGACAAGATAACACCTCTGTTTTAAATACATTTTAAAAACTTATACTCGTCGAAAAACATCCGTTTTTTATTGTTTAGTTTGATGAACTTCTAAATATGAGACGCAGAGCACCTAGCCCGTTCGGCTAAATTACATGCGCAAGCATTTCCAGCACGCAACAGCGCAACATCCATACAACGAAAAGCTAAAATTTACATACTTAAATTAGATCAGAGTTTACGTTTATAATAAATACAATTTGTTTAATAAAATAAGGTCAGAAGTAACAAAGTGCAGAACAAATATGCAAAATGCCTCAAGTGCACGGAAACAAAACACAAGCCAAATAGTTAAATCAGATACCCCAAAGTGATTTATAAATAAAATAAAATATAGAAATTATTAAAAGAACGAAAGGCATAATATAATTTGCCAGCTTTGTCTTTTAAATGTAGAAACAAAGAGGCAATGGTTTATTAACATAGAAACCTCTTATGCACGTGTAGCCCGGACACAGGGGTTGTTGGATTTACAAACGCATTTAAAAAATATTTAAAGCTGCTACTTCACATATTTTTTGCAGCATTATCATAATATGCAGTATATTAATATATTGTGAGAAAGCTGTTATATGTGAAATCAGATAATGTGTGCACCCATATACGGCCAAAATTGAATGATCCTCATTTCATAACACATATGCGACGATTCGACTGTGAGATTGGTAGTCGAATCAGGCTTCTCCTATCGATGCATCGAATCTTCGACTATTCGGGGTCACCCCTAATATATATATATATATATATATATATATATATATATATATATATAAATACCCTGTTTGTGCAGTACCTGTTGTGAGTCTGTATGTTACCCTGAGTTTAGCCTGTGTTTCCCTGCGTTTATCTGCCTTGTTTTTGATGTATGTTTTAACTGTGTATGACATGCCTTTTTAATGGATTATGTTAATGGATTACCCTCTAAATAAAACCCAAGCTGCATTTGAATCCACACCTTGTTTTGCCTGCCATCACCGGTAACACTAACATTAGCTAGCAACTTTCTTGAAAAAAACATTGCTTGAAACGCGTTAGTCATGTATTAACAAAATCAGTCACCTTATCCAGCGTGTGGATCCTGCTCGCATCACTCGCAGCCGTACTCCAGTGTAAAACGTTTTTAAACCCTCTTAAAGAAATTTCACCTCAGAATCGCGTTCCTGCAAACCTGCAGATGGGTAAGTAGCGAATATAAAAAATTCACAATAAAATAATAAAAAAATCAATACAATCAATAATTTCCCCATAGACTTAATTGCCTAAGTCATACATACCACGTAATTGAGCTATTATGAGCCAATCGTCTAAATACGGCAAAATGCAAACACCGCTCTCTCTCAGGGGCTGCAGTGTGCCCTCCGCAACTTTCCTGAAGACACGGGGAGAGAGAGAAAGCATGAACGGTAAGACATTGTACTGACATGCCCTCCCCTTGAACGCAAAACGGAGAAACGGCCTGTGTCAGGGGAGTATTGAGACATGAAAGTATGCGTCCTTCAGGTTGAAGGCTGCAAACCAATCCTATGGGTGGATGCATTAAAATATGCTCCTCTGCGTTAATATTTTGAACGGCATTCTGTGAAGTGCTCGATTCAGTACGCACAGATCTAGGAGCGGCCGCTGCTTTTCTTGGGTACAATGAAGTAAGGGCTGTAAAGCCCCAACTTCATCTCGGCTGGAGGGACAGGCTCGATCGCGTCCTTCGCCAATAGGACAGCAATCTCCGCATGCATTACAGGCGCATCGGCAGCCTTCACTGTGGTGAAGCAAATGCCTGAATATTTGGGAGGTAGCCAGGCAAATTGAATGCATAATAGAGACGGATCATGCATTAAATCCAACGCAACGGGCTGGGAAGCTCTTCCCAGGCCCCCAGATACCGAGCGAGGGGAAATTAAAGGCACAATATGTGTACCCATGGTGAGCGGAGATGGGGAACTCAACGACGCATGCTCTTTGTCCGAATTATGAGACATTGTGTATAATGAAACACTCACCTGATACCGCTGATGGATGCTGAGCAAAGGGGGCTCCTTTGTAGATGTCCTGGGATGCTCGACACATCTGCTGGCGAATGAGGAAGAGGAGAACGTAGGGTTTCCAGCCTGTCCGAAACTCCTACATACCTCCAGAGAAGGAAGAGGAATTCGCTCTTTGAGGTTTAGTGGGTGCCGACTGAAGCCGGCAGAACAGACAAAACGAATCCAAGGATTCCACACAGGGTTCTTTAGCCACTGGACCGTGACCTCGCCTGTGCAGATCCTTCAGTGCCTTAGCCTGGCGGACCTGCAGCAACGTCATGGCGCGCACGGCAGAGGCTGCCTCTCACAAGCCCGTGGGTCTGTGAGGGAAGGGTGGCTGGTCTCTTGGAACAGAGTAACCCTTACCGGCCCCGCCATCAGGAGAGGTGAGAGGTGATGGTTGAAAGGTCGGCTTCCATGACCGTTTCAACCAACATGCACCTCGGGAAAGAAAGGCACAGAAGGTTGGGGCTGTTCTTACAGTCCCGAAGTACCAATCATCTAGGCGGGACGGTGCGGGTGGGGGAGGAGTTCTCCACTCCACACAGACCGTCTCCGCGGCCTGAGCGTTCATGGCCACCACTCGGGTCGAGCACGGGAGCCCCCTACCCCACCCGAAGGCGGGAGTGGGTCCGAGTCGGCGACCGAATAAACGACCCCCTCTCCAATGCTGTGGCAGACATAAAATCTTTGTCAGAACTGAAAGACGACGAGAGCGCGTAGAACACCTGTAGAACACATGCCACCCATCTCTAACGGCACCTTTGGCTGTGGATGGGGGTGCTGAGAGTCACTGGACAAACCAGCTTACCGATTCAGCACCGTATATACAGAGATAAGATTTCCGGAGTTTTGCCACTGCACCTCAAACGGGGCTCTGCATCAGAAGGGGGGTGACGTTTCCGTAGGTAAGAAACCCGTCTCCGCCATCCAAGAGGGTCACGCTCTCTAAGGAGTATGAACCCTCCACGAACGCAGCCTCAGCATGCACTCTTCCCATACATTTGTCGCATCCAGAAACACAGACGGAAAGACATCTTTAAAAAGACACTCCCGCCTCAGTGCGAGTGAATGCGGTCTTTAAAAAGACTCAAAACACCGCTATACCCTTTTAGAGAAAACACTCTTTTAATGTGCTGATGTTGATGAAGCACACAGGGGAACGGCTATGCACACACTCAACTAAGAGTGAGAAAAAAGCCTCCGCTGCAGTGCCTTTGCCCAACCAACTCGAACATGCAGAGTTCTCCAAAGAGCAGAGTGTAGCTTTTCGTGAGCAGATTACTGCCAGCTTTTAAAGCGAAAGAGCTAATGATATTGCACCTGATCCTCGTTTAAAAAAACCCGAGTGGCTGGGCGGCGCCCTCAGATGCAAATATCTGCATGCCAAGTTTATTGTTATCTTCATTGGCGTGTTAGTAGTTTCTCAAAGTAGATTAGTCCCGCGAGGCGCATTCCCAATTTGTCAGTCACAACGTGACGTCGTAGTGACCGACTGAAAGGGAAGCCTCAGTTACTTAATTCAAATGCACCTTAGTTAAAAGGGGGTAATGATGCGTGATGCATCAGTGAATAAGACTAGGCTGAAAGGATTGATGAGAGAGGAAACCAGTTTGATGCAGATGATCCTTGGTAAATGAAAAGACAAGGCCTAGGCCTGGCAAAAATGTAAAGGTACACTAAAAACGTCTAGTTTCGCATCCTCATCCGGATGAGAATCCTGAAAGGACTCAAATGTATCCAGAAAGAAAAACTTGGAGATGACCTGATGCTCCAAAAACTCAAATTTTCAACCCATATAAAACTCAGCACTCAGATCAGAACTCAAACGCAAAACTCCATTAGAACTCGGATAAGAACTCAGGGTGTGTTCTTAGGCAGGGATTTTTAAGCTGTGAAGAGTTCACACCTTAAAGAGGTGTCTGACCCAATCAGAGGTCATACTTTTAGAGGGTAGAGTCTTCGTCTGTTTTGCCTATGGAATTCGATTTGATGTTGACATGGAAATGTTAAAGAGTTTCATAATATTAATATCAAGAAGAGTTTCAAAAACATAATGCATATTATTATTCAGGAAATCAAAAATGAAACACAAAGATACCAAACATGGTCTAGATATGATTAGGATTAAGTAAGTAATACTAAACATTCATTTAAACTAGTTTGGGTTAATATACTAATATTACATAAACACCAAGAACATAATCCATGATGAGATTAGAAATATTTGATTAAGACATTTCATTAATACATTTATAAGTGAATACATACATGACTAAATAGAAAGTTTTTCTGTCTGTCTCAAAATCTCCCACATTCTTTTGTGGTTATAAAACTTTAATCTTGATGTGTTGCCATAGTGGCCAGAGGCCTGGTTCTGCGTTTGAGTGTTAAAAGCATTTTGGGGTAGTGTTAGAGACCCCTGGTCCCTGGCCTGCTGGTCGGGTGAGGGTTGTGTGGTTATATTTATAAAATATATAAGTAGTTATTGTGTGTCTGATCTGGCTCAGTCGTTTCATAGTTATAAATTTGAATATATAATTATACATTGAAAATATCTGTAAGTCTGAATATATAAATGTTAGTTTGAATTGGGGCTGCACGATAAATCACCTGCTATTGTCACGTGCATCTCGTCAGTAAAGCCGGTTCCTTGATTAGTAGTATATCGACATCACCTGCTTTCAGATGGAGCGGCATTTACTATACAGAGCCATAATTCACTGAAAAGCTAGGCAATATTGCAGGTGATTATGAATGCAATATTTCCCAGCTTGTTAGTGAATTATGGCTTTGTGTAGTAAATGCCTCTCAATCTAAAAAGCAGGTGATGGCGATTTATGAGATGCCAGAGACAATCGCATGGGACTAATCGTGCAGCCCTAGTTTGAATATATTAGTCTGAATATAGAAATATACTGTATGTCTGAATATAGAAACGTGAATTGTGAATATATAGTTATAAGTTTGAATATAAATCATGAATATATAGATATAAACTGTGAATATATAAATATAAATCATGAATACATAAATGTAAGTCAGAATATATAGTTATAATTCTGAAAAAATAAATGTAAGTCAGAATATATAGTTATAAGTCTGAATATATAAATGTCAATCGTGCATATATAGTTATAAGTTTGAACATATAAATGTAAGTCTGAATATATAAATGTAAGTTTGAATATGTAAATGTAGGTCTGAATATATATATGTAAATCGTGAATAGTTATAAGTCTGAACATATAAGTTTGAATATATAAATATAAGTTGAATATATAAATATAAGTTTGAATATATAAATATAAGTTTTTAATATATAAATGTAAGTTTGAATATATAAGTTTAGGTCTGAATCTATAAATGTAAATCGTGAATATATAGTTATAAATTTGAGTATATAAATATAAGTCGAAATATATAAATGTAAGTTTGAATATATAAGTGTAAGTCTGAATATATAAATTTAAATCGCGAATACATTACTTATAAGTTTGAAAATATAAATGTAAGTCTGAATATATACATGTAAATCTTGAATAGTTCATGAAAGAAAACAACGTGCAAAAAGCATTAAAAAAGCATGAATGAATCTTAGTGCTGGGCGTTTTGACCAAAAATGAAAATCACGTTTTTTTTTCCAAAATTATGCCGTTTTTTTTTTTACTGTTTTTTTTTCATGCATAGTCAGTTGTTAAAATCATTTTCTTCTGGTTGAAAAAGGAATTACTGCAGTAAATTGAAGATGGTCTATTTTACTGTCATTAGTGAATATTGTAGAATAATTCCACAATAGTAGTAGTAATACAGGTTTGCATGGCCCCAGAAAACTATGCTGTTGTTTACAAATAAGAGCCAGTCATGATTCTAATGAACTGATGGTGGACGGTTGCCAGGTCTGTTTCGAGCTTAGCTCTGTGCTTTTGGTACAAGTTGGGGATAGCAACTTTGCTAAAGTATTTTCTGCTCTGCATTTCATACCTGGGATCCAGCATCTTGATCATCTGCTTAAAGCAGTCTTTTTCGACTGTAATAAGCGGGAACATGTCTTTGGCAATGTGGTTAGTGATAGAGTTTGTAATCTCGATCGACCATTTGCTTTTTATGTTTTTATGTAGCAAGTCCCTCTAGCAAACGCGTCTTTAAGTGACATTTGGCTCGACTTTTATTTTGCGTTCCTCGTGTTACCTGCTGATGTGGAGGGCGCTGAGTCCGCTGACTTTAATTTCATACATTCTTGATATTCCAAGACGTGCTTGCTGCTAAGGTGCTGGAGCAAATTGCTCGTGTTGCCGCCTTTGGCTTGAATTTTAGCCTGACAGCACTTGCATAAAATGGTTGTTTGGTCGACGTTGGATTTTTGGAACCAAAAAACCTCTAAACAACAGACCCGGCTTCTTTTTTTGGCAGAAGTTCTTCTGTTTCATGTTCTACTAATTCTTCAGCATCCATCTTCCCTGTAACGTAACACAAGATCACTGCTCGTCCACTCGTCACTGCTAAGGAAGTGCAACATTGTAAAGGATCCGTCTTAAACAGTGTCGCGCGGCGGAGTGTAACGTTAGTTCTGAACGTCGTGTAATTAAATACACTGGTATGGCGGTTAATTAAAAATGTAAATCGTAACGATAAACAAAACAGGTTTTCAGTTTGAAACGGTTTACTGCCCAGCACTAATGAATCTCATAACTGCTGATTACTTTACATTACCACACAGTAAAGTCAGATGAAGGGGGGGCAGACAAAGAAGAGTAGAGAAGGTCTTGAAGAGAGCACGAGAGCCAGGTGAGCTGCTGATTTTTGAGTGATAGTACTGAGTTTTAGTAGAGGAGACAACTGTGGAGAAAGAGGCAAAAAGAGACTGATAAAGACAGGCGTCAGTAGGATCTTTCGATCTGCGCCACTTCCTCTCCGCAGCCCTGAGCCTGGAGCAATGCTCACAGAGAACATCAGATAGCCAAGGGGCAAATGGGTAGCCTGGGAGATCAGATATTGTCAGAAAAATATTTGTGGATACTAGAGTTGGGGTACTCGAACTTGGGTCCGGACTCGAGTCCAATTTTGAATGAACTCGGACTTGTCACGCACTCGGGTGAATTTGTACTCGGACTTGACACGGACTTGGACATTTTGGACTCAGAAAATATCCCGAGTACAGTCGAGTCCACGTCATGTGCAACATTAAAAACAGCATGAACTTGAGACACACTGCAAACTTTCGAGAGTGACAACCGCATTTAAATGTGGGAGTGAATCCCCTAAATGTTCGTTTCATGTCTGTACGGAACAAGACTCACTCCCGAAAATGTGATGATTGACACAGAAATAACCATATCAACGTTCTGCCGTCTCGCGTGCTTATCACTCACAGCTTTGACCAAAATAATCTAACAGCATTGTGTTTTGCAATGAACCTCCATCCGGGCGTTTTGTATTGTACGCTTCTTTTGTGAGGCTTCTTCACAGCATGCGGTCTTGCAGTGTTGCCAGGTCCTCGGCTTTTTTGTACGTAAATACCGTAAATTACTGAAGTGTGTGTGTACAGAACAGGATTAAGCATTAAAAGGTGAAGTGACAACCGAATTAATATGCAGTGTGTACGGGACCGTCTCCCCTCCGGTTATTTTACTGCAATACACTGGCAGGCAGCAGCCAGTCGCATCATACTTGCAGACAAACACATCACACACATCAATGCGTGGCTAGCACAATGTCCTCAAAGTCAGCAATAATTTGTTTGCTTACGAAAATCATAGAGAATTTATTTGCAAGACATCTGGTATAAAGAAGATACTTCTATATCCCTTTCTTTTCTTTGAAATCAGTTTTGATAGGAAACTAGTTGACATAGAATAAAAATGTTCAATGGCAATGACAAGATGCAATAGAGGTATTTTTATTACATTTTTATATTGCCATTGGTTAAATGGGTTGAAAGGTTAAAGTATTAATAGAAAGTAACCATTTACAATACAAATTTTGTATCTTTTTTCAATTTAATTACTCTCTGGACTCGGGCGGACTCGACTTGGACTCGGCCTTTAAAAACTCGGACTTGAGTCCAACTCGGACCCTTTTGGACTCGGACTTGATGTTTAAGGACTTGGTCTTGACTCGTACTCGACAAAGGTGGACTCGGACCCAACTCTAGTGGATACTGTGTTAAGAAATTAACATACAAACATGCCTAAAACATCAGCATAGTGAGATAATAAATCATTGTGAAAACAAAAGTTGCATATTTTTGTATTTATAGGTGAAAGTACCTGAATACTTTACAAACGCACTTTAAAAACAGACATTATTGTAGTGTGTTTTTTATTTTGGCCTTCCATTTGATTAATCCATTGAATCTTTCACCAGTACGGCTACATGACAGCATCTCAGAGGAAGGTCATCATTACCTCATCTTTGATTTGTAAGTTTCCCCTACCAAATATATAATAAAATGTTATTATGAAGCAATAAGATATATTTAATTGTGTATTTAAGTGAAATATGAATGCTGTATTAAATAGTTTAATTAAAATTTTGTCATTATTTACTCACCCTCAAGTTGTTACAAACCTATATAAATTTCTTTGTTCTACAAAGAGAAATACAAAGATGTTTGTAACCAAACAGTTTTTGAGCACTGTTGACTTCTAGAGTATTTTGTTTCCTACTATGGAAGTCAGTTGTGCTACTGCTTACTGCATGATTACAAATATCTTCCTTTGTGTTCAACAGAACAAAGAAATTTGTACATGTTTGGAACAATTTGAGGGTGAGTAAATGATGACAGAATTTTCATTTTTGGATTAATTATCCCTTTATTAAAGGGGACAGAGAATGAAAAACCATTTTTACCTTGTCTTTGTTGAAGACTTTGTTCTACCTTTGTTCTACCTGCATTCACGAACATACAAAAAGTGCTAGACATGCTAAACATCTCAGTCTCATAGAAATTCCTCTTTTAGAAATGTCAGCCAGAAAACGGCCCAATCTGAAAAACTGATGCTTATCACATCACAGGCATCTCACTGCCCCTCCACTTTAAAATAATTGGCTACATTTTTTGAGTGGCAGCAAAGTCAGCCAATCAGTAATGAGATTGCAAGTTAAGCCAGTAGGGGGAGCCAAATAGGTGCAAAACCCCCACCCTAATAGAGCTATCTGAGAGAGGTTTTAAGAAGCTTCTAAGGCATTACAGACCCGAACAAAAAAAAAATTTGTCTACATGTCACATCACAGAACAAGGAACCCCATTCAATCATTCTATGTCACCTTTAAATAACTTACTTCCAAGATTTTTTTTCTTGAAGTGGCCGAAATACTGTTGCTTTCCAATGTGAGAGTATTCTTGGAGTATTCCTGTAACTTGTAAGAATACTAAACCATTCCAGAGATACCATTTCTAACTGAAATTATCACCAACACTTTTAACCAGTGCCCTTTCTATCATTGTCTGTTGCAGAGTAACAGGCGGTGAACTATTTGAAGACATTGTGGCCAGGGAATATTATAGTGAAGCAGATGCCAGGTAGGTGGGCAATTGTTACGACACTTATGGAGAGTTTTATATACAGAGCTCTAGACTTGTACAGTTGGTGGCACCGCAATTTAAATTCCATTAAATGTATTAAGATACATTGAACATTTGATACATTTAACATTTGAGAGATACACAATGCTTATCTTCCTAACTTAACTCAGGGAAATGTGCAGTACTGTTTTAGAAGTACAAGATGCATCACTATTTTGTTATTTTTATTTCTCCTTTGCTAATTTTAGTATTTTGTTTTGCACTTTTTGCTTTGCACTTTTTGCTTTGTTTTATTTGTTTTAAGTGTATATAAAACAGTATGAAATTACAACATGTTTGTAGTTTTTACACAACTAGTAATAGCAAACAGTTTTTGTTTCCTATTAGGCTGCGCTACATTTACTACAGCAAAAAGCATGTCAGTAGTATTTCTACAACATTAAAACACATACATAAAATAAAATGTACTAAATGCTGATTTTATCGCAATGAATACTATGTTATTATTTTAAATATATTGTTTTTGTTGTTTTGTATGTAGCCATTGCATTCAGCAGATTCTCGAGGCAGTACTTCATTGCCATCAGATGGGTGTTGTGCACAGAGACTTAAAGGTACATTTTAAATTCATTGATCAACCTCAAACTTTCAATACTATTATGCCACCCATTTCTTAATTTGGTTCCTCTAGGGATAAGAGGATATGCTGAAAAAATGTGTTACAAAATACAGTCGAATTTAAACTTTGTAGGCTGTATATAAACTTTAACTACACTGATTAAAACTGTCACTGGGAAAGTAAACTTTGAAAAGGTCCTGATATGAACCATAAGGTACAGATATCAATGCATGTGGTACCAATATGTACCTTTGAGATATTAATGGTTTTGAACACATAGCTTTTGGAAGTGACAACCGCATTTAAATTTAAGAGTGAATTCCCTAAACACTCGTTCCTCGTATGGTTCTTTTCATTAACTGCTTTGACCATAGTAATATTACAGTGACCTTATTATGTTGTGAAATTTTAATAAACCTTCATCTTGGCCCCTCCTAAAGGTTTAAATGAATTTTATTCAGTTTATACATTAATATGATTAAAAAAATAAATGGTACACTTGGTGGCCAAACAACATCAGATTAGAGTGACATATTAATGACAGTACTTTCCCTGTCTCAATTCGGGCTAGGTGGATAAATTCATTTGTTTATATTTCCACAGCAGTGTGCTATTGTCATCATGAGAGCTAGAATTGTAAATTATTTACCTTTAATGGCAATAACTGATAGTGGAGAGCGGGGCACAAACTAACGCATTTTGGCTTTGGCTCTATCATTCAAAAAATATTTAATTTAGATTAATATTTTTTGTTTGGAACAGGCTAGCAAGTGCAGGTCATTGCATCATTACGTCAGTGAAAGGTACGCTTTCGGCGCTGTGCGCATAGGATTGTGATTTGAGAGCACGAAGAGCACAAAGGATACACATACGCATCCTTATGGGATATTTTTCAAACAAAGGACTCAGTCCTTGGTTGAAATTCCGAGGATCCTCGACATTGGAACAGTCCTTCGACGGATGTCGATTATGTAACATCCTTGAAATTCTGGCTTCCAAGTATCCTTCCTTGACATTGAGAGACACCTAAGCTGTGTCCCAATTCAAAGTCTGCGACCTTCTAAGCATGCAACCTTAAAAGGCGAGCACTCTGTCTTTCAATGTGGAAGCCTCAGAAGTTCGCGAAGAGAACTAAAATAAGACGGTCTAACCTTCGGAGGACCCATAATTTGCGTCACTTGTTGCATGCGCTCACCGCACCTGTCAGCAGGACACAGCGGAGACGTTTCTGACTTATAAAATAAATATGGAATCAAAAAAATATTCATTTATTTTAGAAAATATGACACGTAGATGTAGATTAAACTATTCAACAGTATATCAAATTAATCAACCATAGATATAAACGCAACATAAACAATATTAGTATTAGAGTAATATTAACACAAAACATAACTTATAATACTAAAACAGGGACAAGAAAAATGCTTTCTGATAAATACACACTTTTATTTAATAAAGGTTTTAACTGTTTATTTTAGAATATCCATCCGGTATATGCACAGGCACGCAATGAATCTTGGGATAGCCCCGGCTGTTAAGTCTATCCTTAACAGCGCGGAAAAATAAGGATGCATTTTGAGGCTTCATTCTAAGCATCCTTTGAATTGACCTATGGCAAAGCCACGCCCCTAAACGTGATAAGCCAGTCACAGTCAGCAACCCAATACACTCGACATTCTTTCCTTCCACCTCCGTTGAAATGCATTGCAGTTAGTCAGTTTTCATTCGCTGGGCGTAGGTGTGTATTTAACCCTTTCCCAAGCCACATCTCAACCGAGATATGTGTCTGCTTAATCCAGATTAAGTTATGCTGTAGACCACAACACCAACTAAACATGGATACGCATGTGCAGAAAGCGAACCTATGGGCGAGCACGTACGACTGTCTTACGTAAACATATTACCAGAATGATTGACAACTAGGATGACCAATAGTCTTGATGATCCACCTGGTAAAAGAAAATCTTCCCCTATACCTTTAACATCCCTGCTGAAATAAACAATAAAACCATTACAGAAAATTTTAATGGTTTCCATTAAAATACCAATAGGAACCATTAGCTCTTACCATTAAAACCACTACACTTGTCAGGATCCTGCCGGAACCTTGTCCTGTTTTAGTATTTAGTCCAGTATGGCAGGGTTCTGACAGTATAATGTTTTGTGTGGGAATACGTGGTCTGTATTGACTATACTAGACCATGTATTTCCTTTGTCTCGTCACTTTTTACCCGCTCCCTTACCTATTATCATTTTCACCTGTTCCCCTCGTTATTTTGTCCCTATTTAAAGTCTTTGTGCCCAGTGTTCTGTCTGTGATCGTACTGTGTTATCGAGCCCTGTTCCTGTCTGTAGCTATATTGAGTAAGCCAAGTTTATTGTCTGTTCATTGTATGTTATTAGTGTTTACTCAGTCAAAGTCTAGTTTAATGTCATAGTCTAGTCCAGTTTAGTGTTTATATGGTCCTGTGTATATTGTCTTGTTTTACCCCCTCGTGGGTTTTTGTTTTCTTGTTTTTTGTTCAATAAATTGTTCAGTTTTCTATCATTGTCTGCGTTTGGGTTCATCCGCCTTGCTGTTCCTGACAGAACGATCACAGCAAAACTGAACCCAGCAGACAGCCCCTTCAGCCATGCTGTGCGCCTCAGACCCGGAGTGGTGGAGATCCATCTCCACCCAGACGCTCTCAGGTAAAGCGCCCTTTCCACCCCAACGAGAGCTTCCTCTCATGGACTATGCCCTGGCAGTGGAGCGTAGTAGGGGGTGTTACACCGAGTTTCTGGCCAGTGCCTATTTGGTGGCTGGTCTGAACGACCCTCCTCCTCTCCACGAACGACAGAGTCTGCTACAGTTGCCCTACTGGGACCTGGTAGACCACCTCGCCCAACAACAGCAGCAACAGGACCATAGTGGTACGCCACCTCCAAGGTCTTTGTCCAGCCCACTGCCTCCCATTCCTGAGGGTTTAATTTTTGGATTGGCGACGCAGGAGGGCCCGGCTCTCTCCGCCCCGATCCTCGGCAGCTCAGCACAGCCAGACGGTCTCAGAGGAAAGCGCGAACGGAGGATCTCCTGGGAGTCGCCTTCCGAGGGGTCCTCTACTGAGCCTGTCATGCCCACCACACCTCCTCCTTCAATTACACTTTCTGCGCCGCGCCCGAAGAAAAAGAAGAGGAAGAAAGGGTCCTCGGCTCTTCAGCCAGCTGCCGCCTCCCCGGCATCTGATTCGCTGCAGCCCCTGCCGTCTGCGCAGCCACCGCTGCAGCCCCTGCTGTCTGCGCAGCCACCGCTGCAGCCCCTGCCGTCTGCGCAGCCACCGCTGCAGCCCCTGCCGTCTGCGCAGCCACCGCTGCAGCCCCTGCAGTCTGCGCAGCCACCGCTGCAGCCCCTGCCGTCTGCGCAGCCACCGCTGCAGCCCCTGCCGTCTGCGCAGCCACCGCTGCAGCCCCTGCCGTCTGCGCAGCCACCGCTGCAGCCCCTGCCGTCTGCGCAGCCACCGCTGCAGCCCCTGCCGTCTGCGCAGCCACCGCTGCAGCCCCTGCCGTCTGCGCAGCCACCGCTGCAGCCCCTGCCGTCTGCGCAGCCACCGCTGCAGCCCCCTGTCATGGTTCTTGTCTCGTCTCCGCAGCCGCCCGCTGCGCCCCCTGTCATGGTTCCTGTCTCGTCTCCGCAGCCGCCCGCTGCGCCCCCTGTCATGGTTCCTGTCTCGTCTCCGCAGCCGCCCGCTGCGCCCCCTGTCACTGTCTCTGTGTCGTCTCCGCAGCCGCCCGCTGCGCCCCCTGTCACTGTCTCTGTGTCGTCTCCGCTGTCGGCCGCAGCGCCCCCTGTCATGTTTCCTGTTTCCCCTCAGCCAGTAAACCCTGCTTTGTTCCCCTCTGCCCGGCCACCCTCTGTTGCCCCCTCCAAGCCTCTGCGGTCTGCACGGACCCAGCCTTCGGCTACACCACGAAGGCCAAGAACTCGAACTCCACCCGTTTCCACTCAACCTGGACCACCCAAGATAAACACTGTCATTCCACCACCACCTCTCCCTTGTTTATTTTTCTTATTGTTACATCCTAACCCATTCATTGTCATAGCTTGTCTGCCTTTAATGTTTTTTGTCATGTTTTCATGGTTCTTGTCCAGTATGCAGTCTGTTTTGTCTTGTGTCTCTCCTTGAGGGTCGCCAGGTGGCGTCCCTTGAGGGGAGGGTACTGTCAGGATCCTGCCGGAACCTTGTCCTGTTTTAGTATTTAGTCCAGTATGGCAGTATAATGTTTTGTGTGGGAATACGTGGTCTGTATTGACTATACTAGACCATGTATTTCCTTTGTCTCGTCACTTTTTACCCGCTCCCTTACCTATTATCATTTTCACCTGTTCCCCTCGTTATTTTGTCCCTATTTAAAGTCTTTGTGCCCAGTGTTCTGTTTGTGATCGTACTGTGTTATCGAGCCCTGTTCCTGTCTGTAGCTATATTGAGTAAGCCAAGTTTATTGTCTGTTCATTGTATGTTATTAGTGTTTACTCAGTCAAAGTCTAGTTTAATGTCATAGTCTAGTCCAGTTTAGTGTTTATATGGTCCTGTGTATATTGTCTTGTTTTACCCCCTCGTGGGTTTTTGTTTTCTTGTTTTTTGTTCAATAAATTGTTCAGTTTTCTATCATTGTCTGCGTTTGGGTTCATCCGCCTTGCTGTTCCTGACAACACTGTAGTGTGTTTTGGGCCATATTCCATTAGAACCAATACATAGAACCATTAGAACCAACACATACCATTAGAGACCAACAAAAACCAATACACTGTAGTGTGTTTTGGGCCATATTCCATTAGAACCAATGAAATTCCCAATAAACCCAAAAAAACCATTAGAATTTTCTGTAATGGTTTTATTGTTTTTTTTTCAGCAGGGATAACCCTCCAATGCGTAGTTAAGGCCATTTTGGTAACTTCAAGATGATATATTGTCTTTATGTTTCCAAAAATCATCAATTGCCTCCTGTGAAATGTGTCCTACTGTGACAGCTGCCATTGCGTAATTAGCCTCAAGTCGCGCTGCTGTGACGCAGTCGCTCTTCAAAAACACCTTTAGGTCACAGCCTTTGAATTAGGACACAGCTACAGACAGGACTCATGACAATAGGTGGGTTAATTGGGACAAACAAAGGGTTTGTTGTAACACAAAATTTAGTTTAAACACAAATAATTCAAAAAAATTCTGTCTATATAGTAAATGTGGATATTGTTTATATATCTGCCTATATTAGTTAGATTTCCACACATTCATCCATCCATCTAACCATCCTTTAAATTATATATATATATAATTATATTATATATTATATAATATATTATATTATTATTATAATATAATATATATTATTATTATTATATAATATTGCATATAAATAGATTTTTTTGAAAGGGCTGCAGAATTAAGACGAAAAAAAAATCATAATTGTGAGTTATTAGGGGTCAAGCCCTGAAGGGGCGAAGACCCCTATTGTATTTGTTAGTTTTCCTATTATAATAATTAGGGGTCAAGCCCCGAAGGGGCGAAGACCCCTATTGTATTTGTTAGTTTTCTTATTAGGGGTCAAGCCCCGAAGGGGCGAAGACCCCTATTGTATTTGTTAGTTTTCTTATTATTAGGGGTCAAGCCCTGAAGGGGCGAAGACCCCTATTGTATCCGTTAGTTTTCTTTTTATAATAATTAGGGGTCAAGCCCCGAAGGGGCGAAGACCCCTATTGTATCCGTTAGTTTTCTTTTTATTAGGGGTCAAGCCCCGAAGGGGCGTAGAACCCTATTGTTATTGTTAGTTTTCTTATTATTATTATTATTATTATTTTTCTTCCTCGTTCTTCCGCCGAAAGTCAATGGCAGCCCATAGAACCGTACATAGGAAAGTTATGAATTTTGGCACACATGTAGAGGACAGTCTCAGAAGTTACTATAGCAACATTGGTGTGTCTGACTCAAACCCTCTAGCGCCACCAACAGTCCAAAAATCTACTTATGTTTATGCTCATAACTTCTGACCCATGAGTCCTAGAAACTAAATTCTTGTTTCCTCTGAATCCTTGGCTCATGATGATTCAAATGCACACATTGATGTCATTTGTGTCATGCACATCTTTCCGCCATTTTGAATTTTTTGTAAAACCTACTTTTTCGAACTCCTCCTAGACCGTTTGTCCGATTTGCATGTCCTTTGGTATGTAGCATCTAGAGACACCCAAGACAAAAAGTTATCAAAAGCTTTTTGATAGACCAATGCGTTCTCATATAAATTGACAACATATATGGCGGCGAGCACGCCAAAACAGACGTGAGGCCTTATCTTCGCAAAACTTTATTGTATCGACACGAAACTTGGTATATGTCATAACAGTCATGACCTGAGGGTGCCTGCAACGTTTCGTCACAGCGCCACCTAGTGGTTACGAGATTCGAAAAATGCTTATTTTCGCTTATAACTACTTCAAACTTGAGTCTAAAATCATGAAGGTGGTCTTGTTAGATTCCTTGAGGCATGCCGAGTCAAACGATACCAAACGGTTTTCGGTCGGCCATTTTGGGTGTCGGCCATTTTGAATTTTCTCATTAAGTTCAGTATTTCACAAACAGAATGGCGTATCGCTACGAAATTTGGCATGGTTCATCAGTGACATGTTCTGAGCGCACCTATAAATCTTTAGGACGGCGCAACCTAGTGGTCAGGATATGTAAAACAAGTTTTTTAAAATCTTTATATCATTTGATTAAATTGCCACTATGACATAAGACATCACTCTATTGATTCCTTGGCTCATGCTGAGTCCGACTGTACCAAATATGTCTGAGTCAAACCTACTTCCTGTCGGCCATTTTGAATTATATTGAACAGCTACTTTTTCGAACTCCTTCTAGAGCGCTCGTGTGATTGGCTTGATTTTTGGTATGCATCGTCTATAGACACTCTATACAAAAAGTTATCAAAAGATTTTCGGTAGACCTATCCGTTGTCGTATAACGCATCAAAGAATGCGAGGGCGAGCACGCCAAAATGTGTTTGAGCCTGTATCTTCGCAAAACTTATGCGTATTAATATGAGACTTGGTAAATGTCATAACAGTGATGACCTGAGGGTGCATGCACCATTTCGCCACACTGCCCCCTACTGGTCACGAGATATAAAAAATGTCTATTTTTGCTTATAACTACTGCAAATTTGAATGTAAAATTATGAGACTGGTCTTGTTAGATTTCATGAGGCATGCCGAGTCAAACGATACCAAATGGTTTTTGGTCGGCCATTTTGTGTGTCGGCCATTTTGAATTTTTCTTTAAGTTTAAGTATTTCAGAAACGCAATTGCGTATTGTTATGAAACTTGGTATGGTTCATCAGCAACATGTTCTGGGAGGACTTGTAAACTTTTCGGTGCCCCCTAGTGGTCAAGAGATTTGAAGCTATATCTCTGCATCTCTTTATCGTATTTACACCAAATTTGGTGGGTGTCATCACAATCAAGACCTGAGTCACAATTTATTTTTTGGTCAGTGCCCCCTAGTGGTCAAGTCATTTAAGGCTATATCTCTGCATCTCTTTATTGTATTCACACCAAATTTGGTGGGTGTCATCACAATCAAGACCCGAGTCACAATTTATTTTTTGGTCAGTGCCCCCTAGTGGTCAAGTCATTTAAGGCTATATCTCCGTATCGCTTTATTGTATTTACACTAAATTTGGTTTGTGTCATCACAGTCATGACCTGAGGCACCATTTATTCTTTCGGCACAGTGCCACCTAGTGGTCTCAAGATACGAATAAATTGCTTTTTTTCAAAAAACTAATGCAAACTTAGATGTTAAATCATGGCAGTCATCACGTATGAATCATTTTTTGCCATGTTTGGCTTGACCCCGGTATCGCTGCTTGCAGCTATATTTAGGGGTCAAGCCCAGAATGGGCGAAGACCCCTATTGTATCCGTTAGTTTTCTTTTTCTTTTTCTTTTTCTTTTTCTTTTTCTTTTTAAATATTATTCTTCTTCCTGTTCCATTGCGGTCTATGGCAGCCCATAGAACCGTACATAGG
This sequence comes from Paramisgurnus dabryanus, assembly GCF_030506205.2. NCBI lineage: Eukaryota > Metazoa > Chordata > Actinopteri > Cypriniformes > Cobitidae > Paramisgurnus > Paramisgurnus dabryanus. The sequence continues at coordinate 33,402,306 of NC_133354.1, forward strand.
AAAGTTATGAAATTTGGCACACTGACAGAGGACAGTCCAAATAATATCCCTAGCAATTTTGGAGTCTCTATCTCAAACCCGCTAGCGCCACCAACAGTCCAAAGTTGCACTTACGTTTTTGCTTATAACTTCTGATCCGTATGTCCTAGAATCGAAATTCTTGTTTCCTCTGATTCCTTGGTTCAAGACGATTCGATTAGACCCTATGACGTTATTTTCCGTCATGAAAATTTTTCCGCCATTTTTAAATATTCGTAAAACCTACTTTTGCGAACTCCTCCTAGAGTTTTTACCCGATTGCCACGAAAATCGGTATGCAGCATCTAGAGACACTCAAGGCAAAAAGTTATTAAAAGAATTTCGATAAACCAATCCGTTCTCGTATAGCGCGTCAACGAATTTTACATAGAGCGCAAAAAAACAGATTTTAGGCTGTATCTTCGCCAAACTTAGGCCTATTGACACGACACTTGGTACTCGAGATGCCAGTCAGGAACTGAGGGTGCATGCACAGTTTCGTTGCAGCGCCACCTAGTGGTCAGACGAATGTTCTATACGCCTATAACTTTGGCTGCGATAAAAGTATTTTCACGGGACTTGATTTTTAGGAGTCCTGAACAGTCGCCGAGTCCAACGATACCAAACATGCTAGATTTCGCCTTACGGTTAGCCCTGCGTAGCAAAACAGCACTTAAAAAACACGCGCGAATAACTCCGCGAGCGTTATTCCGATCGACACGAAAACACCATAGGAAGAATATTGCATTACCTTCTGAACAAAAAGTTCAATTGGCGTTATATTAAAATTTTCATCAGAAATGGCCGAAAAATGCAAAAAACTAAAAATTACCTTTAAATTTTGCATTTTTTACACATAAATGGTTATAACTTCGCAACGAAAAGAGATTTTTTCACCAGATTTGATACGCAGATGTACGACCACAGTCTGAGGCCACACAAAAAAAATGGTATGCCTCCACCACTAGGTGGCCCTATAATTGAACAAAATCTTTCATATCAACCAAGCCCTATGGTCATACAACTATTTTATTGCTTAACTAAAGTGTATAGTCATGAAACTAGCTAGATGTAACACAGTCATGACCTAAGGTTGCATGCACAGTTTTGTCATAGCGCCACCTAGTGGTTTTGAGATAGAAAATGGCTATTTTTGCCTATAACTACTGCAAAAACACATCTAAAACCATGAGTCTTCATGGATTATTCCTTTCATGAATTGAACTATAATCACTGGTGCATGTTCATTTACTCTCTAGCAACCAATGAGAATACCTTATCAACCGTTTTTGCAAGAGCTTTTTCTCTGCATCAGAACATTGTAGACACATGGGGATGGTGTATTTTGACTCATTTAACTTGTTGTAACATGTTGTGACACCATGGGCGTAGATTTAGGGTGGGACGCTAGGGACATGTCCCTACCAATATTCAGAGAAGACTGAATTGTCCCTAGCAATAATTTCGACCAAACATTTAATCTGTATTCATATATAACCACTAATGTCCGTCTTGTTCTTGTGTTTTCTATTTTTTACTTATTATATTTTTGTCAGAAATCATTTAAATTAGATTAGAAATCTTTTGCAATCCCGTTCTGTAAAAATAACGCTCTATGTGGTACACAAACGGTTAACAGCTTTCGTTCTCTGCAATGCCCGCCTCCGTAAGTCACATCGCTAATATGATTGGCTTTGCATTTCTTTAGTCCCGCCTCTCTAACGCACATTGCTAATATGATTGGATTAGCATTCTTGAGTCCCGCCTCTCTAACGCACATCACTTTTTGATGGGCTTGTCTTTACTCGCTACGTGTGATAGGATGGTTTCACTTTGTACAACGCGCCAAAGTTCACTCAACAAGACGTGCGTGATTATTCGGGCGACAGGTAAGTGAGGAAGAAAGTATTATTATACCCACTGTAACTATTTCATGCACAAAAAAAGTTGTGCCACATAATGATTCAAGGACAGTGTTTTCACCAATACAGGACAATCCCATGTTAACCCTGAGGAGTTGCAAACTTGTGTCAACCTTTTATAAATGGGGTGGCAAGGTTATTTAGAGGGTCCCTAATCCATGAAAGAAAATAACCCCAACATGGTAAAAACATGAATTCATGTCATGATTGCTGAATACTTTCATTACTGCACTGTGGTCATTACTTGCACAGATGTAGACATAATGTTGCATTTTAAACAAACTATTTTTTTCACACTGATTAACTGTCTGTTAATGAAAAGAAGATTTAATGTAAACTACAGAAACGTTAATAAACTGTGTTCAGGAAACAGCATGATATATATACCTACTTCAACACTGGGATTTTTTGGCAAAATTAAATTAAGAATTAAATATTAATTGCATATTCTTCAATATTATAAATTTAATATGGATTCATATATGTTACTATGTGATTTTCTTTTTTTGACAAAGACTTAAACAGCTACTGTTTATTAGGCTCTGGGACATAACGAATTGTTTATTATAGTACATTAAATTTGGGATGGAACCGGGGGTGGCGAGTCAGATGTCACTGAGTAAAGTGCATACTGAGTTGTCTGTTGTTTATGTCAAGTAAACGGTGATAAACAGTTTTTGCAATGCGACCATTTTATTTATGTCCCCACCAATGCCAGAATCAAACCTACGCCCTTGTGTGACACATGTTTTGCCACTGCAAATATCACTCACATGTTCTTCAGTGCTCTAATGTTCCATGACTGTCAATAACAGAACGACGATTGCAGTAGACAAGAACAGAGATTATTTTTGTTGATTATTTTTGCGTTTTTTCATCTGAAATCATTAGGTTTACCTAGGTTCTTCGGTCTGCTTATCCAAACTCAACTTTACACCCTTCTGTGCCCTTTTCGGCTTGTGGCAATTGTTTCTGTTAGTAAATTTTTCTTCTTCCGCCATTGCGGTCTATGGCAGCCCATAGAACCGTACGTAGGAAAGTTATGAAATTTGGCACACTGATAGAGGACAGTCCAATGTGTCCCCACAGCAAATTTGGAGTCTCTATCTCTAACCCGCTAGCGCCACCAACAGTCCAAAGTTGCACTTAGGTTTTTGCTTATAACTTCTGATCCGTAAGTCCTAGAAACAAAATTCTTGTTTCATCTGATTCCTTGGCTCAAGACGATTCGATAGGACCCTATGACGTCATTTTCCGTCATGAAAATTTTTCCGCCATTTTGAATTATTCATAAAACCTACTTTTGCGAACTCGTCCTAGAGTTTTTACCCGATTGCCACAAAAATCGGTATGCAGCATCTAGAGACACTCAAGGCAAAAAGTTATTAAAAGAATTTCGATAAACTAATCAGTTGTCGTATAGCGCATCAACGAATTTTACATAGAGCACAAAAAACAGATTTTAGGCTGTATCTTCGCCAAACTTAAGCCTATTGGCACAACACTTGGTACTTGAGATGCCAGTCAGGAACTGAATGTGCTTGCACAGTTTCGTTGCAGCGCCACCTATTGGCCAGACGAATGGCTTATACGCTTATACCTTTGGCTGTGATCAACATATTTTCATGGGACTTGTTTCCTTCAAGTTTTGAATAGTTGCCGAGTCCAACGATACCAAACATGCTATGATTCGCCTTACGGTTAGCCCTGTGCATCAAAATAGCACTTAAAAAACACACACGAATATCTCCGCGAGCATTATTCCGATCGACTCGAAAACACCATAGGAAGAACATTGCATTACCTTCTGAACAAAAAGTTCTATTGGCGTTATTTTAAAATTTTCATCAGAAATGGCAGAAAATTGCAAAAAACTAAAAATTACCTTTAAATTTTGTGTTTTTTTACACATAAATGGTTATAACTTCGTAACGCAAAGATATTTTTTCACCATATTTGATACGCTGATTTAAGACCACAGTCTGAGGCTACACAAAAAAAAAATTGGATGCTTGCACCACTAGTTGGCCTTATAATTGAACATAACATTTGAAATCAAGCCACCCTACGGTCATACAACTGTTTATTCACTAAACTAAAGTGTATAGTCATAAAACTAGCTAGATGTAACACAGTAATGATCTGAGGTTGCATGCACAAATTTTGTCATTGTGCCACCTACTGGTTTTGAGATAGAATATGGCATTTTTTGCCTAAACCTACTGCAACAACACATCTAAAACCAGTCATCATGGATTATTTCTCTCATGGCTTTGACTATAATCACTGGGGGTTGCCAATTCACTCCCTAGCAACAAATGAGAATACTATATCAACCGTTTTTGCAAGAGCTATATCTTTGTGTCAGAACATCGTAGAGACATGGGGGTGGGCTCTTTTGACTCATTAACACCACTGTAACATTTTGTGAGCTCAGTATTGCCACTGCAAGCACCACTCATTTTTACTTCAGTGTTCTAGTTATCAATGCTCGTCAAAAGAGAGGGAGAGATTTCACTAAATGAGAACACAGCTTTTTTGCTGATAACTGTTATATTGTTTTGTCTGAAATCAAGAGATTTTCCTAGGTTCTTTAAACTGCTCATCCAAAGTCAACTTTTCTTTCTGCTGTGCCTTTTTTGGCTTGACCCCGGTGATTGCTGCTTGCAGCTATATTTATTATTATTATTCTTCTTCCGCCATTGCGGTCTATGGCAGCCCATAGAACCGTACGTAGGAAAGTTATGAAATTTGGCACACTGATAAAGGACAGTCCAATGTGTCCCCACAGCAAATTTGGAGTCTCAATCTCTAACCCGCTAGCGCCACCAACAGTCCAAAGTTGAACTTATGTTTTTGCTTATAACTTCTGATCCGTAAGTCCTAGAAACGAAATTCTTGTTTCCTCTGATTCCTTGGCTCAAGACGATTCGATTGGACCCTATGAAGTCATTTTCCGTCATGAAAAATTTTCCGCCATTTTGAATTATTCGTAAAACCTACTTTTGCAAACTCGTCCTAGAGTTTTTACCCGATTGTCGCGAAATTTGGTATGTAGCATCTAGAGACCCTCACGGCAAAAAGTTATCAAAAGAATTTCGATAAACCAATCCGTTGTCGTATAGCGCGTTAACAAATTTTACGTAGAGCGCAAAAAAACAGATTTTAGGCTGTATCTTCGTCAAACTTAGGCCTATTGACACGACACTTGGTACTTGTGATGCCAGTCAGGAACTGAGTGTGCATGCACAGTTTCGTCGCAGCGCCACCTAGTGGCCAGACAGATGTTTTTTACACCTATAACTTTGGCTGTGATCAACGTATTTTGACGGGACTTGATTTTTAGGAGTCCTGAATAGTCGCCGAGTCCAACGATACCAAACATGCCAGATTTCGCCTTATGGTTAGCCCTGCGCAGCAAAACAGCACTTAAAAAACACGCGCGAATATCTCCGCGAGCGTAATTCTGATCGACTCGAAAACATCATAGGAAGAATATTGCATTACCTTCTGAACAAAAAGTTCTATTGGCACTATATTAAAATTTTCATCAGAAATGGCCGAAAATTGCAAAAAACGAAAAATTACCTTTAAATTTTCTGTTTTTACACATAAATGGTTATAACTTCGTAACGCAAAGAGATTTATTCACCATATTTGATACGCTGATGTACGACCACAGTCTGAGGCTACACAAAAAAAATTGTATGGTTGCACCACTAGTTGGCCTTATAATTGAACAAAACCTTTGAAATCAAGCCACCCTATGGTCATACAACTGTTTCTTCACTAAACTAAAGTGTATAGTCATAAAACTAGCTAGATGTAACACATTTATGACCTGAGGTTGCATGCACGAATTTTGTCATTGCGCCACCTACTGGTTTTGAGATAGAATATGGCATTTTTTGCCTAAAACTACTGCAACAACACATCTAAAACCATGAGTCATCATGGATTATTCCTTTCATGGCTTTGACTATAATCACTAGAGGATGTCCATTTACTCTCTAGCAACCAATGAGAATACGTTATCAACTGTTTTTGCAAGAGCTTTTTCTCTGCATCAGAACATCACAGAGACATGGGGATGGTCTCTTTTGACTCTTTTAACTTGTTGTAACATGTTGTGACCCATGTTTGCCCACTGTAAGCATCACATACATGTCCTTCAGTGCTCTAATGTTCCATGATTGTCAATAACCGAAGGACAGTTGCAGTAGACAAGAATATAGATTATTTTTGTTGATTACCTTTGCATTTTTTCATCTGAAATCATTAGGTTTACCTAGGTTCTTCAGTCTGCTTATCCAAATGCAACTTTACATCCTTCTGTGCCCTTTTCGGCTTGACCCCGGTATTGCTGCTTGCAGCTATATTTAGGGGTCAAGCCCCGAAGGGGCGAAGACCCCTATTGTATCCGTTAGTTTTCTTTTTATTAGGGGTCAAGCCCCGAAGGGGCGAAGACCCCTATTGTATCCGTTAGTTTTCTTTTTATTAGGGGTCAAGCCCCGAAGGGGCGAAGACCCCTATTGTATCCGTTAGTTTTCTTATAATTATTATTAGGGGTCAAGCCCCGAAGGGGCGAAGACCCCTATTGTATTTGTTAGTTTTCTTATTATTATTATTATTCTTCTTCTTCTTCCGCCATTGCGGTCTATGGCAGCCCATAGAACCGTACGTAGGAAAGTTATGAAATTTGGCACACTGATAAAGGACAGTCCAATGTGTCTCCACAGCAAATTTGGAGTCTCTAACTCCAACCCTCTAGCGCCACCAACAGTCTAAAGTTGCACTTACGTTTTTGTTTATAACTTCTGACCCGTACGTCCTAGAAATGAAATTCTTGTTTCCTCTGATTCCTTGGCTCAAGACGATTCGACTGGACCATATGACGTCATTTTCCGTCATGAAAATTTTTCCGCCATTTTGAATTATTCGTAAAACCTACTTTTGCGAACTCGTCCTAGAGCTTTTGCCCGATTTCCACGAAAATCGGTATGTAGCATCTACAGACCCTCACGGCAAAAAGTTATGGAATTCATGTCGATTCGCCAATCTGTTTGCGTAAACCGCGTCAACAAATTTTACGTAGAGTGCAAAAAAACGGATTTGAGGCTGTATCTTCGCCAAACTTAAGCCTATTGAAACGACACTTGGTACTTGTGATGCCAGTCAGGAACTGAGAGTGCATGCCCAGTTTCGTCGCAGCGCCACCTAGTGGTAAGACGAATGTTTTACACACCTATAACTTTGGCTGTGATCGACGTATTTTCATGGGACTTGTTTCCTTGGAGTCCTGAATAGTTGCCGAGTCCAACGATACCAAACATGCCAGAATTGGCCTTACGGTTAACCCTGCGCGGCAAAATAGCACTTAAAAAACACGCGCGAATATCTCCGCGAGCGTAATTATGATCGACTCGAAAACACCATAGGAAGAATATTGCATTACCTTCTGAACAAAAAGTTCTATTGGCGTTATATTAAAATTTTCATCAGAAATGGCCGAAAATTGCAAAAAACGAAAAATTACCTTTTACAATTTGTGTTTTTATACATAAATTGTTATAACTTCGCAACGAAAAGAAATTTTTTCACCAGATTTGATACTCTGATGTATGAGCAGAGTCTGAGGCCACACAAAAAAATTGGTATGCCTGAACCACTAGGTGGCCCTATAATTGAACAAAATCTTTCATATCAAGCAAGCCCTATGGTCATACAACTGTTTCTTCACTAAACTAAAGTGTATAGTCATAAAACTAGCTAGATGTAACACAGTTATGAACTGAGGTTGCATGCACAACTTTGTCATTGCGCCACCTAGTGGTTTTGAGATAGAAATATGGTATTTTTGCCTAAAACTACTCCAACAGTACATCTAAAATCTTGGGTCATCATGTATTATTCCTTTCATGGCTTGGAGATCATTGGTGCATGCCAATTAACTCCTTAGCAACCAATTAGGATACCTTATCAATCCTTTTTACAAGAGCTATATCTCTGCATCAGAACATCGTAGAGACATGGGGGTGGTCTCTTTTGAATCATTAACACCACTGTAACATTTTGTGAGCTGAGAATTGCCACTGCAAGCACCACTCACATTTTCTTCAGTGTTCTAGTTGTCAATGCTCCTTGAGAAGAGAGGGAGAGATGACACTGAATGAAAACACAGCTTTTTTGCTGATAACTGTTATATTATTTAGTCTGAAATCAAGAGATTTTCCCAGGTTCTTTAAACTGCTCATCCGAATTCAACTTTACTTTCTTATGTGCCCTTTTTGGCTTGACCCCGGCATTGCTGCTTGCAGCTATATTTATTAGGGGTCAAGCCCAGAATGGGCGAAGACCCCTATTGTATCCGTTAGTTTTCTTTTTCTTTTTCTTTTTCTTTTTCTTTTTAAATATTATTCTTCTTCCTGTTCCATTGCGGTCTATGGCAGCCCATAGAACCGTACATAGGAAAGTTATGAAATTTGGCACACTGACAGAGGACAGTCCAAATAATATCCCTAGCAATTTTGGAGTCTCTATCTCAAACCCGCTAGCGCCACCAACAGTCCAAAGTTGCACTTACGTTTTTGCTTATAACTTCTGATCCGTAAGTCCTAGAAACGAAATTCTTGTTTCCTCTGATTCCTTGGTTCAAGACGATTCGATTAGACCCTATGACGTTATTTTCCGTCATGAAAATTTTTCCGCCATTTTGAAATATTCGTAAAACCTACTTTTGCGAACTCCTCCTAGAGTTTTTACCCGATTGCCACGAAAATCGGTATGCAGCATCTAGAGACACTCAAGGCAAAAAGTTATTAAAAGAATTTCGATAAACCAATCCGTTCTCGTATAGCGCGTCAACGAATTTTACATAGAGCGCAAAAAAACTGATTTTAGGCTGTATCTTCGCCAAACTTAGGCCTATTGACACGACACTTGGTACTCGAGATGCCAGTCAGGAACTGAGGGTGCATGCACAGTTTCGTTGCAGCGCCACCTAGTGGTCAGACGAATGTTCTATACGCCTATAACTTTGGCTGCGATAAAAGTATTTTCACGGGACTTGATTTTTTGGAGTCCTGAGTAGTCGCCGAGTCCAACGATACCAAACATGCCAGGATTCGCCTTACGGTTAGCCCTGTGCATCAAAATAGCACTTAAAAAACACGCGCGAATAACTCCGCGAGCGTTATTCCGATCGACACGAAAACACCATAGGAAGAATATTGCATTACCTTCTGAACAAAAAGTTCTATTGGCGTTATATTAAAATTTTCATCAGAAATGGCCGAAAAATTCAAAAAACGAAAAATTACCTTTAAATTTTGCATTTTTTACACATAAATGGTTATAACTTCGCAACGAAAAGAGATTTTTTCACCAGATTTGATACGCAGATGTACGACCACAGTCTGAGGCCACACAAAAAAAAAATGGTATGCCTCCACCACTAGGTGGCCCTATAATTGAACAAAATCTTTCATATCAAGCAAGCCCTATGGTCATACAACTATTTTATTGCTTAACTAAAGTGTATAGTCATGAAACTAGCTAGATGTAACACAGTCATGACCTAAGGTTGCATGCACAGTTTTGTCATAGCGCCACCTAGTGGTTTTGAGATAGAAAATGGCTATTTTTGCCTATAACTACTGCAAAAACACATCTAAAACCATGAGTCATCATGGATTGTTCATTTCATGGCTTTGACTATAATCACTGGTGGTTGCCAATTCACTCTCTAGCAACCAACGAGAATACCTTATCAACCGTTTTTGCAAGAGGTATATCTCTGCATCAGAACATCATAGAGACACGGGGGTGGTCTCTTTTGACTCATTAACACCACTGTAACATTTTGTGAGCCGAGTATTGCCACTACAAGCACCACTCATTTTTACTTCAGTGTTCTAGTTATCAATACTCGTCGAAAGAGAAGGAGAGATTTCACTAAATGAGAATACAGCTTTTTTGCTGATAACTGTTATATTGTTTTGTCTGAAATCAAGAGATTTTCCTAGGTTCTTTAAACTGCTCTTCCGAAGTCAACTTTACTTTCTGCTGTGCCCTTTTTGGCTTGACCCCGGTGATTGCTGCTTGCAGCTATATTTAGGGGTCAAGCCCAGAATGGGCGAAGACCCCTATTGTATCCGTTAGTTTTCTTTTTATTATTATTATTATAATAATTATTATTATTCCTCCGCCATTGCGGTCTATGGCAGCCCCTAGAACCGTACATAGGAAAATTATGAAATTTGGCACACTGACAGAGGACAGTCCAAATAATATCCACAGAAAATTTGGAGTTTCTATCTCAAGCCCGCTAGCGCCACCAACAGTCCAAAGTTGCACTTACGTTTTTGCTTATAACTTCTGATCCGTAAGTCCTAGAAACGAAATTCTTGTCTCCTCTGATTCCTTGGCTCAAGCCGATTCGATTAGACCCTATGACGTCATTTTCCGTCATGAAAATTTTTCCGCCATTTTGAATTATTCGTAAAACCTACTTTTGCGAACTCGTCCTAGAGTTTTTGCCCGATTGCCACGAAAATCGGTATGCAGCATCTAGAGACACTCAAGGCAAAAAGTTATTAAAAGAATTTAGATAAACCAATCCGTTGTCGTATAGCGCGTCAACGAATTTTACGTAGAGCGCAAAATAACAGATTTTAGGCTGTATCTTCGTCAAACTTAGGCCTATTGACACGACACTTGGTACTTGAGATGACAGTGAGGAACTGAGTGTGCATGCACAATTTCGTGGCAGCGCCACCTAGTGGCCAGACTTATGTTTTAAACGCCTATAACTTTGGCTCAGATTGACGTATTTTCACGGGACTTGTTTCTTTGGAGTTCTGAATAGTTTCCGAGTCCAACGATACCAAACATGCCAGAATTCGCCTTACGGTTAACCCTGCGCAGCAAAATAGCGCTTAAAAAACACGCGTGAATATCTCCGCGAGCGTTTTTCCGATCGACTTGAAAACACCATAGGAAGAACATTGCGTTACCTTCTGAACAAAAAGTTCTATTGGCGTTACATTAAAATTTTTATCAGAAATTGCCGAAAAATGCAAAAAACGAAAAATTACCTTAAATTTTGCATTTTTTACACATAAATGGCTATAACTTCGCAACGAAAAGAGATTTTTTCACCAGATTTGATACGCTGATGTACGACCACAGTCTGAGGCTACACAAAAATAATTTTATGCTTGCACCACTAGTTGGCCTTATAATTGAACAAAACCTTTGAAATCAAGCCACCCTATGGTCATACAACTGTTTCTTCACTAAACTAAAGTGTATATTCATAAAACTAGCTAGATGTAACACAGTTATGACCTGAGTTATCAATGCTCGTCAAAAGAGAGGGAGAGATTTCACTAAATGAGAACAGCTTTTTTGCTGATAACTTTTATATTGTTTTGTCTGAAATCAAGAGATTTTCCTAGGTACTTTAAACTGCTCATCCGAAGTCAACTTTACTTTCTGCTGTGCCCTTTTCGGCTTGACCCCGGTGATTGCTGCTTGCAGCTATATTTAGGGGTCAAGCCCCGAAGGGGCGAAGACCCCTATTGTATTTGTTAGTTTTCTTATTATTATTATTATTCTTCTTCTTCTTCCGCCATTGCAGTCTATGGCAGCCCATAGAACCGTACGTAGGAAAGTTATGAAATTTGGCACACTGATAAAGGACAGTCCAATGTGTCCCCACAGCAAATTTGGAGTCTCTAACTCCAACCCTCTAGCGCCACCAACAGTCCAAATTTGCACTTACGTTTTTGCTTATAACTTCTGACCCGTACGTCCTAGAAATGAAATTCTTGTTTCCTCTGATTCCTTGGCTCAAGACGATTCGACTGGACCCTTTGACGTTATTTTCCGTCATGAAAATTTTTCCGCCATTTTGCATTATTCGTAAAACCTACTTTTGCGAACTCGTCCTAGAGCTTTTACCCGATTGCCACGAAAATTGGTATGTAGCATCTAAAGACCCTCACGGCAAAAAGTTATGGAATTCATGTCAATTCGTCCATCCGTTTCTGTAAACCGCGTCAACGAATTTTACGTAGAGCGCAAAAAAACGGATTTGAGGCTGTATCTTCGGCAAACTTAAGCCTATTGACACGATACTTGGTACTTGTGATGCCAGTCAGGAACTACGAGTGCATGCAGAGTTTCGTCACAGTGCCACCTAGTGGTCAGACTTATGCTTTACACGCCTATAACTTTGGCTCCGATTGACGTATTTTCACGGGACTTGTTTCTTTGGAGTTCTGAATAGTTGCCGAGTCCAACGATACCAAACATGCCAGAATTGGCCTTACGGTTAACCCTGCGCAGCAAAACAGCACTTAAAAAACACGCACGAATATCTCCGCGAGCGTTATTCCGATCGACTCGAAAACACCATAGGAAGAACATTGCATTACCTTCTGAACAAAAAGTTCTATTGGCGTTATATTAAAATTTTCATCAGAAATGGCCGAAAATTGCAAAAAACGAAAAATTACCTTTAGATTTTGTGGTTTTTACACATAAATGGTTATAACTTCGCAACGAAAAGAGATTTTTTCACCAGATTTGATACGCTGATGTATGAGCAGAGTCTGAGGCCACACAAAAAAATTGGTATGCCTGAACCACTAGGTGGCCCTATAATTGAACAAAATATTTCATATCAAGCAAGTCCTATGGTCTTACAACTATTTCTTTGCCGAACTAAAGTGTATAGTCATGAAACTAGCTAGATGTAAGGCAGATATGACCCGAGGTTGCATGCACGATTCTGTCATAGCGTGACCTAGTGGTTTGGAGATAGAAAATAGCTATATTTGCCTAAAACTACTGCAACAACACATCTAAAACCATGAGTCATCATGGATTCTTCATTTCATATGGCTTGGTCTATAATTACTGGTGGATGTGAATTTACTCTCTAGCAACCAATGAGAATACCTTATCAACCGTTTTTGAAAGAGCTTTTTCTCTGCATCAGAACATCGTAGAGACATGGGGATGGTCTCTTTTGACTGATTTAACTTGTTGTAACATGTTGTGACCCATGTTATGCCACTGCAAACATCACTCACATATCCTTCTGTGCTCTAATGTTCCATGACTGTCAATAACAGAAGGACGATTGCAGTGGATTAGAACATAGATTATTTTTGTTGATTACTTTTGCGTTTTTTCATCTGAAATCATTAGGTTTACTTAGGTTCTTTGGTCTGCTTATCCAAACTCAACTTTACACCCTTCTGTGCCCTTTTCGGCTTGACCCCGGTATCGCTGCTTGCAGCTATATTTATTATTATTATTATTAGTTATTCTTCTTCTTCCGCCATTGCGGTCTATGGCAGCCCATAGAACCGTACGTAGGAAAGTTATGAAATTTGGCACACTGATAAAGGACAGTCCAATGTGTCCCCACAGCAAATTTGGAGTCTCTATCTCCAACCCTCTAGCGCCACCAACAGTCCAAAGATGCACTTACGTTTTTGCTTATAACTTCTGATCCGTAAGTCCTAGAAACAAATTTCTTGTTTCCTCTGATTCCTTGGCTCAAGACGATTCGATTTGACCCTATGACGTCATTTTCCGTCATGGAAATTTTTCCGCCATTTTGAATTATTCATAAAACCTACTTTTGCGAACTCGTCCTAGAGCTTTTGCCCAATTTTCACGAAAATCGGTATGTAGCATCTAGAGACCCTCACGGCAAAAAGTTATCAAAAGAATTTCGATAAACCAATCCGTTGTCATATAGCGCGTCAACAAAATTTTCGTAGTGCGCAAAAAAACAGATTTTAGGCTGTATCTTCGTCAAACTTAGGCCTATTGACACGACACTTGGTACTTGTGATGCCAGTCAGGAACTGAGTGTGCATGCACAGTTTCGTTGCAGCGCCACCTAGTGGCCAGACAGATGTTTTTTACACCTATAACTTTGGCTGTGATCAACGTATTTTGACGGGACTTGATTTTTAGGAGTCCTGAATAGTCGCCGAGTCCAACGATACCAAACATGCCAGATTTCGCCTTACGGTTAGCCCTGCGCAGCAAAACAGCACTTAAAAAACACGCGCGAATATCTCCGCGAGCGTAATTCTGATCGACTCGAAAACATCATAGGAAGAATATTGCATTACCTTCTGAACAAAAACTTCTATTGGCACTATATTAAAATTTTCATCAGAAATGGCCGAAAATTGCAAAAAACGAAAAATTACCTTTAAATTTTGTGTTTTTACACATAAATGGTTATAACTTCGTAAAGCAAAGACATTTTTTCACCATATTTGATACGCTGATGTACGACCACAGTCTGAGGCTACACAAAAAAAATTGTATGGTTGCACCACTAGTTGGCCTTATAATTGAACAAAACCTTTGAAATCAAGCCACCCTATGGTCATACAACTGTTTCTTCACTAAACTAAAGTGTATAGTCATAAAACTAGCTAGATGTAACACATTTATGACCTGAGGTTGCATGCACGAATTTTGTCATTGCGCCACCTACTGGTTTTGAGATAGAATATGGCATTTTTTGCCTAAAACTACTGCAACAACACATCTAAAACCATGAGTAATCATGGATTATTCCTTTCATGGCTTTGACTATAATCACTAGAGGATGTCCATTTACTCTCTAGCAACCAATGAGAATACGTTATCAACTGTTTTTGCAAGAGCTTTTTCTCTGTATCAGAACATCACAGAGACATCGGGATGGTCTCTTTTGACTCTTTTAACTTGTTGTAACATGTTGTGACCCATGTTTGCCCACTGTAAGCATCACATACATGTCCTTCAGTGCTCTAATGTTCCATGATTGTCAATAACCGAAGGACAGTTGCAGTAGACAAGAATATAGATTATTTTTGTTGATTACCTTTGCATTTTTTCATCTGAAATCATTAGGTTTACCTAGGTTCTTCAGTCTGCTTATCCAAACTCAACTTTACACCCTTCTGTGCCCTTTTCGGCTTGACCCCGGTATTGCTGCTTGCAGCTATATTTATAATAATTATTATTATTATTAGTTATTCTTCTTCCGCCATTGCGGTCTATGGCAGCCCATAGAACCGTACGTAGGAAAGTTATGAAATTTGGCACACTGATAAAGGACACTCCAATGTGTCCCCACAGCAAATTTGGAGTCTCTATGTCAAAACCGCTAGCGCCACCAACAGTCCAAAATTGCACTTATGTTTTTGCTTATAACTTCTGATCCGTAAGTCCTAGAAACAAAATTCTCGCTTCCTCTGATTCCTTGGCTCAAGACGATTCGATTACACTCTATGAAGTCATTTTCCGTCATAAAAATTTTCCCGCCATTTTGAATTATTCGAAAAACCTACTTTTGCGAACTCGTCCTAGAGCTTTTGTCCGATTGCCACGAAAATTGGTATGTATCATCTTGAGACACTCATGGCAAAAAGTTATCAAAAGAATTTCGATACAGCAATCCGTTGTCAAATACCACCTTAACGAATTTTACGTAGAGCACAAAAAAACAGATTTTAGGCTGTATCTTCGTCAAACTTAGGCCTATTGACACGACACTTGGTACTTGTGATGCCAGTCAGGAACTGAGTGTGCATGCACAGTTTCGTCGCAGCGCCACCTAGTGGCCAGACAGATGTTTTATACACCTATAACTTTGGCTGCGATCAACGTATTTTTACGGAACTTGATTTTTAGGAGTCCTGAGTAGACGCCGAGTCCAACCATTCCAAACATGCCAGATTTCGCCTTACGATTAGCTCTGCGCAGCAAAACAGCACTTAAAAAACACGCGCGAATAACTCCGCGAGCGTTATTCCGATCGACTCGAAAACACCATAGGAAGAATATTGCATTACCTTCTGAACAAAAAGTTCTATTGGCGTTATATTAAAATTTTCATCAGAAATGGCCGAAAATTGCAAAAAACGAAAAATTACCTTTTACAATTTGTGTTTTTATACATAAATTGTTATAACTTCACAACGAAAAGAAATTTTTTCACCAGATTTGGTACGCTGATGTATGAGCAGAGTCTGAGGCCACACAAAAAAATTGGTATGCCTTCACCACTAGGTGGCCCTATAATTGAACAAAATCTTTAATATCAAGCAAGCCCTATGGTCATACAACTATTTCTTCACTAAACTAAAGTGTATAGTCATAAAACTAGCTAGATGTAACACAGTTATGAACTGAGGTTGCATGCACAACTTTGTCATTGCGCCACCTAGTGGTTTTGAGATAGAAATATGGTATTTTTGCCTAAAACTACTCCAACAGTACATCTAAAATCTTGGGTCATCATGTATTATTCCTTTCATGGCTTGGAGATCATTGGTGCATGCCAATTAACTCCTTAGCAACCAATTAGGATACCTTATCAATCCTTTTTACAAGAGCTATATCTCTGCATCAGAACATCGTAGAGACATGGGGGTGATCTCTTTTGACTCATTAACACCACTGTAACATTTTGTGAGCTGAGAATTGCCACTGCAAGCACCACTCACATTTTCTTCAGTGTTCTAGTTGTCAATGCTCCTCGAGAAGAGAGGGAAAGATGACACTGAATGAAAACACAGCTTTTTTGCTGATAACTGTTATATTATTTAGTCTGAAATCAAGAGATTTTCCCAGGTTCTTTAAACTGCTCATCCGAATTCAACTTTACTTTCTTATGTGCCCTTTTTGGCTTGACCCCGGCATTGCTGCTTGCAGCTATATTTAGGGGTCAAGCCCCGAAGGGGCGAAGACCCCTATTGTATTTGTTAGTTTTCTTATTATTATTATAATAATTATTCTTCTTCTTCTTCTTCTTCTTCCGCCATTGCGGTCTATGGCAGCCCATAGAACCGTACGTAGGAAAGTTATGAAATTTGGCACACTGATAAAGGACAGTCCAATGTGTCCCCACAGCAAATTTGGAGTCTCTAACTCCAACCCTCTAGCGCCACCAACAGTCTAAAGTTGCACTTACGTTTTTGTTTATAACTTCTGACCCGTACGTCCTAGAAACGAAATTCTTGTTTCCTCTGATTCCTTGGCTCAAGACGATTCGACTGGACCCTATGACGTAATTTTCCGTCATGAAAATTTTTCCGCCATTTTGAATTATTCGTAAAACCTACTTTTGCGAACTCGTCCTAGAGCTTTTGCCCGATTTCCACGAAAATCGGTATGTAGCATCTACAGACTCTCACGGCAAAAAGTTATGGAATTCATGTCGATTCGCCAATCTGTTTGCGTAAACCGCGTCAACAAATTTTAAGTAGAGTGCAAAAAAACGGATTTGAGGCTGTATCTTCGCCAAACTTAATCCTATTGAAACGACACTTGGTACTTGTGATGCCAGTCAGGAACTGAGAGTGCATGCCCAGTTTCGTCGCAGCGCCACCTAGTGGTAAGACGAATGTTTTACACACCTATAACTTTGGCTGTGATCGACGTATTTTCATGGGACTTGTTTCCTTGGAGTCCTGAATAGTCGCCGAGTCCAACGATACCAAACATGCCAGAATTGGCCTTACGGTTAACCCTGCGCGGCAAAATAGCACTTAAAAAACACGCGCGAATATCTCCGCGAGCGTAATTCTGATCGACTCGAAAACATCATAGGAAGAATATTGCATTACCTTCTGAACAAAAAGTTCTATTGGCATTGTATTAAAATTTTCATCAGAAATGGCTGAAAATTGCAAAAAACGAAAAATTACCTTTAAATTTTGTGTTTTTACACATAAATGGCTATAACTTCGTAACGCAAAGAGATTTTTTCACCATATTTGATACGCTGATGTACGACCACAGTCTGAGGCTACACAAAAAAAATTGTATGGTTGCACCACTAGTTGGCCTTATAATTTAACAAAACCTTTGAAATCAAGCCACCCTATGGTCATACAACTATTTCTTTGCCGAACTAAAGTGTATAGTCATGAAACTAGCTAGATGTAACGCAGTCATGACCTGAGGTTGCATGCACGATTCTGTCATAGCGCCCCCTAGTGGTTTGGAGATAGAAAAATAGCTATTTTTGCCTAAATCTACTGCAACAGCACATCTAAAACCATGAGTCATCATGGATTATTCTTTTCATGGCTTTGACTATAATCACTGGTGGTTGCCAATTCACTCCCTAGCAATCAATGAGAATACCTTATCAACCGTTTTGCAAAAGCTATATCTCTGCATCAGAACATCGTATAAACATGAGGGTGATCTCTTTTGACTCATTAACAACACTGTAACATTTTGAGAGCTGAGAATTGCCACTGCAAGCACCACTCATTTTAACGTCAGTGTTCTGGTTATCAATGCTCATCGAAAGAGAGGGAGAGATTTCACTAAATGAGAACACAGCTTTTTTGCTGATAACTGTTATATTGTTTTGTCTGAAATCAAGAGATTTTCCTAGGTACTTTAAACTGCTCATCCGAACTCAACTTTTCTTTCTTCTGTGCCCTTTTTGGCTTGACCCCGGTGATTGCTGCTTGCAGCTATATTTATTATTATTTTTCTTCCGCCATTGCGGTCTATGGCAGCCCATAGAACCGCACGTAGGAAAGTTATGAAATTTGGCACACTGATAAAGGACAGTCCAATGTGTCCCCACAGCAAATTTGGAGTCTCTATCTCTAACCCGCTAGCGCCACCAACAGTCCAAAGTTGAACTTATGTTTTTGCTTATAATTTCTGAACCTTAGGTCCTAGAAACGAAATTCTTGTTTCCACTGATTCCCTGGCTCAAGACGATTCGATTGGACCCTATGACGTCATTTTCCGTCATGAAAATTTTTCCGCCATTTTGAATTATTCGTAAAACCTACTTTTGCGAACTCGTCCTAGAGTTTTTACCCGATTGCCGCGAAAATTGGTATGTAGCATCTAGAGACCCTCACGGCAAAAAGTTATCAAAAGAATTTCGATAAACCAATCCGTTGTTGTATAGCGCGTCAACAAATTTTACATAGAGCGCGAAAAAACAGATTTTAGGCTGTATCTTCGTCAAACTTAAGCCTATTGACACGACACTTGATACTTGTGATGCCAGTCAGGAACTGAGTGTGCATGCACAGTTTCGTCGCAGCGCCACCTAGTGGCCAGACAGATGTTTCTTACACCTATAACTTTGGCTGTGATCAACGTATTTTGACGGGACTTGATTTTTAGGAGTTCTGAGTAGTCGCCGAGTCCAACGATACCAAACATGCCAGATTTCGCCTTACGGTTAGCCCTGCGCAGCAAAACAGCACTTAAAAAACAAGCGCGAATATCTCCGCGAGCGTTATTCCGATCGACTCGAAAACACCATAGGAAGAACATTGCATTACCTTCTGAACAAAAAGTTCTATTGGCGTTATATTAAAATTTTCATCAGAAATGGCCGAAAATTGCAAAAAACGAAAAATTACCTTTTACAATTTGTGTTTTTATACATAAATTGTTATAACTTCGCAACGAAAAGAAATTTTTTCACCAAATTTGATACACTGATGTATGAGCAGAGTCTGAAACCACACAAAAAAATTGGTATGCCTGAACCACTAGGTGGCCCTATAATTGAACAAAATCTTTCATATCAAGCAAGCCCTATGGTCATACAACTATTTCTTCACTAAACTAAAGTGTATAGTCATAAAACTAGCTAGATGTAACACAGTTATGAACTGAGGTTGCATGCACAACTTTGTCATTGCGCCACCTAGTGGTTTTGAGATAGAAATATGGTATTTTTGCCTAAAACTACTCCAACAGTACATCTAAAATCTTGGGTCATCATGTATTATTCCTTTCATGGCTTGGAGATCATTGGTGCATGCCAATTAACTCCTTAGCAACCAATTAGGATACCTTATCAATCCTTTTTACAAGAGCCATATCTCTGCATCAGAACATCGTAGAGACATGGGGGTGGTCTCTTTTGAATCATTAACACCACTGTAACATTTTGTGAGCTGAGAATTGCCACTGCAAGCACCACTCACATTTTCTTCAGTGTTCTAGTTGTCAATGCTCCTCGAGAAGAGAGGGAGAGATGAAACTGAATGAAAAAACAGCTTTTTTAGCTGATAACTGTTATATTATTTAGTCTGAAATCAAGAGATTTTCCCAGGTTCTTTAAACTGCTCATCCGAATTCAACTTTACTTTCTTATGTGCCCTTTTTGGCTTGACCCCGGCATTGCTGCTTGCAGCTATTTAGGGGTCAAGCCCCGAAGGGGCGAAGACCCCTATTGTATTTGTTAGTTTTCTTATTATTATTAGTTATTCTTCTTCTTCCGCCATTGCGGTCTATGGCAGCCCATAGAACCGTACGTAGGAAAGTTATGAAATTTGGCACACTGATAAAGGACAGTCCAATGTGTCCCCACAGCAAATTTGGAGTCTCTATCTCTAACCCGCTAGCGCCACCAACAGTCCAAAGTTGCACTTACGTTTTTGCTTATAACTTCTGATCCGTAAGTCCTAGAAACAAAATTCTTGTTTCCTCTGATTCCTTGGCTCAAGACGATTCGATTTGACCCTATGACGTCATTTTCCGTCATGGAAATTGTTCCGCCATTTTGAATTATTCGTAAAACCTACTTTTGCGAACTCGTCCTAGAGCTTTTGCCCAATTTCCACGAAAATCGGTATGCAGCATCTACAGACCCTCACGGCAAAAAGTTATGGAATTCATGTCAATTCGTCCATCCGTTTCTGTAAACCGCGTCAACGAATTTTACGTAGAGCGCAAAAAAACGGATTTGAGGCTGTATCTTTGCCAAACTTAAGCCTATTGACACGATACTTGGTACTTGTGATGCGAGTCAGGAACTTAGGGTGCATGCAGAGTTTCGTCACAGCGCCACCTAGTGGTCAGACTTATGCTTTAAACGCCTATAACGTTGGCTCCAATTGACATATTTTCACGGGACTTGTTTCTTTGGAGTTCTGAATAGTTGCCGAGTCCAACGATACCAAACATGCCAGAATTCGCCTTACGGTTAACCCTGCGCGGCAAAATAGCACTTAAAAAACACGCTCAAATATCTTTGCGAGCGTTATTCCGATCGACTCGAAAACACCATAGGAAGAACATTGCATTACCTTCTGAACAAAAAACTCTATTGGCGTTATATTAAAATTTTCATCAGAAATGGCCGAAAATTGCAAAAAACGAAAAATTACCTTTACATTTTGTGTTTTTTACACATAAATGGTTATAACTTCGCAACGAAAATAGATTTTTTCACCATATTTGATACCCTGATGTATGAGCATATTTTGAGGCCACACAAAAAAAATTGTATGCTTGCACCACTAGGTGGCCCTATAATTGAACAAAGCCTTTGATATCAAGCCAGCCCTATGGTCATACAACTGTTTCTTCACTAAACTAAAGTGTATAGTCATAAAACTAGCTAGATGTAACACAGTTATGACCTGATGTTGCATGCACAATGTTGTCATTGCGCCACCTACTGGTTTTGAGATAGAATATGGTATTTTTTGCTTAAAACTACTGCAACAACACTTCTAAAACCATGAGTCATCATGGATTATTCCTTTCATGGCTTTGACTATAATCACTGATGGTTGCCAATTCACTCCCTAGCAACCAATGAGAATACCTTATCAACCGGTTTTGCAAAAGCTATATCTCAGCATCGGAACATCGTAGAGACACGGGGGTGGGCTCTTTTGACTAATTAAACTTGGTTTAACTAGGTTCTTCAGTCTGCTTATCCAATCTCAATTTTACATCCTTTTGGGCCCTGTTTGGCTTGACCCCGGTATTGCTGCTTGCAGCTATATTTAGGGGTCAAGCCCCGAAGGGGCGTAGAACCCTATTGTTATTGTTAGTTTTCTTATTATTATTATTATTATTATTATTATTATTATTATTTTTCTTCCTCGTTCTTCCGCCGAAAGTCAATGGCAGCCCATAGAATCGTACATAGGAAAGTTATGAATTTTGGCACACATGTAGAGGACAGTCTCAGAAGTTACTATAGCAACATTGGTGTGTCTGACTCAAACCCTCTAGCGCCACCAACAGTCCAAAAATCCACTTATGTTCATGCTCATAACTTCTGACCCATGAGGCCTAGAAACTAAATTCTTGTTTCTTCTGAATCCTTGGCTCATGATGATTCAAATGCACACTATGATGTCATTTGTGTCATGCACATCTTTCCGCCATTTTGAATTTTTCGTAAAACCTACTTTTTCGAACTCCTCCTAGACCGTTTGTCCGATTTGCATGTCCTTTGGTATGTAGCATCTAGAGACACCCAAGACAAAAAGTTATCAAAAGCTTTTTGATAGACCAATGCGGTCTCATATAAATTGACAACATATATGGCGGCGAGCACGCCAAAACGGACGTGAGGCCTTATCTTCGCAAAACTTTATTGTATCGACACGAAACTTGGTATATGTCATTACAGTCATTACATGAGGGTGCCTGCAACGTTTCGTCACAGCGCCACCTAGTGGTCACGAGATTCGAAAAATGCCTATTTTCGCTTATAACTACTTCAAACTTGAGTCTAAAATCATGAAATGGTCTTGTTAGATTCCTTGAGGCATGCCGAGTCAAACGATACCAAACGGTTTTCGGTCGGCCATTTTGGGTGTCGGCCATTTTGAATTTTCTCATTAAGTTCAGTATTTCACAAACAGAATGGCGTATCGCTACGAAATTTGGCATGGTTCATCAGTGACATGTTCTGAGCGCACCTATAAATCTTTAGGACGGCGCCACCTAGTGGTCAGGATATGTACATTTTTTTTTAAAATCTTTATGTCATTTGATTAAATTGCCACTATGACATAAGACTTCACTCTATTGATTCCTTGGCTCATGCTGAGTCCGACTGTACCAAATATGTCTGAGTCAAACCTACTTCCTGTCGGCCATTTTGAATTATATTAAACACCTACTTTTTTGAACTCCTCCTAGAGCGCTCGTGTGATTGGCTTGATTTTTGGTATGCATCATCTAGAGACACTCTAGACAAAAAGTTATCAAAAGATTTTCGTTAGACCTATCCGTTCTCGTAAAACGCATCAAAGAATGCGAGGGCGAGCACGCCAAAATGTGTTTGAGCCTGTATCTTCGCAAAACTTTTGCGTATTAATATGAGACTTGGTATATGTCATAACAGTGATGACCTGAGGGTGCATGCACCATTTCGTCACACTGCCCCCTACTGGTCACGAGATATAAAAAATGTCTATTTTTGCTTATAACTACTGCAAATTTGAATGTAAAATAATGAGACTGGTCTTGTTAGATTTCGTGAGGAATGGCGAGTCAAACGATACCAAATGTTTTTTGGTCGGCCATTTTGTGTGTCGGCCATTTTGAATTTTTCTTTAAGTTCAAGTATTTCAGAAACGCAATTGCATATTTTTATGAAACTTGGTATGGTTCATCAGCAACATGTTCTGGAAGGACTTGTAAACTTTCCGGTGCCCCCTAGTGGTCAAGAGATTTGAAGCTATATCTCTGCATCTCTTTATCGTATTTAAACCAAATTTGGTGGGTGTCATCACAATCAAGACCTGAGTCACAATTTATTTTTTGGTCAGTGCCCCCTAGTGGTCAAGTCATTTAAGGCTATATCTCTGCATCTCTTTATTGTATTTACACCAAATTTGGTGGGTGTCATCACAATCAAGACCTGAGTCACAATTTATTTTTTGGTCAGTGCCCCCTAGTGGTCAAGTCATTTAAGGCTATATCTCTGCATCTCTTTATTGTATTTACACCAAATTTGGTGGGTGTCATTACAATCAAGACCTGAGTCACAATTTATTTTTTGGTCAGTGCCCCCTAGTGGTCAAGTCATTTAAGGCTATATCTCCGTATCGCTTTATTGTTTTTACACTAAATTTGGTATGTGTCATCACAGTCATGACCTGAGGCACCATCTATTCTTTCGGCACAGTGCCACCTAGTGGTCTCAAGATACGAAACAATTGCTTTTTTTCATAAAACTAATGCAAACTTAGATCTTAAATCATGACAGTCATCACGTATGAATCATTTTTTGCCATGTTTGGCTTGACCCCGGTATCGCTGCTTGCAGCTATATTTAGGGGTCAAGCCCCGAAGGGGCGAAGACCCCTATTGTATTTGTTAGTTTTCTTATTATTATTATTATTCTTCTTCTTCTTCTTCTTCTTCTTCCGCCATTGCGGTCTATGGCAGCCCATAGAACCGTACGTAGGAAAGTTATGAAATTTGGCACACTGATAAAGGACAGTCCAAATATTATCCACAGCAAATTTGGAGTCTCTATCTCAAACCCGCTAGCGCCACCAACAGTCCAAAGTTGCACTTATGTTTTTGCTTATAACTTTTGATCCGTAAGTCCTAGAAACGAAATTCTTGTTTCCTCTGATTCCTTGGCTCAAGACGATTCGATTGGACCCTATGACGTCATTTTCCGTCATGAAAATTTTTCCGCCATTTTGAATTATTCGTAAAACCTACTTTTGCGAACTCGTCCTAGAGTTTTTACCCGATTGCCGCGAAAATTGGTATGTAGCATCTATAGACCCTCACGGCAAAAAGTTATTAAAAGAATTTTGATAAACCAATCCGTTGTCGTATAGCGTGTCAACAAATTTTACGTATAGCGCAAAATAACAGATTTTAGGCTGTATCTTCGTCAAACTTAGGCCTATTGACACGACACTTGGTATTTGTGATGCCAGTCATGAACTGAGTGTGCATGCACAGTTTCGTCGCAGCGCCACCTAGTGGCCAGACAGATGATTTATACACCTATAACTTTGGCTGCGATCGACGTATTTTGACGGGACTTGATTTTTAGGAGTCCTGAGTAGTCGCCGAGTCCAACGATACCAAACATTTCAGATTTCGCCTTACGGTTAGCCCTGCGCAGCAAAACAGCACTTAAAAAACACGCACGAATATCTCCGCGAGCGTTATTCCGATCGACTCGAAAACACCATAGGAAGAACATTGCATTACCTTCTGAACAAAAAGTTCTATTGGCGTTATATTAAAATTTTCATCAGAAATGGCCGAAAATTGCAAAAAACGAAAAATTACCTTTAGATTTTGTGGTTTTTACACATAAATGGTTATAACTTCGCAACGAAAAGAGATTTTTTCACCAGATTTGATACGCTGATGTATGAGCAGAGTCTGAGGCCACACAAAAAAATTGGTATGCCTGAACCACTAGGTGGCCCTATAATTGAACAAAATATTTCATATCAAGCAAGTCCTATGGTCATACAACTATTTCTTTGCCGAACTAAAGTGTATAGTCATGAAACTAGCTAGATGTAACGCAGTCATGAGGTTGCATTCACGATTCTGTCATAGCGCCCCCTAGTGGTTTGGAGATAGAAAATAGCTATTTTTGCCTAAATCTACTGCAACAGCACATCTAAAACCATGAGTCATCATGGATTATTCCTTTCATGGCTTTGACTATAATCACTGGTGGTTGCCAATTCACTCCCTAGCAACCAATGAGAATACCTTATCAACCGTTTTGCAAGAGCTATAACTCTGCGTCAGAACATCGTAGAGACACGGGGGTGGGCTCTTTTGACTCATTAACAACACTGTAACATTTTGAGAGCTGAGTATTGCCACTGCAAGCACCACTCATTTTTACGTCAGTGTTCTAGTTATCAATGCTCGTCGAAAGAGAGGGAGAGATTTCACTAAATGAGAACACAGCTTTTTTGCTGATAACTGTTATATTGTTTTGTCTGAAATCAAGAGATTTTCTTAGGTTCTTAAACTGCTCATCCGAAGTCAACTTTACTTTCTGCTGTGCCCTTTTTGGCTTGACCCCGGTGATTGCTGCTTGCAGCTATATTGGCAATTGTTTCTGTTAGTAAATTTTTCTTCTTCCGCCATTGCGGTCTATGGCAGCCCATAGAACCGTACGTAGGAAAGTTATGAAATTTGGCACACTGATAGAGGACAGTCCAATGTGTCCCCACAGCAAATTTGGAATCTCTATCTCTAACCTGCTAGCGCCACCAACAGTCCAAAGTTGCACTTATGTTTTTGCTTATAACTTCTGATCCGTAATCCCTAGAAACAAAATTCTTGCTTCCTATAATTCCTTGGCTCAAGACGATTCGATCTGACCCTATGACGTCATTTTCCGTCATGAAAATTTTTCCGCCATTTTGAATTATTCGTAAAAACTACTTTTTCGAACTCGTCCTAGAGCTTTTGTCCGATTGCCACGAAAATTGGTATGTATCATCTAGAGACACTCAGAGCAAAAAGTTATCAAAAGAATTTCGATACAGCAATCCGTTGTCGTATACCGCCTTAACGAATTTTATGTATAGCGCATAAAAACTGATTTTAGGCTGTATCTTTGTCAAATTTAGGCCTATTGACACGACACTTGGTACTTGAGATGCCAGTCAGGAATTGAGGGTGCATGCACAATTTCGTTGCAGCGCCACCTAGTGGCCAGACGAATGTTCTATACGCCTATAACTTTGACTGCGATAAAAGTATTTTCACGGGACTTGATTCTTTGGAGTCCTGAGTAGTCGCCGAGTCCAGCGATACCAAACATGCTAGGATTCGTCATACGGTTAACCCTGCGCAGCAAAATAGCACTTGAAAAACACGCGCAAATATCTCGGCGAGCGTTATTCCGATCGACTCGAAAACACCATAGGAAGAACATTGCGTTACCTTCTGAACAAAAAGTTCTATTGGCGTTATATTAAATTTTTTATCAGAAATGGCCGAAAAATGCAAAAAAACAAAAGTTACCTTTAAATTTTGCTTTTTTTACACATAAATGGTTATAACTTCCCAACGAAAAGAGATTTTTTCACCAGATTTGATACGCTGATGTACGACCACAGTCTGAGGCTACACAAAAAAAAAATTATGCTTGCACCACTAGTTGGCCTTATAATTGAAAAAAACCTTTGAAATCAAGCCACCCTATGGTCATACAACTGTTTCTTCACTAAACTGAAGTGTATAGTCATAAAACTAGCTAGATGTAACACAGTTATGACCTGAGGTTGCATGCACAATTTTGTCATTGCGCCACCTACTGGTTTTGAGATAGAAATATGGCATTTTTTGCCTAAATCTACTGCAACAACACATCTAAAACCATGAGTCATCATGGATTATTCCTTTCATGCCTTTGACTATAATCACTGGTGGTTGCCAATTCACTCCCTAGCAACCAATGAGAATACCTTATCAACCGTTTTTGCAAGAGCTATATCTCTGCGTCAGAACATCGTAGAGACACGGGGTGGGCTCTTTTGACTCATTAACACCACTGTAACATTTTGTGAGCTGAGTATTGCCACTGCAAGCACCACTCATTTTTACGTCAGTGTTCTAGTTATCAATGCTCGTCGAAAGAGAGGTAGAGATTTCACTAAATGAGAACAGCTTTTTTGCTGATAACTGTTATATTGTTTTGTCTGAAATCAAGAGATTTTCCTAGGTACTTTAAACTGCTCATCCGAATTCAACTTTACTTTCTGCTGTGCCCTTTTTGGCTTGACCCCGGTGATTGCTGCTTGCAGCTATATTGGCAATTGTTTCTGTTAGTAAATTTTTCTTCTTCCGCCATTGCGGTCTATGGCTGCCCATAGAACCGTACGTAGGAAAGTTATGAAATTTGGCACACTGATAAAGGACAGTCCAATGTGTCCCCACAGCAAATTTGGAGTCTCTATCTCTAACCCGATAGCGCCACCAACAGTCCAAAGTTGAACTTATGTTTTTGCTTATAACTTCTGATCCGTAAGTCCTAGAAACGAAATTCTTGTTTCCTCTGATGCCTTGGCTCAAGCCGATTCGATTGGACCCTATGACGTAATTTTCCGTCATGAAAATTTTTCCGCCATTTTGAATTATTCGTAAAACCTACTTTTGCGAACTCGTCCTAGAGTTTTTACCCAATTGTCGCGAAAATTGGTATGTAGCATCTAGAGACCCTCACGGCAAAAATTTATCAAAAGAATTTCGATAAACCAATCCGTTGTCGTATAGCGCGTTAACAAATTTTACGTAGAGCGCAAAAAACAGATTTTAGGCTGTATCTTCGTCAAACTTAGGCCTATTGACACGACCCTTGGTACTTGAGATGCCAGTCAGGAACTGAGGGTGCATGCACAGTTTCGTTGCAGCGCCACCTAGTGGTCAGACAAATGCTTTACATGCCTATAACTTTGGCTCTGATTGACGTATTTTTACGAGACTTGTTTCATTGAAGTCCTGAATAGTTACCGAGTCCCACGATACCAAACATGCCAGATTTTCCTTTACGGTTAGCCCTGTGCAGCAAAACAGCGCTTAAAAAACATGTGCAAATAACTCCGCGAGCGTCATTTTGATCGACTCGAAAACACCATAGGAAGAACATTGTATTACCTTCTGAACAAAAAGTTCTATTGGCGTTATATTAAAATTTTCATCAGAAATGGCCGAAAATTGCAAAAAACGAAAAATTACCTTTAAATTTTGTGTTTTTTACACATAAATGGTTATAACTTCGTAACGAAAAGAGATTTTTTCACCAGATTTGATACGCTGATTTAAGTCCACAGTCTGAGGCTACACAAAAAAATTGTATGCTTGCACCACTAGTTGGCCTTATAGTTGAACAAAACCTTTGAAATCAAGCCACCCTATGGTCATACAACTGTTTCTTCACTAAACTAAAGTGTATAGTCATAAAACTAGCTAGATGTAACACAGTTATGACCTGAGGTTGCATGCACAATTTTTTCATTGCGCCACCTACTGGTTTTGAGATAGAAATATGGCATTTTTTGCCTAAAACTACTGCAACAACACATCTAAAACCATGAGTCATCATGGATTATTCCTTTCATGGCTTTGACTATAATCACTGGTGGTTGCCAATTCACTCCCTAGCAACCAATGAGAATACCTTATCAACCATTTTTGCAAGAGCTATATTTCTGCATCAGAACATCGTAGAGACACGGGGGTGGGCTCTTTTGACTCATTAACACCACTGTAACATTTTGTGAGCTGAGTATTGCCACTGCAAGCACCACTCATTTTTACGTCAGTGTTCTAGTTATCAATGCTCGTCGAAAGAGAGGGAGAGATTTCACTAAATGAGAACACAGCTTTTTTGCTGATAACTGTTATATTGTTTTGTCTGAAATCAAGAGATTTTCCTAGGTACTTTAAACTGCTCATCCGAACTCAACTTTTCTTTCTTCTGTGCCCTTTTTGGCTTGACCCCGGTGATTGCTGCTTGCAGCTATATTTAGGGGTCAAGCCCCGAAGGGGCGAAGACCCCTATTGTATCCGTTAGTTTTCTTATAATTATTGTTATTCTTCTTCTTCCGCCATTGCGGTCTATGGCAGCCCATAGAACCGTACGTAGGAAAGTTATGAAATTTGGCACACTGATAAAGGACAGTCCAATGTGTCCCCATAGCAAATTTGGAGTCTCTATCTCTAACCCGCTAGCGCCACCAACAGTCCAAAGTTGCACGTATGTTTTTGCTTATAACTTCTGATCCGTAAGTCCTAGAAACAAAATTCTTGCTTCCTCTGATTCCTTGGCTCAAGACGATTCGATTGGACCCTCTGACGTCATTTTCCGTCATGAAAATTTTTCCGCCATTTTGAATTATTCGTAAAACCTACTTTTGCGAACTTGTCCTAGAGCTTTTGCCCGATTTCCACAAAAATCGGTATGTAGCATCTACAGACCCTCACGGCAAAAAGTTATGGAATTCATGTCAATTCGTCAATCTGTTTTCGTAAACCGCGTCAACGAATTTTACGTAGAGCGCAAAAAAATGGATTTGAGGCTGTATCTTCGGCAAACTTAAGCCTATTGACACGATACTTGGTACTTGTGATGCCGGTCAGGAACTACGAGTGCATGCAGAGTTTCGTCACAGCGCCACCTAGTGGTCAGACTTATGCTTTACACGCCTATAACTTTGGCTCCGATTGACGTATTTTGAAGGGACTTGATTTTTAGGAGTCCTGAGTAGTCGCCGAGTCCAACGATACCAAACATGCCAGAATTCGCCTTACGGTTAACCCTGCGCGGCAAAATAGCACTTACAAAACACCTGTGAATATCTCCGCGAGCGTTAGTCCGATCGACTCGAAAATGCCATAGGAAGAACATTGCATTACCTTCTGAACAAAAAACTCTATTGGCGTTATATTAAAATTTTCATCAGAAATGGCCGAAAATTGCAAAAAACGAAAAATTACCTTTACATTTTGTGTTTTTTACACATAAATGGTTATAACTTCGCAACGAAAACAGATTTTTTCACCAGATTTGATACGCTGATGTATGAGCAGAGTCTGAGGCCACACAAAAAAATTGGTATGCCTGAACCACTAGGTGGCCCTATAAATGAACATAATCTTTCATATCAAGCCAGCCCTATGGTCATACAACTATTTCTTTACTGAACTAAAGTGTATAGTCATGAATCTAGCTAGATGTAACGCAGTCATGACCTGAGGTTGCATGCACGATTCTGTCATAGTGCCACCTAGTGGTTTGGAGATAGAAAATAGCTATGTTTGCCTAAAACTACTGCAACAACACATCTAAAACCATGAGTCATCATGGATTCTTCATTTCATATGGCTTGGACTATAATCACTGGTGGATGTGAATTTACTCTCTAGCAACCAATGAGAATACCTTATCAACCGTTTTTGAAAGAGCTTTGTCTTGGCATCAGAACATCGTAGAGACATGGGGATGGTCTCTTTTGACTGATTTAACTTGTTGTAACATGTTGTGACATGTTGTGTTTTATGCCACTGCAAACATCACTCACATGTCCTTCAGTGCTCTAATGTTCCATGATTGTCAATAACAGAAGGACGATTGCAGTAGACAAGAACATAGATAATTTTTGTTGATTACTTTTGCGGTTTTTTCATCTGAAATCATGAGGTTTAGATAGGTTCTTTAGTATTCTTATCCAAACTCAACTTTGCACCCTTCTGTGCCCTTTTCGGCTTGACCCCGGTATTGCTGCTTGCAGCTATATTTAGGGGTCAAGCCCCGAAGGGGCGAAGACCCCTATTGTATCCGTTAGTTTTCTTTTTATTATAATAATTATTATTATTATTAGTTATTCTTCTTCCGCCATTGCGGTCTATGGCAGCCCATAGAACCGTACGTAGGAAAGTTATGAAATTTGGCACACTGATAAAGGACAGTCCAATGTGTCCCCACAGCAAATTTGGAGTCTCTATGTCTAACCCGCTAGCGCCACCAACAGTCCAAAGTTGCACTTATGTTTTTGCTTATAACTTCTGATCCGTAAGTCCCACAAACAAAATTCTTGCTTCCTCTGATTCCTTGGCTCAAGCCGATTCGATTGGACCCTATGACGTCATTTTCCGTCATGAAATTTTTTCCGCCATTTTGAATTATTCGTAAAACCTACTTTTGCGAACTCGTCCTAGAGTTTTTACCCGATTGCCGCGAAAATTGGTATGTAGCATCTAGAGACCCTCACGGCAAAAAGTTATCAAAAGAATTTCGATAAACCAATCCGTTGTCGTATAGCGCGTCAACAAAATTTTCGTAGAGTGCAAAAAAAAAGATTTTAGGCTGTATCTTCGTCAAACTTAGGCCTATTGACACGACACTTGGTACTTGTGATGCCAGTCAGGAACTGAGTGTGCATGCACAGTTTCGTCGCAGCGCCACCTAGTGGCCAGACAGATGTTTTTTACACCTATAACTTTGGCTGTGATCAACGTATTTTGACGGGACTTGATTTTTAGGAGTCCTGAATAGTCGCCGAGTCCAACGATACCAAACATGCCAGATTTCGCCTTACGATTAGCCCTGAGCAGCAAAACAGCACTTAAAAAACACGCGCGAATATCTCCGCGAGCGTAATTCTGATCGACTCGAAAACATCATAGGAAGAATATTGCATTACCTTCTGAACAAAAAGTTCTATTGGCACTATATTAAAATTTTCATCAGAAATGGCCGAAAATGGCAAAAAACGAAAAATTACCTTTAAATTTTGTGTTTTTACACATAAATGGTTATAACTTCGTAACGCAAAGAGATTTTTTCACCATATTTGATACGCTGATGTACGACTACAGTCTGAGGCTACACAAAAAAAATTGTATGGTTGCACCACTAGTTGGCCTTATAATTGAACAAAACCTTTGAAATCAAGCCACCCTATGGTCATACAACTATTTCTTCACTAAACTAAAGTGTATAGTCATAAAACTAGCTAGATGTAACACAGTTATGAACTGAGGTTGCATGCACAACTTTGTCATTGCGCCACCTACTGGTTTTGAGATAGAAATATGGTATTTTTGCCTAAAACTACTCCAACAGTACATCTAAAATCTTGGGTCATCATGTATTATTCTTTCATGGCTTGGAGATCATTGGTGCATGCCAATTAACTCCCTAGCAACCAATTAGGATACCTTATCAACCCTTTTTACAAGAGCTATATCTCTGCATCAGAACATCGTAGAGACATGGGGGTGGTCTCTTTTGACTCATTAACACCACTGTAACATTTTGTGAGCTGAGAATTGCCACTGCAAGCACCACTCACATTTTCTTCAGTGTTCTAGTTGTCAATGCTCCTCGAGAAGAGAGGGAGAGATGACACTGAATGAAAACACAGCTTTTTTGCTGATAACTGTTATATTATTTAGTCTGAAATCAAGAGATTTTCCCAGGTTCTTTAAACTGCTCATCCGAATTCAACTTTACTTTCTTATGTGCCCTTTTTGGCTTGACCCCGGCATTGCTGCTTGCAGCTATATTGGCAATTGTTTCTGTTAGTAAATTTTTCTTCTTCCGCCATTGCGGTCTATGGCAGCCCATAGAACCGTACGTAGGAAAGTTATGAAATTTGGCACACTGATAGAGGACAGTCCAATGTGTCCCCACAGCAAATTTGGAATCTCTATCTCTAACCTGCTAGCGCCACCAACAGTCCAAAGTTGCACTTTTGTTTTTGCTTATAACTTCTGATCCGTAATCCCTAGAAACAAAATTCTTGTTTTCCCTTATTCCCTGGCTAAAGACGATTCGATCGGACCCTATGACGTCATTTTCCGTCATGAAAATTTTTCCGCCATTTTGATTTATTCATTAAACCTACTTTTGCGAACTTGTCCTAGAGATTTTGCCCAATTTCCACGAAAAACGGTATGTAGCATCTGGAGACACTCAGGGCAAAAAGTTATTAAAAGAATTTTGATAAACCATCCCGTTTTTGTATAGCGCGTCAACAAATTTTACGTAGAGAGCAAAAAAACAGGTTTTAGTGTGTATCTTCGCCAATCTTATGTCTATTGATGCCACACTTGGTAGATGTGATGCCAGTGAGGATCTGAGGGGGCATGCAGAGTTTCGTCACAGCGCCACCTAGTGGTCATACGAATGTTGTACATGCTTATAACTTTGGCTCTGATCTGTGTTTTTTCACGGGACTTGTTTCGCTGAAGTCCAGAATAGTTGCCGAGTCCAACGTTACCAAACATGCCAGATTTCGCTTTACGGTTAGCCCTGCGCAGCAAAACAGCACTTAAAAAACACGTGCGAATATCTCCGCGAGCGTAATTCTGATCGACTTGAAAACATCATAGGAAGAATATTGCATTACCTTCTGAACAAAAAGTTCTATTGGCATTATATTAAAATTTTCATCAGAAATGGCTGAAAATTGCAAAAAACAAAAAATTACCTTTAAATTTTGTGTTTTTACACATAAATGATTATAACTTCGTAACGCAAAGAGATTTTTTCACCATAATTGATACGCTGATGTACGACCACAGTCTGAGGCTACACAAAAAAAAATTGTATGGTTGCACCACTAGTTGGCCTTATAATTGAACAAAACCTTTGAAATCAAGCCACTCTATGGTCATACAACTGTTTCTTAACTAAACTAAAGTGTATAGTCATAAAACTAGCTAGATGTAACATAGTTATGACCTGAGGTTGCATGCACAATTTTGTCATTGCGCCACCTACTGGTTTTGAGATAGAATATTGCATTTTTTTGCCCTAAAACTACTGCAACAACACATCTAAAACCATGAGTCATCATGGATTATTCCTTTCATGGCTTTGACTATAATCACTAGAGGATGTCCATTTACTCTCTAGCAACCAATGAGAATACGTTATCAACTGTTTTTGCAAGAGCTTTTTCTCTGTATCAGAACATCACAGAGACATGGGGATGGTCTCTTTTGACTCTTTTAACTTGTTGTAACATGTTGTGACCCATGTTTGCCCACTGTAAGCATCACATACATGTCCTTCAGTGCTCTAATGTTCCATGATTGTCAATAACCGAAGGACAGTTGCAGTAGACAAGAACATAGATTATTTTTGTTGATTACTTTGCATTTTTTCATCTGAAATCATTAGGTTTACCTAAGTTCTTCAGTCTGCTTATCCAAACGCAACTTTACATCCTTCTGTGCCCTTTTCGGCTTGACCCCGGTGATTGCTGCTTGCAGCTATATTTATAATAATAATTATTATTATTATTAGTTATTCTTCTTCCGCCATTGCGGTCTATGGCAGCCCATAGAACCGTACGTAGGAAAGTTATGAAATTTGGCACACTGATAAAGGACAGTCAAATGTGTCCCCACCGCAAATTTGGAGTCTCTATCTCTAACCCTCTAGCGCCATCAACAGTCCAAAGTTGCACTTATGGTTTTGCTTATAACTTCTGATCCGTAGGTCCTAGAAACGAAATTCTGGTTTCCTCTGATTCCTTGGCTCAGGACGATTCGATTACACTCTATGACGTCATTTTCCGTCATGAAAATTTTCCCGCCATTTTCAATTATTCGAAAAACCTACTTTTTCGAACTCGTCCTAGAGCTTTTGTCCGATTGCCACGAAAATTGGTATGTATCATCTTGAGACACTCATGGCAAAAAGTTATCAAAAGAATTTCGATACAGCAATCCGTTGTCAAATACCATCTTAACGAATTTTACGTAGAGCGCAAAAAAACAGATTTTAGGCTGTATCTTCGTCAAACTTAGGCCTATTGACACGACACTTGGTACTTGTGATGCCAGTCAGGAACTGAGTGTGCATGCACAGTTTCGTCGCAGCGCCACCTAGTGGCCAGACAGATGTTTTTTACATCTATAACTTTGGCTGTGATCAATGTATTTTGACGGGACTTGATTTTTAGGAGTCCTGAATAGTCGCCGAGTCCAACGATACCAAACATGCCAGATTTCGCCTTACGGTTAGCCCTGCGCAGCAAAACAGCACTTAAAAAACATGCGCGAATATCTCCGCGAGCGTTATTCCGATCGACTCGAAAACACCATAGGAAGAACATTGCATTACCTTCTGAACAAAAAGTTCTATTGGCGCTATATTAAAATTTTCATCAGAAATGGCCGAAAATTGCAAAAAACGAAAAATTACCTTTTACAATTTGTGTTTTTATACATAAATGGTTATAACTTCGCAACGAAAAGAAATTTTTTCACCAGATTTCATACGCTGATGTATGAGCAGAGTCTGAGGCCACACAAAAAAATTGGTATGCCTGAACCACTAGGTGGCCCTTTAATTGAACAAAATCTTTCATATCAAGCAAGCCCTATGGTCATACAACTATTTCTTCACTAAACTAAAGTGTATAGTCATAAAAGTAGCTATATGTAACACAGTTATGAACTGAGGTTGCATGCACAACTTTGTCATTGCGCCACCTAGTGGTTTTGAGATAGAAATATGGTATTTTTGCCTAAAACTACTCCAACAGTACATCTAAAATCTTGGGTCATCATGTATTATTCCTTTCATGGCTTGGAGATCATTGGTGCATGCCAATTAACTCCTTAGCAACCAATTAGGATACTTTATCAATCCTTTTTACAAGAGCTATATCTCTGCATCAGAACATTGTAGAGACATGGGGGTGGTCTCTTTTGACTCATTAACACCACTGTAACATTTTGTGAGCTGAGAATTGCCACTGCAAGCACCACTCACATTTTCTTCAGTAGTCTAGTTGTCAATGCTCCTCGAGAAGAGAGGGAGAGATGACACTGAATGAAAACACAGCTTTTTTGCTGATAACTGTTATATTACTTAGTCTGAATCAAGAGATTTTCTTAGGTTCTTTAAACTGATCATCCGAATTCAACTTTACTTTCTTCTGTGCCCTTTTTGGCTTGACCCCGGCATTGCTGCTTGCAGCTATATTTATTATTATTAGGGGTCAAGCCACGAAGTGGCGTAGACACCTATTGTTATTGTTAGTTTTCTTATTATTATTATTATTCTTCCTCTTCCGCCATTGAAGTCAATGGCAGCCCATAGAACCGTACGTAGGAAAGTTGTGAATTTTGGCACACATGTAGAGGACAGTCTAAGAAGTTACTATAGCAACATTGGTGTGTCTGACTCAAACCCTCTAGCGCCACCAACAGTCCAAAAGTCCACTTATGTTCATGCTCATAACTTCTGACCCGTGACTCCTAGAAACTAAATTCTTGGTTCCTCTGAATCCTTTGCTCATGATGATTCAATTGCACACATTGATGTCATTTGTGTCATGCAAATCTTTCCGCCATTTTGAATTTTCCGTGAAACCTACTTTTTCGAACTCCTCCTAGAGCGTTCGTCCGATTTGCATGTCCTTTGGTATGTAGCATCTAGAGACACCCCTGACAAAAAGTTATCAAAAGCTTTTTGATAGACCAATGCGTTCTTGTATACCGTGACAAC
This sequence comes from Paramisgurnus dabryanus, assembly GCF_030506205.2. Taxonomy (NCBI): domain Eukaryota; kingdom Metazoa; phylum Chordata; class Actinopteri; order Cypriniformes; family Cobitidae; genus Paramisgurnus; species Paramisgurnus dabryanus. The sequence continues at coordinate 33,439,053 of NC_133354.1, forward strand.
ATATACGGCGGCGAGCACGCCAAAACGGACGTGAGGCCGTATCTTCGCAACACTTTGGTGTATCGACACGAAACTTGGTATATGTCATTACAGTCTTGACCTGAGGGTGCCTGCAATGTTTTGTCACAGCGCCACCTAGTGGTCACGAGATTCGAAAAAGGCATATTTTCGCTTATTACTACTTCAAACTTGAGTCTAAAATTATGAAGGTCGTCTTGTTAGATTCCTTGAGGCATGTCAAGTCAAACGATACCAAACAGTTTTCGGTCGGCCATTTTGGGTGTCGGCCATTTTGAATTTTCTCATTAAGTTCAGAATTTCACAAACAGATTGGCGTATCGCTACGAAATTTGGCATGGTTCATCGGTGACATGTTCTGAGCGCACCTATAAATCTTTAGGACGGCGCCACCTAGTGGTCAGGATATGTAAAGAAATTGTTTAAAATCTTTATATCATTTGATTAAATTGCCACACTGACATGCGACTTCACTCTATTAATTCCTTGGCTCGTGCTGAGTCCGACTGTACCAAATATGTCTGAGTCAAACCTACTTCCTGTCGGCCATTTTGAATTATATTGAACAGCTACTTTTTCGAACTCCTCCTAGAGCGCTCGTGTGATTGGCTTGATTTTTGGTATGCATCATCTAGAGACACTCTAGACAAAAAGTTATCAAAAGCTTTTCGGTAGACCTATCCGTTCTCGTGTAACGCATCAAAGAATGCGAGGGCGAGCATGCCAAAATGTGTTTGAGCCTGTATCTTCGCAAAACTTTTGCGTATTAATATGAGACTTGGTATATGTCATAACAGTGATGACCTGAGGGTGCATGCACCATTTCGTCACACTGCCCCCTACTGGTCACGAGATATAAAAAATGTCTATTTTTGCTTATAACTACTGCAAATTTGAATGTAAAATTATGAGACTGGTCTTGTTAGATTTCGTGAGGCATGGCGAGTCAAACGATACCAAATGGTTTTTGGTCGGCCATTTTGTGTGTCGGCCATTTTGAATTTTTCTTTAAGTTCAAGTATTTCAGAAACGCAATTGCGTATTGTTATGAAACTTGGTATGGTTCCTCAGCAACATGTTCTGGGAGGACTTGTAAACTTTCCGGTGCCCCCTAGTGGTCAAAAGATTTGAAGCTATATCTCTGCATCTCTTTATCGTATTTAAACCAAATTTGGTGGGTTCATCACAATCAAGACCTGAGTCACAATTTATTTTTTGGTCAGTGCCACCTAGTGGTCAAGTCATTTAAGGCTATATCTCTGCATCTCTTTATTGTATTTACACCAAATTTGGTGGGTGTCATCACAATCAAGACCTGAGTCACAATTTATTTTTTTGTCAGTGCCCCCTAGTGGTCAAGTCATTTAAGGCTATATCTCCGTATCGCTTTATTGTATTTACACTAAATTTGGTATGTGTCATCACAGTCATGACCTGAGGCACCATCTATTCTTTCGGCACAGTGCCACCTAGTGGTCTCAAGATACGAAACAATTGCTTTTTTTCATAAAACTAATGCAAACTTAGATCTTAAATCATGACAGTCATCACGTATGAATCATTTTTTGCCATGTTTGGCTTGACCCCGGTATCGCTGCTTGCAGCTATATTTAGGGGTCAAGCCCCGAAGGGGCGTAGAACCCTATTGTTATTGTTAGTTTTCTTATTATTATTATTATTATTATTTTTCTTCCTCGTTCTTCCGCCGAAAGTCAATGGCAGCCCATAGAACCGTACGTAGGAAAGTTATGAAATTTGGCACACTGATAAAGGACAGTCCAATGTGTCCCCACAGCACATTTGGAGTCTCTATCTCTAACCCTCTAGCGCCACCAACAGTCCAAAGTTGCACTTATGTTTTTGTTTATAACTTCTGATCCGTAGGTCCTAGAAACGAAATTCTTGTTTCGTCTGATTCCTTGGCTCAAGACGATTCGAATAGAGCCTATGACGTCATTTTACGTCATGAAAATTTTTCCGCCATTTTGAATTATTCGTAAAACCTACTTTTGCGAACTCGTCCTAGAGCTTTTACCCGATTGCCACGAAAATTGGTATGTAGGATCTAGAGACCCTCACGGCAAAAAGTTATCAAAAGAATTTCGATAAACCAATCCGTTGTCGTATAGCGCGTCCACAAATTTTACGTAGAGCGCAAAAAAACTGATTTTAGGCTGTATCTTCGTCAAACTTAGGCCTATTGACACGACACTTGGTACTTGTGATGCCAGTCAGGAACTGAGTGTGCATGCACAGTTTCGTCGCAGCGCCACCTAGTGGCCAGACAGATGTTTTTTACACCTATAACTTTTGCTGTGATCAACGTATTTTGACGGGACTTGATTTTTAGGAGTCCTGAATAGTCGCCGAGTCCAACGATACCAAACATGCCAGATTTCGCCTTACGGTTAGCCCTGCGCAGCAAAACAGCACTTAAAAAACATGCGCGAATATCTCGGCGAGCGTTATTCCGATCGACTCGAAAACACCATAGGAAGAACATTGCGTTACCTTCTGAACAAAAAGTTCTATTGGCGTTATATTAAAATTTTTATCAGAAATGGCCGAAAAATGCAAAAAACGAAAAATTACCTTTAAATTTTGCATTTTTTTACACATAAATGGTTATAACTTTGCAACGAAAAGAGATTTTTTCACCAGATTTGATACGCTGATGTACGACCACAGTCTGAGGCTACACAAAAAAAAATTTATGCTTGCACCACTAGTTGGCCTTATAATTGAACAAAACCTTTGAAATCAAGCCACCCTATGGTCATACAACTGTTTCTTCACCAAACTAAAGTGTATAGTCATAAAACTAGCTAGATGTAACACAGTTATGACCTGAGGTTGCATGCACAATTTTGTCATTGCGCCACCTACTGGTTTTGAGATAGAAATATGGCATTTTTTGCCTAAAACTTCTGCAACAACACATCTAAAACCATGAGTCATCATGGATTATTCCTTTCATGGCTTTGACTATAATCACTAGAGGATGTCCATTTACTCTCTAGCAACCAATGAGAATACGTTATCAACTGTTTTTGCAAGAGCTTTTTCTCTGTATCAGAACATCACAGAGACATGGGGATGGTCTCTTTTGACTCTTTTAACTTGTTGTAACATGTTGTGACCCATGTTTGCCCACTGTAAGCATCACATACATGTCCTTCAGTGCTCTAATGTTCCATGATTGTCAATAACCGAAGGACAGTTGCAGTAGACAAGAATATAGATTATTTTTGTTGATTACCTTTGGATTTTTTCATCTGAAATCATTAGGTTTACCTAGGTTCTTCAGTCTGCTTATCCAAATGCAACTTTACATCCTTCTGTGCCCTTTTCGGCTTGACCCCGGTATTGCTGCTTGCAGCTATATTTAGGGGTCAAGCCCCGAAGGGGCGAAGACCCCTATTGTATCCGTTAGTTTTCTTTTTATTAGGGGTCAAGCCCCGAAGGGGCGTAGAACCCTATTGTTATTGTTAGTTTTCTTATTATTATTATTATTATTATTATTATTATTATTATTTTTCTTCCTCGTTCTTCCGCCGAAAGTCAATGGCAGCCCATAGAATCGTACATAGGAAAGTTATGAATTTTGGCACACATGTAGAGGACAGTCTCAGAAGTTACTATAGCAACATTGGTGTGTCTGACTCAAACCCTCTAGCGCCACCAACAGTCCAAAATCCACTTATGTTCATGCTCATAACTTCTGACCCATGAGGCCTAGAAACTAAATTCTTGTTTCTTCTGAATCCTTGGCTCATGATGATTCAAATGCACACTTTGATGTCATTTGTGTCATGCACATCTTTCCGCCATTTTGAATTTTTCGTAAAACCTACTTTTTCGAACTCCTCCTAGAGCGTTCGTCCGATTTGCATGTCCTTTGGTATGTAGCATCAAGAGACACCCCAGACAAAAAGTTATCAAAAGCTTTTTGATAGACCAATGCGTTCTCGTATAAATTGACAACATATATGGCGGCGAGCACGCCAAAACGGACGTGAGGCCGTATCTTCGCAAAACTTTATTGTATCGACACGAAACTTGGTATATGTCATTACAGTCATGACCTGAGGGTGCCTACAACGTTTCGTCGCAGCGCCACCTAGTGGTCACGAGATTCGAAAAATGCCTATTTTTGCTTATAACTTCTTCAAACTTGAGTCTAAAATCATGAAGGTGGTCTTGTTAGATTCCTTGAGGCATGCCTAGTCAAACGATACCAAACAGTTTTCGGTCGGCCATATTGGGTCTCGGCCATTTTGAATTTTCTCATTAAGTTCAGTATTTCACAAACAGATTGGCGTATCGCTACGAAATTTGGCATGGTTCATCAGTGACATGTTCTGAGCGCACCTATAAATCTTTAGGACGGCGCCACCTAGTGGTCAGGATATGTAAAATAAATTTTTAAAATCTTTATATCATTTGATTAAATTGCCACTATGACATAAGACTTCACTCTATTGATTCCTTGGCTCATGCTGAGTCCGACTGTACCAAATATGTCAGAGTCAAACCTACTTCCTGTCGGCCATTTTGATTTATATTGAACAGCTACTTTTTTGAACTCCTCCTAGAGCCCTCGTGTGATTGACTTGATTTTTGGTATGCATCATCTAGAGACACTCTAGACAAAAAGTTATCAAAAGATTTTCGGTAGACCTATCTGTTGTCGTATAACGCATCAAAGAATGCGAGGGCGAGCACGCCAAAATGTGTTTGAGCCTGTATCTTCGCAAAACTTTTGCGTATTAATATGAGACTTGGTATATGTCATAACAGTGATGACTTGAGGGTGCATGCACCATTTCGTCACACTGCCCCCTACTGGTCACGAGATATAAAAAAATGTCTATTTTTGGTTATAACTACTGCAAATTTGAATGTAAAATTATGAGACTGGTCTTGTTAGATTTCATGAGGCATGGCGAGTCAAACGATAACAAATGGTTTTTGGTCGGCCATTTTGTGTGTCGGCCATTTTGAATTTTTCTTTAAGTTCAAGTATTTCAGAAACGCAATTGCGTATTGTTATGAAACTTGGTATGGTTCATCAGCAACATGTTCTGGGAGAACTTGTAAACTTTTCGGTGCCCCCTAGTGGTCAAGAGATTTGAAGCTATATCTCTGCATCTCTTTATCGTATTTACACCAAATTTGGTGGGTGTCATCACAATCAAGACCTGAGTCACAATTTATTTTTTGGTCAGTGCCCCCTAGTGGTCAAGTCATTCAAGGCTATATCTCTGCATCTCTTCATTGTATTCACACCAAATTTGGTGGGTGTCATCACAATCAAGACCTGAGTCACAATTTATTTTTTGGTCAGTGCCCCCTAGTGGTCAAGTCATTTAAGGCTATATCTCCGTATCGCTTTATTGTATTTACACTAAATTTGAAATGTGTCATCACAGTCATGACCTGAGGCACCATCTATTCTTTCGGCACAGTGCCACCTAGTGGTCTCAAGATACGAAAAAATTGCTTTTTTTCATAAAACTAATGCAAACTTAGATGTTAAATCATGCCAGTCATCACGTATGAATAATTTTTTGCCATATTTGGCTTGACCCCGGTATCGCTGCTTGCAGCTATATTTATAATAATTATTATTATTATTAGTTATTCTTCTTCCGCCATTGCGGTCTATGGCAGCCCATAGAACCGTACGTAGGAAAGTTATGAAATTTGGCACACTGATAAAGGACAGTCCAATGTGTCCCCACAGCAAATTTGGAGTCTCTATGTCTAACCCGCTAGCGCCACCAACAGTCCAAAGTTGCACTTATGTTTTTGCTTATAACTTCTGATCCGTAAGTCCCACAAACAAAATTCTTGCTTCCTCTGATTCCTTGGCTCAAGCCGATTCGATTGGACCCTATGACGTCATTTTCCGTCATGAAATTTTTTCCGCCATTTTGAATTATTCGTAAAACCTACTTTTGCGAACTCGTCCTAGAGTTTTTACCCGATTGCCGCGAAAATTGGTATGTAGCATCTAGAGACCCTCACGGCAAAAAGTTATCAAAAGAATTTCGATAAACCAATCCGTTGTCGTATAGCGCGTCAACAAAATTTTCGTAGAGTGCAAAAAAACAGATTTTAGGCTGTATCTTCGTCAAACTTAGGCCTATTGACACGACACTTGGTACTTGTGATGCCAGTCAGGAACTGAGTGTGCATGCACAGTTTCGTCGCAGCGCCACCTAGTGGCCAGACAGATGTTTTTTACACCTATAACTTTGGCTGTGATCAACGTATTTTGACGGGACTTGATTTTTAGGAGTCCTGAATAGTCGCCGAGTCCAACGATACCAAACATGCCAGATTTCGCCTTACGATTAGCCCTGAGCAGCAAAACAGCACTTAAAAAACACGCGCGAATATCTCCGCGAGCGTAATTCTGATCGACTCGAAAACATCATAGGAAGAATATTGCATTACCTTCTGAACAAAAAGTTCTATTGGCACTATATTAAAATTTTCATCAGAAATGGCCGAAAATGGCAAAAAACGAAAAATTACCTTTAAATTTTGTGTTTTTACACATAAATGGTTATAACTTCGTAACGCAAAGAGATTTTTTCACCATATTTGATACGCTGATGTACGACTACAGTCTGAGGCTACACAAAAAAAATTGTATGGTTGCACCACTAGTTGGCCTTATAATTGAACAAAACCTTTGAAATCAAGCCACCCTATGGTCATACAACTATTTCTTCACTAAACTAAAGTGTATAGTCATAAAACTAGCTAGATGTAACACAGTTATGAACTGAGGTTGCATGCACAACTTTGTCATTGCGCCACCTACTGGTTTTGAGATAGAAATATGGTATTTTTGCCTAAAACTACTCCAACAGTACATCTAAAATCTTGGGTCATCATGTATTATTCTTTCATGGCTTGGAGATCATTGGTGCATGCCAATTAACTCCCTAGCAACCAATTAGGATACCTTATCAACCCTTTTTACAAGAGCTATATCTCTGCATCAGAACATCGTAGAGACATGGGGGTGGTCTCTTTTGACTCATTAACACCACTGTAACATTTTGTGAGCTGAGAATTGCCACTGCAAGCACCACTCACATTTTCTTCAGTGTTCTAGTTGTCAATGCTCCTCGAGAAGAGAGGGAGAGATGACACTGAATGAAAACACAGCTTTTTTGCTGATAACTGTTATATTATTTAGTCTGAAATCAAGAGATTTTCCCAGGTTCTTTAAACTGCTCATCCGAATTCAACTTTACTTTCTTATGTGCCCTTTTTGGCTTGACCCCGGCATTGCTGCTTGCAGCTATATTTATTATTAGGGGTCAAGCCCCGAAGGGGCGAAGACCCCTATTGTATTTGTTAGTTTTCTTATTATTATTATTATTATTATTATTATTATTCTTCTTCTTCTTCCGCCATTGCGGTCTATGGCAGCCCATAGAACCGTACGTAGGAAAGTTATGAAATTTGGCACACTGATAAAGGACAGTCCAATGTGTCCCCACAGCAAATTTGGAGTCTCTAACTCCAACCCTCTAGCGCCACCAACAGTCTAAAGTTGCACTTACGTTTTTGTTTATAACTTCTGACCCGTACGTCCTAGAAACGAAATTCTTGTTTCCTCTGATTCCTTGGCTCAAGACGATTCGACTGGACCCTATGACGTCATTTTCCGTCATGAAAATTTTTCCGCCATTTTGAATTATTCGTAAAACCTACTTTTGCGAACTCGTCCTAGAGCTTTTGCCCGATTTCCACGAAAATCGGTATGTAGCATCTACAGACCCTCACGGCAAAAAGTTATGGAATTCATGTCGATTCGCCAATCTGTTTGCGTAAACCGCGTCAACAAATTTTACATAGAGTGCAAAAAAACGGATTTGAGGCTGTATCTTCGCCAAACTTAAGCCTATTGAAACGACACTTGGTACTTGTGATGCCAGTCAGGAACTGAGAGCGCATGCCCAGTTTCGTCGCAGCGCCACCTAGTGGTAAGACGAATGTTTTACACACCTATAACTTTGGCTGTGATCGAAGTATTTTCATGGGACTTGTTTCCTTGGAGTCCTGAATAGTTGCCGAGTCCAACGATACCAAACATGCCAGAATTGGCCTTACGGTTAACCCTGCGCGGCAAAATAGCACTTAAAAAACACGCGCGAATATCTCCGCGAGCGTAATTCTGATCGACTCGAAAACATCATAGGAAGAATATTGCATTACCTTCTGAACAAAAAGTTCTATTGGCATTGTATTAAAATTTTCATCAGAAATGGCTGAAAATTGCAAAAAACGAAAAATTACCTTTAAATTTTGTGTTTTTACACATAAATGGCTATAACTTCGTAACGCAAAGAGATTTTTTTACCATATTTGATTCCCTGATGTATGAGCATATTTTGAGGCCACACAAAAAAAATTGTATGCTTGCACCACTAGGTGGCCCTATAATTGAACAAAACCTTTGATATCAAGCCAGCCCTATGGTCATACAACTGTTTCTTCACTAAACTAAAGTGTATAGTCATAAAACTAGCTAGATGTAACACAGTTATGACCTGAGGTTGCATGCACAATTTTGTCATTGCGCCACCTACTGGTTTTGAGATAGAATAACGCATTTTTTGCCTAAAACTACTGCAACAACACTTCTAAAACCATGAGTCATCATGGATTATTCCTTTCATGGCTTTGACTATAATCACTGATGGTTGCCAATTCACTCCCTAGCAACCAATGAGAATACCTTATCAACCGTTTTTGCAAAAGCTATATCTCTGCATCGGAACACCGTAGAGACACGGGGGTGGGCTCTTTTCACTAATTAAACTTGGTTTAACTAGGTTCTTCAGTCTGCTTATCCAATCTCAATTTTACATCCTTTTGGGCCCTTTTCGGCTTGACCCCGGTATTGCTGCTTGCAGCTATATTTAGGGGTCAAGCCCCGAAGGGGCGAAGACCCCTATTGTATTTGTTAGTGTTCTTATTATTATTATAATAATTATTCTGCTTCTTCTTCCGCCATTGCGGTCTATGGCAGCCCATAGAACCGTACGTAGGAAAGTTATGAAATTTGGCACACTGATAAAGGACAGTCCAAATATTATCCACAGCAAATTTGTAGTCTCTATCTCAAACCCGCTAGCGCCACCAACAGTCCAAAGTTGCACTTATGTTTTTGCTTATAACTTTTGATCCGTAAGTCCTAGAAACGAAATTCTTGTTTCCTCTGATTCCTTGGCTCAAGACGATTCGATTGGACCCTATGACGTCATTTTCCGTCATGAAAATTTTTCCGCCATTTTGAATTATTCGTAAAACCTACTTTTGCGAACTCGTCCTAGAGTTTTTACCCGATTGCCGCAAAAATTGGTATGTAGCATCTAGAGACACTCACGGCAAAAATTTATTAAAAGAATTTTGATAAATCAATCCGTTGTTGTATAGCACGTCAACAATTTTTACGTAGAGCGCAAAAAAACTGATTTTAGGCTGTATCTTCGTCAAACTTAGGCCTATTGACACGACACTTGGTACTTGTGATGCCAGTCATGAACTGAGTGTGCATGCACAGTTTCGTCGCAGCACCACCTAGTGGCCAGACAGATGATTTATACACCTATAACTTTGGCTGCGATCAACGTATTTTGACGGGACTTGATTTTTAGGAGTCCTGAGTAGTCGCCGAGTCCAACGATACCAAACATGCCAGATTTCGCTTTACCGTTAGCCCTGCGCAGCAAAACAGCACTTAAAAAACACGCGCGAATATCTCCGCGAGCGTTATTCCGATCGACTCGAAAACACCATAGGAAGAACATTGCATTACCTTCTGAACAAAAAGTTCTATTGGCGTTATATTAAAATTTTCATCAGAAATGGCCGAAAATTGCAAAAAACGAAAAATTTACTTTAGATTTTGTGGTTTTTACACATAAATGGTTATAACTTCGCAACGAAAAGAGATTTTTTCACCAGATTTGATACGCTGATGTATGAGCAGAGTCTGAGGCCACACAAAAAAATTGGTATGCCTGAACCACTAGGTGGCCCTATAATTGAACAAAATATTTCATATCAAGCAAGCCCTATGGTCATACAACTATTTCTTCACTAAACTAAAGTGTATAGTCATGAAACTAGCTAGATGTAACGCAGTCATGACCTGAGGTTGCATGCACGATTCTGTCATAGCGCCCCCTAGTGGTTTGGAGATAGAAAGTAGCTATTTTTGCCTAAATCTACTGCAACAGCACATCTAAAACCATGAGTCATCATGGATTATTCCTTTCATGGTTTTGACTATAATCACTGGTGGTTGCCAATTCACTCCCTAGCAATCAATGAGAATACCTTATCAACCGTTTTGCAAGAGCTATAACTCTGCGTCAGAACATCGTAGAGACACGGGGGTGGGCTTTTTTGACTCATTAACAACACTGTAACATTTTGAGAGCTGAGTATTGCCACTGCAAGCACCACTCATTTTTATGTCAGTGTTCTAGTTATCAATGCTCATCGAAAGAGAGGGAGAGATTTCACTAAATGAGAACACAGCTTTTTTGCTGATAACTGTTATATTGTTATGTCTGAAATCAAGAGATTTTCTTAGGTACTTTAAACTGCTCATCCGAAGTCAACTTTACTTTCTGCTGTGCCCTTTTTGGCTTGACCCCGGTGATTGCTGCTTGCAGCTATATTTAGGGGTCAAGCCCCGAAGGGGCGAAGACCCCTATTGTATTTGTTAGTTTTCTTATTATTATTATTATTATTATTCTTCTTCTTCTTCCGCCATTGCGGTCTATGGCAGCCCATAGAACCGTACGTAGGAAAGTTATGAAATTTGGCACACTGATAAAGGACAGTCCAAATATTATCCACAGCGAATTTGGAGTCTCTATCTCAAACCCGCTAGCGCCACCAACAGTCCAAAGTTGCACTTATGTTTTTGCTTATAACTATTGATCCGTAAGTCCTAGAAACGAAATTCTTGTTTCCTCTGATTCCTTGGCTCAAGACGATTCGATTGGACACTATGACGTCATTTTCCGTCATGAAAAATTTTCCGGCATTTTGAAATATTCGTAAAACCTACTTTTGCGAACTCGTCCTAGAGTTTTTACCCGATTGCCGCGAAAATTGGTATGTAGCATCTAGAGACCCTCACGGCAAAAAGTTATTAAAAGATTTTTGATAAACCAATCCGTTGTCGTATAGTGCGTCAACAAATTTTACATAGAGCGCAAAAAAAACGGATTTGAGGCTGTATCTTCGCCAAACTTAAGCCTATTGAAACGACACTTGGTACTTGTGATGCCAGTCAGGAACTGAGAGCGCATGCCCAGTTTCGTCGCAGCGCCACCTAGTGGTAAGACGAATGTTTTACACACCTATAACTTTGGCTGTGATCGACGTATTTTCATGGGACTTGTTTCCTTGGAGTCCTGAATAGTTGCCGAGTCCAACGATACCAAACATGCCAGAATTGGCCTTACGGTTAACCCTGCGCGGCAAAATAGCACTTAAAAAACACGCGCGAATATCTCCGCGAGCGTAATTCTGATCGACTCGAAAACATCATAGGAAGAATATTGCATTACCTTCTGAACAAAAAGTTCCATTGGCATTGTATTAAAATTTTCATCAGAAATGGCTGAAAATTGCAAAAACGAAAAATTACCTTTAAATTTTGTGTTTTTACACATAAATGGCTATAACTTTGTAACGCAAAGAGATTTTTTTACCATATTTGATACCCTGATGTATGAGCATATTTTGAGGCCACACAAAAAAAATTGTATGCTTGCACCACTAGGTGGCCCTATAATTGAACAAAACCTTTGATATCAAGCCAGCCCTATGGTCATACAACTGTTTCTTCACTAAACTAAAGTGTATAGTCATAAAACTAGCTAGATGTAACACAGTTATGACCTGAGGTTGCATGCACAATTTTGTCATTGCGCCACCTACTGGTTTTGAGATAGAATAACGCATTTTTTGCCTAAAACTACTGCAACAACACTTCTAAAACCATGAGTCATCATGGATTATTCCTTTCATGGCTTTGACTATAATCACTGATGGTTGCCAATTCACTCCCTAGCAACCAATGAGAATACCTTATCAACCGTTTTTGCAAAAGCTATATCTCTGCATCGGAACATTGTAGAGACACGGGGGTGGGCTCTTTTCACTAATTAAACTTGGTTTAACTAGGTTCTTCAGTCTGCTTATCCAATCTCAATTTTACATCCTTTTGGGCCCTTTTCGGCTTGACCCCGGTATTGCTGCTTGCAGCTATATTGGTAATTGTTTCTGTTAATAAATTTTTCTTCTTCCGCCATTGCGGTCTATGGCAGCCCATAGAACCGTATGTAGGAAAGTTATGAAATTTGGCACACTGACAGAAGACAGTCCAAATAATATCCATAGCAATTTTGGAGTCTCTATCTCAAACCCGCTAGCGCCACCAACAGTCCAAAGTTGCACTTACGTTTTTGCTTATAACTTCTGATCCGTAAGTCCTAGAAACGAAATTATTGTTTCCTCTGATTCCTTGGCTCAAGACGATTCGATTAGACCCTATGACGTCATTTTCCGTCATGAAAATTTTTCCGCCATTTTAAATTATTCGTAAAACCTACTTTTGCGAACTCGTCCTAGAGTTTTTACCCGATTGCTACGAAAATCGGTGTGCAGCATCTAGAGACACTCAAGGCAAAAAGTTATTAAAAGAATTTCGATAAACCAATCCGTTGTCGTATAGCGCGTCAACGAATTTTACATAGAGCGCAAAAAAACAGATTTTAGGCTGTATCTTCGCCAAACTTAGGCCTATTGATACGACACTTGGTACATGAGATGCCAGTCAGGAACTGAGGGTGCATGCACAGTTTTGTTGCAGCGCCACCTAGTGGCCAGACGAATGTTCTATACGCCTATAACTTTGGCTGCGATAAAAGTATTTTCACGGGACTTGATTTTTTTGGAGTCCTGAGTAGTCGCCGTGTCCAACGATACCAAACATGCCAGGATTCGCCTTACGGTTAGCCCTGCGCAGCAAAACAGCACTTAAAAAACACGTGCGAATATCTCCGCGAGCGTAATTCTGATCGACTCGAAAACACCATAGGAAGAACATTGCATTACCTTCTGAACAAAAAGTTCTATTGGCGTAATATTAAAATTTTGATCAGAAATGGCCGAAAAATGCAAAAAACGAAAAATTACCTTTACATTTTCAGTTTTTACACATAAATGGTTATAACTTCGTAACGCAAAGAGATTTTTTCACCATATTTGATACGCTGATGTACGACCACAGTCTGAGGCTACACAAAAAAAATTGTATGCTTGCACCACTAGTTGGCCTTATAATTGAACAAAACCTTTGAAATCAAGCCACCCTATGGTCATACAACTGTTTCTTCACTAATCTAAAGTGTATAGTCATAAAACTACCTAGATGTAACACAGTTATGACCTGAGGTTGCATGCACAACTTTGTCATTGCGCCACCTAGTGGTTTTGAGATAGAAATATGGTATTTTTGCCTAAAACTACTCCAACAGTACATCTAAAATCTTGGGTCATCATGTATTATTCCTTTCATGGGTTGGAGATCATTGGTGCATGCCAATTAACTCCTTAGCAACCAATTAGGATACCTTATCAACCGTTTTTGCAAGAGCTATATCTCTGCGTCAGAACATTGTAGAGACATGGGGGTGGTCTCTGTTGACTCATTAACACCACTGTAACATTTTGTGAGCTGAGTATTGCCACTGCAAGCACCACTCACATTTTCTTCAGTGTTCTAGTTGTCAATGCTCCTCGAGAAGATAGGGAGAGATTACACTGAATGAAAACACAGTTTTTTTGCTGATAACTGTTATATTATTTAGTCTGAAATCAATACATTTTCCTAGGTTCTTTAAACTGCTCATCCGAATTCAACTTTACTTTCTTCTGTGCCCTTTTTGGCTTGACCCCGGCATTGCTGCTTGCAGCTATATTTAGGGGTCAAGCCCAGAATGGGCGAAGACCCCTATTGTATCCGTTAGTTTTCTTTTTATTATTAGGGGTCAAGCCCAGAATGGGCGAAGACCCCTATTGTATCCGTTAGTTTTCTTTTTATTATTATAATAATTATTATTATTCCTCCGCCATTGCGGTCTATGGCAGCCCATAGAACCGTACGTAGGAAAGTTATGAAATTTGGCACACTGATAAAGGACAGTCCAAATATTATCCACAGCAAATTTGGAGTCTCTATCTCAAACCCGCTAGCGCCACCAACAGTCCAAAGTTGCACTTATGTTTTTGCTTATAACTTTTGATCCGTAAGTCCTAGAAACAAAATTCTTGTTTCCTCTGATTCCTTGGCTCAAGACGATTCGATTTGACCCTATAACGTCATTTTCCGTCATGAAAAATTTTCCGCCATTTAGAATTATTCGTAAAACCTACTTTTGCGAACTCGTCCTAGAGCTTTTACCCGATTGCCACGAAAATTGGTATGTAGCATCTAGAGACCCTCACGGCAAAAAGTTATCAAAAGAATTTCGATAAACCAATCCGTTGTCGTATAGCGCGTCCACAAATTTTACGTAGAGCGCAAAAAAACAGATTTTAGGCTGTATCTTCGTCAAATTTAGGCCTATTGACACGACACTTGGTACTTGTGATGCCAGTCAGGAACTGAGTGTGCATGCACAGTTTCGTCGCAGCGCCACCTAGTGGCCAGACAGATATTTTTTACACCTATAACTTTGGCTGTGATCAACGTATTTTGACGGGACTTGATTTTTAGGAGTCCTGAATAGTCGCCGAGTCCAACGATACCAAACATGCCAGATTTCGCCTTACGGTTAGCCCTGCGCAGCAAAACAGCACTTAAAAAACATGCGCGAATATCTCCGCGAGCGTTATTCCGATCGACTCGAAAACACCATAGGAAGAACATTGCATTACCTTCTGAACAAAAAGTTCTATTGGCGTTATATTAAAATTTTCATCAGAAATGGCCGAAAATGGCAAAAAACGAAAAATTACCTTCTACAATTTGTGTTTTTATACATAAATGGTTATAACTTCGCAACGAAAAGACATTTTTTCACCAGATTTGATACGCTGATGTATGAGCAGAGTCTGAGGCCACACAAAAAAATTGGTATGCCTGAACCACTAGGTGGCCCTATAATTGAACAAAATCTTTCATATCAAGCAAGCCCTATGGTCATACAACTATTTCTTCACTAAACTAAAGTGTATAGTCATAAAACTAGCTAGATGTAACACAGTTATGAACTGAGGTTGCATGCACAACTATGTCATTGCGCCACCTAGTGGTTTTGAGATAGAAATATGGTATTTTTGCCTAAAACTACTCCAACAGTACATCTAAAATCTTGGGTCATCATGTATTATTCCTTTCATGGCTTGGAGATCATTGGTGCATGCCAATTAACTCCTTAGCAACCAATTAGGATACCTTATCAATCCTTTTTACAAGAGCTATATCTCTGCATCAGAACATCGTAGAGACATGGGGGTGGTCTCTTTTGACTCATTAACACCACTGTAACATTTTGTGAGCTGAGAATTGCCACTGCAAGCACCACTTACATTTTCTTCAGTGTTCTAGTTGTCAATGCTCCTCGAGAAGAGAGGGAGAGATGACACTGAATGAAAACACAACTTTTTTGCTGATAACTGTTATATTATTTAGTCTGAAATCAAGAGATTTTCCCAGGTTCTTTAAACTGCTCATCCGAATTCAACTTTACTTTCTTATGTGCCCTTTTTGGCTTGACCCCGGCATTGCTGCTTGCAGCTATATTTAGGGGTCAAGCCCCGAAGGGGCGAAGACCCCTATTGTATTTGTTAGTTTTCTTATTATTATTATTATTCTTCTTCTTCTTCTTCTTCTTCCGCCATTGCGGTCTATGGCAGCCCATAGAACCGTACGTAGGAAAGTTATGAAATTTGGCACACTGATAAAGGACAGTCCAATGTGTCTCCACAGCAAATTTGGAGTCTCTAACTCCAACCCTCTAGCGCCACCAACAGTCTAAAGTTGCACTTACGTTTTTGTTTATAACTTCTGACCCGTACGTCCTAGAAACGAAATTCTTGTTTCCTCTGATTCCTTGGCTCAAGACGATTCGACTGGACCCTATGACGTCATTTTCCGTCATGAAAATTTTTCCGCCATTTTGAATTATTCGTAAAACCTACTTTTGCGAACTCGTCCTAGAGCTTTTGCCCGATTTCCACGAAAATCGGTATGTAGCATCTACAGACCCTCACGGCAAAAAGTTATGGAATTCATGTCGATTCGCCAATCTGTTTGCGTAAACCGCGTCAACAAATTTTACGTAGAGTGCAAAAAAACGGATTTGAGGCTGTATCTTCGCCAAACTTAAGCCTATTGAAACGACACTTGGTACTTGTGATGCCAGTCAGGAACTGAGAGTGCATGCCCAGTTTCGTCGCAGCGCCACCTAGTGGTAAGACGAATGTTTTACACACCTATAACTTTGGCTGTGATCGACGTATTTTCATGGGACTTGTTTCCTTGGAGTCCTGAATAGTCGCCGAGTCCAACGATACCAAACATGCCAGAATTGGCCTTACGGTTAACCCTGCGCGGCAAAATAGCACTTAAAAAACACGCGCGAATATCTCCGCGAGCGTAATTCTGATCGACTCGAAAACATCATAGGAAGAATATTGCATTACCTTCTGAACAAAAAGTTCTATTGGCATTGTATTAAAATTTTCATCAGAAATGGCTGAAAATTGCAAAAAACGAAAAATTACCTTTAAATTTTGTGTTTTTACACATAAATGGCTATAACTTCGTAACGCAAAGAGATTTTTTCACCATATTTGATACGCTGATGTACGACCACAGTCTGAGGCTACACAAAAAAAATTGTATGGTTGCACCACTAGTTGGCCTTATAATTTAACAAAACCTTTGAAATCAAGCCACCCTATGGTCATACAACTGTTTCTTCACTAAACTAAAGTGTATAGTCATAAAACTAGCTAGATGTAACACAGTTATGATCTGAGGTTGCATGCACAATTTTGTCATTGCGCCACCTACTGGTTTTGAGATAGAATAACGCATTTTTTGCCTAAAACTACTGCAACAACACATCTAAAACCATAAGTCATCATGGATTATTCCTTTCATGGCTTTGACTATAATCACTAGTGGATGTCCATTTACTCTCTAGCAACCAATGAGAATACGTTATCAACTGTTTTTGCAAGAGCTTTTTCTCTGCATCAGAACATCGCAGAGACATGGGGGTGGGCTCTTTTGACTCATTAACACCACTGTAACATTTTGTGAGCTGAGTATTGCCACTAGAAGCACCACTCATTTTTACGTCAGTGTTCTAGTTATCAATGCTCGACGAAAGAGAGGGAGAGATGACACTGAATGAAAACACCGCTTTTTAGCTGATAACTGTTATATTATTTAGTCTGAAATCAAGAGATTTTCCCAGGTTCTTTAAACTGCTCATCCGAATTCAACTTTACTTTCTGCTGTGCCCTTTTTGGCTTGACCCCGGTGATTGCTGCTTGCAGCTATATTGGCAATTGTTTCTGTTAGTAAATTTTTCTTCTTCCGCCATTGCGGTCTATGGCACCCCATAGAACCGTACGTAGGAAAGTTATGAAATTTGGCACACTGATAAAGGACAGTCCAATGTGTCCCCACAGCAAATTTGGAGTCTCTATCTCTAACCCGATAGCGCCACCAACAGTCCAAAGTTGAACTTATGTTTTTGCTTATAACTTCTGATCCGTAAGTCCTAGAAACGAAATTCTTGTTTCCTCTGATTCCTTGGCTCAAGCCGATTCGATTGGACCCTATGACGTAATTTTCCGTCATTAAAATTTTTCCGCCATTTTGAATTATTCGTAAAATCTTCTTTTGCGAACTCGTCCTAGAGTTTTTACCCGATTGTCGCGAAAATTGGTATGTAGCATCTAGAGACCCTCACGGCAAAAAGTTATCAAAAGAATTTCGATAAACCAATCCGTTGTCGTATAGCGCGTTAACAAATTTTACGTAGAGCGCAAAAAACAGATTTTAGGCTGTATCTTCGTCAAACTTAGGCCTATTGACACGACACTTGGTACTTGACATGCCAGTCAGGAACTGAGGGTGCATGCACAGTTTCGTTGCAGCGCCACCTAGTGGTCAGACAAATGCTTTACATGCCTATAACTTTGGCTCTGATTGACGTATTTTTACGAGACTTGTTTCATTGAAGTCCTGAATAGTTGCCGAGTCCCACGATACCAAACATGCCAGATCTTCCTTTACGGTTAGCCCTGTGCAGCAAAACAGCGCTTAAAAAACATGCGCAAATAACTCCGCGAGCGTTATTCTGATCGACTCGAAAACACCATAGGAAGAACATTGTATTACCTTCTGAACAAAAAGTTCTATTGGCGTTTTATTAAAATTTTCATCAGAAATGGCCGAAAATTGCAAAAAACGAAAAATTACCTTTAAATTTTGTGTTTTTTACACATAAATGGTTATAACTTCGCAACGAAAAGAGATTTTTTCACCAGATTTGATACGCTGATGTACGACCACAGTCTGAGGCTACACAAAAAAAATTGTATGCTTGCACCACTAGTTGGCCTTATAGTTGAACAAAACCTTTGAAATCAAGCCACCCTATGGTCATACAACTGTTTCTTCACTAAACTAAAGTGTATAGTCATAAAACTAGCTAGATGTAACACAGTTATGACCTGAGGTTGCATGCACAATTTTTTCATTGCGCCACCTACTGGTTTTGAGATAGAAATATGGCATTTTTTGCCTAAAACTACTGCAACAACACATCTAAAACCATGAGTCATCATGGATTATTCCTTTCATGGCTTTGACTATAATCACTGGTGGTTGCCAATTCACTCCCTAGCAACCAATGAGAATACCTTATCAACCATTTTTGCAAGAGCTATAACTCTGCGTCAGAACATCGTAGAGACACGGGGGTGGGCTCTTTTGACTCATTAACAACACTGTAACATTTTGAGAGCTGAGTATTGCCACTGCAAGCACCACTCATTTTTACGTCAGTGTTCTAGTTATCAATGCTCGTCGAAAGAGAGGGAGAGATTTCACTAAATGAGAACACAGCTTTTTTGCTGATAACTGTTATATTGTTTTGTCTGAAATCAAGAGATTTTCCTAGGTACTTTAAACTGCTCATCCGAAGTCAACTTTACTTTCTGCTGTGCCCTTTTTGGCTTGACCCCGGTGATTGCTGCTTGCAGCTATATTTATTATTATTATTATTATTAGTTATTCTTCTTCCGCCATTGCGGTCTATGGCAGCCCATAGAACCGTACGTAGGAAAGTTATGAAATTTGGCACACTGATAAAGGACAGTCCAATGTGTCCCCACAGCAAATTTGGAGTCTCTATCTCTAACCCGCTAGCGCCACCAACAGTCCAAAGTTGAACTTATGTTTTTGCTTATAACTTCTGATCCGTAAGTCCTAGAAACGAAATTCTTGTTTCCTCTGATTCCTTGGCTCAAGACGATTCGATTGGATCCTATGACGTCATTTTCTGTCATGAAAATTTTTCCGCCATTTTGAATTATTCGTAAAACCTACTTTTGCAAACTCGTCCTAGAGTTTTTACCCGATTGTCGCGAAATTAGGTATGTAGCATCTAGAGACCCTCACGGCAAAAAGTTATCAAAAGAATTTCGATAAACCAATCCGTTGTCGTATAGCGCGTTAACAAATTTTACGTAGAGCGCAAAAAAACAGATTTTAGGCTGTATCTTCGTCAAACTTAGGCCTATTGACACGACACCTGGTACTTGTGATGCCAGTCAGGAACTGAGTGTGCATGCACAGTTTCGTCGCAGCGCCACCTAGTGGCCAGACAGATGTTTTTTACACCTATAACTTTGGCTGTGATCAACGTATTTTGACGGGACTTGATTTTTAGGAGTCCTGAATAGTCGCCGAGTCCAACGATACCAAACATGCCAGATTTCGCCTTACGGTTAGCCCTGCGCAGCAAAACAGCACTTAAAAAACACGCGCGAATATCTCCGCGAGCGTAATTCTGATCGACTCGAAAACATCATAGGAAGAATATTGCATTACCTTCTGAACAAAAAGTTCTATTGGCACTATATTAAAATTTTCATCAGAAATGGCCGAAAATTGCAAAAAACGAAAAATTACCTTTAAATTTTGTGTTTTTACACATAAATGGTTATAACTTCGTAACGCAAAGAGATTTATTCACCATATTTGATACGCTGATGTACGACCACAGTCTGAGGCTACACAAAAAAAATTGTATGGTTGCACCACTAGTTGGCCTTATAATTGAACAAAACCTTTGAAATCAAGCCACCCTATGGTCATACAACTGTTTCTTCACTAAACTAAAGTGTATAGTCATAAAACTAGCTAGATGTAACACATTTATGACCTGAGGTTGCATGCACGAATTTTGTCATTGCGCCACCTACTGGTTTTGAGATAGAATATGGCATTTTTTGCCTAAAACTACTGCAACAACACTTCTAAAACCATGAGTCATCATGGATTATTCCTTTCATGGCTTTGACTATAATCACTAGAGGATGTCCATTTACTCTCTAGCAACCAATGAGAATACGTTATCAACTGTTTTTGCAAGAGCTTTTTCTCTGTATCAGAACATCACAGAGACATGGGGATGGTCTCTTTTGACTCTTTTAACTTGTTGCAACATGTTGTGACCCATGTTTGCCCACTGTAAGCATCACATACATGTCCTTCAGTGCTCTAATGTTCCATGATTGTCAATAACCGAAGGACAGTTGCAGTAGCCAAGAATATAGATTATTTTTGTTGATTACCTTTGCATTTTTTCATCTGAAATCATTAGGTTTACCTAGGTTCTTCAGTCTGCTTATCCAAACGCAACTTTACATCCTTCTGTGCCCTTTTCGGCTTGACCCCGGTATTGCTGCTTGCAGCTATATTTAGGGGTCAAGCCCAGAATGGGCGAAGACCCCTATTGTATCCGTTAGTTTTCTTTTTCTTTTTCTTTTTCTTTTTCTTTTTCTTTTTAAATATTATTCTTCTTCCTGTTCCATTGCGGTCTATGGCAGCCCATAGAACCGTACATAGGAAAGTTATGAAATTTGGCACACTGACAGAGGACAGTCCAAATAATATCCCTAGCAATTTTGGAGTCTCTATCTCAAACCCGCTAGCGCCACCAACAGTCCAAAGTTGCACTTACGTTTTTGCTTATAACTTCTGATCCGTAAGTCCTAGAAACGAAATTCTTGTTTCCTCTGATTCCTTGGTTCAAGACGATTCGATTAGACCCTATGACGTTATTTTCCGTCATGAAAATTTTTCCGCCATTTTGAAATATTCGTAAAACCTACTTTTGCGAACTCCTCCTAGAGTTTTTACCCGATTGCCACGAAAATCGGTATGCAGCATCTAGAAACACTCAAGGCAAAAAGTTATTAAAAGAATTTCGATAAACCAATCCGTTCTCGTATAGCGCGTCAACGAATTTTACATAGAGCGCAAAAAAACTGATTTTAGGCTGTATCTTCGCCAAACTTAGGCCTATTGACACGACACTTGGTACTCGAGATGCCAGTCAGGAACTGAGGGTGCATGCACAGTTTCGTTGCAGCGCCACCTAGTGGTCAGACGAATGTTCTATACGCCTATAACTTTGGCTGCGATAAAAGTATTTTCACGGGACTTGATTTTTTGGACTCCTGAGTAGTCGCCGAGTCCAACGATACCAAACATGCCAGGATTCGCCTTACGGTTAGCCCTGTGCATCAAAATAGCACTTAAAAAACACGCGCGAATAACTCCGCGAGCGTTATTCCGATCGACACGAAAACACCATAGGAAGAATATTGCATTACCTTCTGAACAAAAAGTTCTATTGGCGTTATATTAAAATTTTCATCAGAAATGGCCGAAAAATGCAAAAAACGAAAAATTACCTTTAAATTTCGCATTTTTTACACATAAATGGTTATAACTTCGCAACGAAAAGAGATTTTTTCACCAGATTTGATACGCAGATGTACGACCACAGTCTGAGGCCACACAAAAAAAATGGTATGCCTCCACCACTAGGTGGCCCTATAATTGAACAAAATCTTTCATATCAACCAAGCCCTATGGTCATACAACTATTTTATTGCTTAACTAAAGTGTATAGTCATGAAACTAGCTAGATGTAACACAGTCATGACCTAAGGTTGCATGCACAGTTTTGTCATAGCGCCACCTAGTGGTTTTGAGATAGAAAATGGCTATTTTTGCCTATAACTACTGCAAAAACACATCTAAAACCATGAGTCTTCATGGATTATTCCTTTCATGAATTGAACTATAATCACTGGTGCATGTTCATTTACTCTCTAGCAACCAATGAGAATACCTTATCAACCGTTTTTGCAAGAGCTTTTTCTCTGCATCAGAACATTGTAGACACATGGGGATGGTGTATTTTGACTCATTTAACTTGTTGTAACATGTTGTGACACCATGGGCGTAGATTTAGGGTGGGACGCTAGGGACATGTCCCTACCAATATTCAGAGAAGACTGAATTGTCCCTAGCAATAATTTCGACCAAACATTTAATCTGTATTCATATATAACCACTAATGTCCGTCTTGTTCTTGTGTTTTCTATTTTTTACTTATTATATTTTTGTCAGAAATCATTTAAATTAGATTAGAAATCTTTTGCAATCCCGTTCTGTAAAAATAACGCTCTATGTGGTACACAAACGGTTAACAGCTTTCGTTCTCTGCAATGCCCGCCTCCGTAAGTCACACGGCTAATATGATTGGCTTTGCATTTCTTTAGTCCCGCCTCTCTAACGCACATTGCTAATATGATTGGATTAGCATTCTTGAGTCCCGCCTCTCTAACGCACATCACTTTTTGATGGGCTTGTCTTTACTCGCTACGTGTGATAGGATGGTTTCACTTTGTACAACGCGCCAAAGTTCACTCAACAAGACGTGCGTGATTATTCGGGCGACAGGTAAGTGAGGAAGAAAGTATTATTATACCCACTGTAACTGTTTCATGCACAAAAAAAGTTGTGCCACATAATGATTCAAGGACAGTGTTTTCACCAATACAGGACAATCCCATGTTAACCCTGAGGAGTTGCAAACTTGTGTCAACCTTTTATAAATGGGGTGGCAAGGTTATTTAGAGGGTCCCTAATCCATGAAAGAAAATAACCCCAACATGGTAAAAACATGAATTCATGTCATGATTGCTGAATACTTTCATTACTGCACTGTGGTCATTACTTGCACAGATGTAGACATAATGTTGCATTTTAAACAAACTATTTTTTTCACACTGATTAACTGTCTGTTAATGAAAAGAAGATTTAATGTAAACTACAGAAACGTTAATAAACTGTGTTCAGGAAACAGCATGATATATATACCTACTTCAACACTGGGATTTTTTGGCAAAATTAAATTAAGAATTAAATATTAATTGCATATTCTTCAATATTATAAAGTTAATATGGATTCATATATGTTACTATGTGATTTTCTTTTTTTGACAAAGACTTAAACAGCTACTGTTTATTAGGCTCTAGGACATAACGAATTGTTTATTATAGTACATTAAATTTGGGATGGAACCGGGGGTGGCGAGTCAGATGTCACTGAGTAAAGTGCATACTGAGTTGTCTGTTGTTTATGTCAAGTAAACGGTGATAAACAGTTTTTGCAATGCGACCATTTTATTTATGTCCCCACCAATGCCAGAATCAAACCTACGCCCTTGTGTGACACATGTTTTGCCACTGCAAATATCACTCACATGTTCTTCAGTGCTCTAATGTTCCATGACTGTCAATAACAGAACGACGATTGCAGTAGACAAGAACAGAGATTATTTTTGTTGATTATTTTTGCGTTTTTTCATCTGAAATCATTAGGTTTACCTAGGTTCTTCGGTCTGCTTATCCAAACTCAACTTTACACCCTTCTGTGCCCTTTTCGGCTTGACCCCGGTATCGCTGCTTGCAGCTATATTGGCAATTGTTTCTGTTAGTAAATTTTTCTTCTTCCGCCATTGCGGTCTATGGCAGCCCATAGAACCGTACGTAGGAAAGTTATGAAATTTGGCACACTGATAGAGGACAGTCCAATGTGTCCCCACAGCAAATTTGGAGTCTCTATCTCTAACCCGCTAGCGCCACCAACAGTCCAAAGTTGCACTTAGGTTTTTGCTTATAACTTCTGATCCGTAAGTCCTAGAAACAAAATTCTTGTTTCATCTGATTCCTTGGCTCAAGACGATTCGATAGGACCCTATGACGTCATTTTCCGTCATGAAAATTTTTCCGCCATTTTGAATTATTCATAAAACCTACTTTTGCGAACTCGTCCTAGAGTTTTTACCCGATTGCCACAAAAATCGGTATGCAGCATCTAGAGACACTCATGGCAAAAAGTTATTAAAAGAATTTCGATAAACTAATCAGTTGTCGTATAGCGCATCAACGAATTTTACATAGAGCACAAAAAACAGATTTTATGCTGTATCTTCGCCAAACTTAAGCCTATTGGCACAACACTTGGTACTTGAGATGCCAGTCAGGAACTGAATGTGCTTGCACAGTTTCGTTGCAGCGCCACCTATTGGCCAGACGAATGGCTTATACGCTTATACCTTTGGCTGTGATCAACATATTTTCATGGGACTTGTTTCCTTCAAGTTTTGAATAGTTGCCGAGTCCAACGATACCAAACATGCTAGGATTCGCCTTACGGTTAGCCCTGTGCATCAAAATAGCACTTAAAAAACACACACGAATATCTCCGCGAGCATTATTCCGATCGACTCGAAAACACCATAGGAAGAACATTGCATTACCTTCTGAACAAAAAGTTCTATTGGCGTTATTTTAAAATTTTCATCAGAAATGGCAGAAAATTGCAAAAAACTAAAAATTACCTTTAAATTTTGTGTTTTTTACACATAAATGGTTATAACTTCGTAACGCAAAGATATTTTTTCACCATATTTGATACGCTGATTTAAGACCACAGTCTGAGGCTACACAAAAAAAAAAATTGGATGCTTGCACCACTAGTTGGCCTTATAATTGAACATAACATTTGAAATCAAGCCACCCTACGGTCATACAACTGTTTATTCACTAAACTAAAGTGTATAGTCATAAAACTAGCTAGATGTAACACAGTAATGATCTGAGGTTGCATGCACAAATTTTGTCATTGTGCCACCTACTGGTTTTGAGAAAGAATATGGCATTTTTTGCCTAAACCTACTGCAACAACACATCTAAAACCAGTCATCATGGATTATTTCTCTCATGGCTTTGACTATAATCACTGGGGGTTGCCAATTCACTCCCTAGCAACAAATGAGAATACCATATCAACCGTTTTTGCAAGAGCTATATCTTTGTGTCAGAACATCGTAGAGACACGGGGGTGGGCTCTTTTGACTCATTAACACCACTGTAACATTTTGTGAGCTCAGTATTGCCACTGCAAGCACCACTCATTTTTACTTCAGTGTTCTAGTTATCAATGCTCGTCAAAAGAGAGGGAGAGATTTCACTAAATGAGAACACAGCTTTTTTGCTGATAACTGTTATATTGTTTTGTCTGAAATCAAGAGATTTTCCTAGGTTCTTTAAACTGCTCATCCAAAGTCAACTTTTCTTTCTGCTGTGCCTTTTTTGGCTTGACCCCGGTGATTGCTGCTTGCAGCTATATTAATAATTATTAGGGGTCAAGCCCCGAAGGGGCGAAGACCCCTATTGTATTTGTTAGTTTTCTTATTATTATTATAATAATTATTCTGCTTCTTCTTCTTCTTCTTCTTCTTCTTCTTCCGCCATTGCGGTCTATGGCAGCCCATAGAACCGTACGTAGGAAAGTTATGAAATTTGGCACACTGATAAAGGACAGTCCAATGTGTCCCCACAGCAAATTTGGAGTCTCTATCTCTAACCCGCTAGCGCCACCAACAGTCCAAAGTTGAACTTATGTTTTTGCTTATAACTTCTGATCCGTAAGTCCTAGAAACAAAATTCTTGTTTCCTCTGATTCCTTGGCTCAAGACGATTCGATTGGACCCTATGCCGTCATTTTCCGTCATTAAAATTTTTCCGCCATTTTGAATTATTCGTAAAACCTACTTTTGCGAACTCGTCCTAGAGTTTTTACCCGATTGCTGCGAAAATTGGTATGTAGCATCTAGAGACCCTCACGGCAAAAAGTTATTAAAAGAATTTTAATAAACCAATCCGTTGTCGTATAGCGTGTCAACAAATTTTACTTAGAGCGCAAAAAAACTGATTTTAGGCTGTATCTTCGTCAAACTTAGGCCTATTGACACGACACTTGGTACTTGTGATGCCAGTCATAAACTGAGTGTGCATGCACAGTTTCGTCGCAGCGCCACCTAGTGGCCAGACAGATGATTTATACACCTATAACTTTGGCTGCGATCAACGTATTTTGACGGGACTTGATTTTTAGGAGTCCTGAGTAGTCGCCGAGTCCAACGATACCAAACATGCCAGATTTCGCTTTACCGTTAGCCCTGCGCAGCAAAACAGCACATAAAAAACACGCGCGAATATCTCCGCGAGCGTTATTCCGATCGACTCGAAAACACCATAGGAAGAATATTGCATTACCTTCTGAACAAAAAGTTCTATTGGCGTTATATTAAAATTTTCATCAGAAATGGCCGAAAATTGCAAAAAACGAAAAATTACCTTTAGATTTTGTGGTTTTTACACATAAATGGTTATAACTTCGCAACGAAAAGAGATTTTTTCACCAGATTTGATACGCTGATGTATGAGCAGAGTCTGAGGCCACACAAAAAAATTGGTATGCCTGAACCACTAGGTGGCCCTATAATTGAACAAAATATTTCATATCAAGCAAGCCCTATGGTCATACAACTATTTCTTTGCCGAACTAAAGTGTATAGTCATGAAACTAGCTAGATGTAACGCAGTCATGACCTGAGGTTGCATGCACGATTCTGTCATAGCGCCCCCTAGTGGTTTGGAGATAGAAAATAGCTATTTTTGCATAAATCTACTGCAACAGCACATCTAAAACCATGAGTCATCATGGATTATTCTTTTCATGGCTTTGACTATAATCACTGGTGGTTGCCAATTCACTCCCTAGCAATCAATGAGAATACCTTATCAACCGTTTTGCAAAAGCTATATCTCTGCATCAGAACATCGTATAAACATGAGGGTGATCTCTTTTGACTCATTAACAACACTGTAACATTTTGAGAGCTGAGAATTGCCACTGCAAGCACCACTCATTTTAACGTCAGTGTTCTGGTTATCAATGCTCGTCGAAAGAGAGGGAGAGATTTCACTAAATGAGAACACAGCTTTTTTGCTGATAACTGTTATATTGTTTTGTCTGAAATCAAGAGATTTTCCTAGACTCTTTAAACTGCTCATCCGAAGTCAACTTTACGTTCTGCTGTGCCCTTTTTGGCTTGACCCCGGTGATTGCTGCTTGCAGCTATATTTAGGGGTCAAGCCCCGAAGGGGCGAAGACCCCTATTGTATTTGTTAGTGTTCTTATTAGGGGTCAAGCCCAGAATGGGCGAAGACCCCTATTGTATCTGTTAGTTTTCTTTTTATTATTAGTTATTCTTCTTCCGCCATTGCGGTCTATGGCAGCCCATAGAACCGTACGTAGGAAAGTTATGAAATTTGGCACACTGATAAAGGACAGTCAAATGTGTCCCCACAGCAAATTTGGAGTCTCTATCTCTAACCCGCTAGCGCCACCAACAGTCCAAAGTTGAACTTATGTTTTTGCTTATAACTTCTGATCCGTACGTCCTAGAAATGAAAATCTTGTTTCCTCTGATTCCTTGGCTCAAGACGATTCGAATGGATCCTATGACGTCATTTTCCGTCATGAAAATTTTTCCGCCATTTTGAATTATTCGTAAAACCTACTTTTGCGAACTCGTCCTAGAGTTTTTACCCGATTGCCGCGAAAATTGGTATGTAGCATCTAGAGACCCTCACGGCAAAAAGTTATCAAAAGAATTTCGATAAACCAATCCGATGTCGTATAGCGCGTCAACAAATTTTACGTAGAGCGCAAAAAAACAGATTTTAGGCTGTATCTTCGTCAAACTTAGGCCTATTGACAAGACACTTGGTACTTGTGATGCCAGTCAGGAACTGAGTGTGCATGCACAGTTTCGTCGCAGCGCCACCTAGTGGCCAGACAGATGTTTTTTACACCTATAACTTTGGCTGTGATCAACGTATTTTGACGGGACTTGATTTTTAGGAGTCCTGAATAGTCGCCGAGTCCAACGATAACAAACATGCCAGATTTCGCTTTACGGTTAGCCCTGCCCAGCAAAACAGCACTTAAAAAAACATGCGCGAATATCTCCGCGAGCGTTATTCCGATCGACTCGAAAACACCATAGGAAGAACATTGCATTACCTTCTGAACAAAAAGTTCTATTGGCATTATATTAAAATTTTCATCAGAAATGGCCGAAAATTGCAAAAAACGAAAAATTACCTTTTACAATCTGTGTTTTTATACATAAATGGTTATAACTTCGCAACGAAAAGAATTTTTTTCACCAGATTTGATACGCTGATGTATGAGCAGAGTCTGAGGCCACACAAAAAAATTGGTATGCCTGAACCACTAGGTGGCCCTATAATTGAACAAAATCTTACATATCAAGCAAGCCCTATGGTCATACAACTATTTCTTCACTAAACTAACTTGTATAGTTATAAAACTAGCTAGATGTAACACAGTTATGAACTGAGGTTGCATGCACAACTTTGTCATTGCGCCACCTAGTGGTTTTGAGATAGAAATATGGTATTTTTGCCTAAAACTACTCCAACAGTACATCTAAAATCTTGGGTCATCATGTATTATTCGTTTCATGGCTTGGAGATCATTGGTGCATGCCAATTAATTCCTTAGCAACCAATTAGGATACCTTATCAATCCTTTTTACAAGAGCTATATCTCTGCATCAGAACATCGTAGAGACATGGGGGTGGTCTCTTTTGACTCATTAACACCACTGTAACATTTTGTGAGCTGAGAATTGCCACTGCAAGCACCACTCACATTTTCTTCAGTGTTCTAGTTGTCAATGCTCCTCGAGAAGAGAGGGAGAGATTACACTGAATGAAAACACAGCTTTTTTGCTGATAACTGTTATATTACTTAGTCTGAAATCAAGAGATTTTCTTAGGTTCTTTAAACTGATCATCTGAATTCAACTTTACTTTCTTCTGTGCCCTTTTTGGCTTGACCCCGGCATTGCTGCTTGCAGCTATATTTATTATTATAATAATTATTCTGCTTCTTCTTCCGCCATTGCGGTCTATGGCAGCCCATAGAACCATACGTAGGAAAGTTATGAAATTTGGCACACTGATAAAGGACAGTCCAAATATTATCCACAGCAAATTTGGAGTCTCTATCTCAAACCCGCTAGCGCCACCAACAGTCCAAAGTTGCACTTATGTTTTTGCTTATAACTTTTGATCCGTAAGTCCTAGAAATGAAATTCTTGTTTCCTCTGATTCCTTGGCTCAAGACGATTCGATTGGACCCTATGACGTCATTTTCCGTCATGAAAATTTTTCCGCCATTTTGAATTATTCATAAAACCTACTTTTGCGATCTCGTCCTAGAGTTTTTACCCGATTGCCGCAAAAATTGGTATGTAGCATCTAGAGACCCTCACGGCAAAAAGTTATTAAAAGAATTTTGATAAATTAATCCGTTGTTGTATAGCGCATCAACAAATTTTACGTAGAGCGCAAAAAAACAGATTTTAGGCTGTATCTTCGTCAAACTTAGGCCTATTGACACGACACTTGGTACTTGTGATGCCAGTCAGGATCTGAGTGTGCATGCACAGTTTCGTCGCTGCGCCACCTAGTGGCCAGACAGATGTTTTATACACCTATAACTTTGGCTGCGATCAACATATTTTGACGGGACTTGATTTTTAAGAGTCCTGAGTAGATGCCGAGTCCAACGATACCAAACATGCCAGATTTCGTCTTACGGTTAGCCCTGTGCATTAAAATACCGCTTAAAAAACACGCGCGAATAACTCCGCGAGCGTTATTCCGATCGACTCGAAAACACCATAGGAAGAACATTGCATTACCTTCTGAACAAAAAGTTCTATTGGCGTTGTATTAAAATTTTCATCAGAAATGGCCGAAAATTGCAAAAAACGAAAAATTACCTTTAAATTTGTGGTTTTTACACATAAATGGTTATAACTTCGCAACGAAAAGAGATTTTTTCACCAGATTTGATACGCTGATGTATGAGCAGAGTCTGAGGCCACACAAAAAAATTGGTATGCCTGAACCACTAGGTGGCCCTATAATTGAACAAAATATTTCATATCAAGCAAGCCCTATGGTCATACAACTATTTCTTTGCCGAACTAAAGTGTATAGTCATGAAACTAGCTAGATGTAACGCAGTCATGACCTGAGGTTGCATGCACGATTCTGTCATAGCGCCCCCTAGTGGTTTGGAGATACAAAATAGCTATTTTTGCCTAAATCTACTGCAACAGCACATCTAAAACCATGAGTCATCATGGATTATTCCTTTCATGGCTTTGACTATAATCACTGGTGGTTGCCAATTCACTCCCTAGCAACCAATGAGAATACCTTCTCAACCGTTTTGCAAGAGCTATAACTCTGCATCAGAACATCGTAGAGACACGGGGGTTGGCTCTTTTGACTCATTAACAACACTGTAACATTTTGAGAGCTGAGTATTGCCACTGCAAGCACCACTCATTTTTACGTCAGTGTTCTAGTTATCAATGCTCGTCGAAAGAGAGGGAGAGATTTCAATAAATGAGAACACAGCTTTTTTGCTGATAACTGTTATAATGTTTTGTCTGAAATCAAGAGATTTTCCTAGGTACTTTAAACTGCTCATCCGAAGTCAACTTTACTTTCTGCTGTGCCCTTTTTGGCTTGACCCCGGTGATTGCTGCTTGCAGCTATATTTATTATTATTCCTCCGCCATTGCGGTCTATGGCAGCCCCTAGAACCGTACATAGGAAAGTTATGAAATTTGGCACACTGACAGAGGACAGTCCAAATATTATCCACAGCAAATTTGGAGTCTCTATCTCAAACCCGCTAGCGCCACCAACAGTCCAAAGTTGCACTTATGTTTTTGCTTATAACTTTTGATCCGTAAGTCCTAGAAACAAAATTCTTGTTTCCTCTGATTCATTGGCTCAAGACGATTCGATTTGACCCTATAACGTCATTTTCCGTCATGAAAATTTTTCCGCCATTTTGAATTATTCGTAAAACCTACTTTTGCGAACTCGTCCTAGAGTTTTTGCCCGATTGCCACGAAAATCGGTATGCAGCATCTAGAGACACTCAAGGCAAAAAGTTATTAAAAGAATTTAGATAAACCAATCCGTTGTCGTATAGCGCGTCAACGAATTTTACGTAGAGCGCAAAATAACAGATTTTAGGCTGTATCTTCGTCAAACTTAGGCCTATTGACACGACACTTGGTACTTGAGATGACAGTGAGGAACTGAGTGTGCATGCACAATTTCGTGGCAGCGCCACCTAGTGGCCAGACTTATGTTTTAAACGCCTATAACTTTGGCTCAGATTGACGTATTTTCATGGGACTTGTTTCTTTGGAGTTCTGAATAGTTGCCGAGTCCAACGATACCAAACATGCCAGAATTCGCCTTACGGTTAACCCTGCGCAGCAAAATAGCGCTTAAAAAACACGCGTGAATATCTCCGCGAGCGTTTTTCCGATCGACTTGAAAACACCATAGGAAGAACATTGCGTTACCTTCTGAACAAAAAGTTCTATTGGCGTTACATTAAAATTTTTATCAGAAATTGCCGAAAAATGCAAAAAACGAAAAATTACCTTAAATTTTGCATTTTTTACACATAAATGGCTATAACTTCGCAACGAAAAGAGATTTTTTCACCAGATTTGATACGCTGATGTACGACCACAGTCTGAGGCTACACAAAAATAATTTTATGCTTGCACCACTAGTTGGCCTTATAATTGAACAAAACCTTTGAAATCAAGCCACCCTATGGTCATACAACTGTTTCTTCACTAAACTAAAGTGTATATTCATAAAACTAGCTAGATGTAACACAGTTATGACCTGAGGTTGCATGCACAATTTTGTCATTGCGCCACCTACTGGTTTTGAGATAGAAATATGGCATTTTTTGCCTAAAACTACTGCAACAACACATCTAAAACCATGAGTCATCATGGATTATTCCTTTCATGGCTTTGACTATAATCACTGGTGGTTGCCAATTCACTCCCTAGCAACCAATGAGAATACCTTATCAACCGTTTTTGCAAGAGCTATATCTCTGCGTCAGAACATCGTAGAGACACGGGGGTGGGCTCTTTTGACTCATTAACACCACTGTAACATTTTGTGAGCTGAGTATTGCCACTGCAAGCACCACTCATTTTTACGTCAGTGTTCTAGTTATCAATGCTCGTCGAAAGAGAGGGAGAGATTTCACTAAATGAGAACAGCTTTTTTGCTGATAACTGTTATATTGTTTTGTCTGAAATCAAGAGATTTTCCTAGGTACTTTAAACTGCTCATCCGAAGTCAACTTTACTTTCTGCTGTGCCCTTTTTGGCTTGACCCCGGTGATTGCTGCTTGCAGCTATATTTATTATTATTAGTTATTCTTCTTCCGCCATTGCGGTCTATGGCAGCCCATAGAACCGTACGTAGGAAAGTTATGAAATTTGGCACACTGATAAAGGACAGTCCAATGTGTCCCCACAGCAAATTTGGAGTCTCTATGTCTAACCCGCTAGCGCCACCAACAGTCCAAAGTTGCACTTATGTTTTTGCTTATAACTTCTGATCCGTAAGTCCCACAAACAAAATTCTTGCTTCCTCTGATTCCTTGGCTCAAGCCGATTCGATTGGACCCTATGACGTCATTTTCCGTCATGAAATTTTTTCCGCCATTTTGAATTATTCGTAAAACCTACTTTTGCGAACTCGTCCTAGAGTTTTTACCCGATTGCCGCGAAAATTGGTATGTAGCATCTAGAGACCCTCACGGCAAAAAGTTATCAAAAGAATTTCGATAAACCAATCCGTTGTCGTATAGCGCGTCAACAAAATTTTCGTAGAGTGCAAAAAAACAGATTTTAGGCTGTATCTTCGTCAAACTTAGGCCTATTGACACGACACTTGGTACTTGTGATGCCAGTCAGGAACTGAGTGTGCATGCACAGTTTCGTCGCAGCGCCACCTAGTGGCCAGACAGATGTTTTTTACACCTATAACTTTGGCTGTGATCAACGTATTTTGACGGGACTTGATTTTTAGGAGTCCTGAATAGTCGCCGAGTCCAACGATACCAAACATGCCAGATTTCGCCTTACGGTTAGCCCTGCGCAGCAAAACAGCACTTAAAAAACACGCGCGAATATCTCCGCGAGCGTAATTCTGATCGACTCGAAAACATCATAGGAAGAATATTGCATTACCTTCTGAACAAAAAGTTCTATTGGCACTATATTAAAATTTTCATCAGAAATGGCCGAAAATTGCAAAAAACGAAAAATTACCTTTAAATTTTGTGTTTTTACACATAAATGGTTATAACTTCGTAACGCAAAGAGATTTTTTCACCATATTTGATACGCTGATGTACGACTACAGTCTGAGGCTACACAAAAAAAATTGTATGGTTGCACCACTAGTTGGCCTTATAATTGAACAAAACCTTTGAAATCAAGCCACCCTATGGTCATACAACTGTTTCTTCACTAAACTAAAGTGTATAGTCATAAAACTAGCTAGATGTAACACATTTATGACCTGAGGTTGCATGCACGAATTTTGTCATTGCGCCACCTACTGGTTTTGAGATAGAATATGGCATTTTTTGCCTAAAACTACTGCAACAACACATCTAAAACCATGAGTCATCATGGATTATTCCTTTCATGGCTTTGACTATAATCACTAGAGGATGTCCATTTACTCTCTAGCAACCAATGAGAATACGTTATCAACTGTTTTTGCAAGAGCTTTTTCTCTGTATCAGAACATCACAGAGACATGGGGATGGTCTCTTTTGACTCTTTTAACTTGTTGTAACATGTTGTGACCCATGTTTGCCCACTGTAAGCATCACATTCATGTCCTTCAGTGCTCTAATGTTCCATGATTGTCAATAACCGAAGGACAGTTGCAGTAGCCAAGAATATAGATTATTTTTGTTGATTACCTTTGCATTTATTTATCTGAAATCATTAGGTTTACCTAGGTTCTTCAGTCTGCTTATCCAAACGCAACTTTACATCCTTCTGTGCCCTTTTCGGCTTGACCCCGGTATTGCTGCTTGCAGCTATATTTAGGGGTCAAGCCCCGAAGGGGCGAAGACCCCTATTGTATTTGTTAGTTTTCTTATTATAATAATTATTATTCTGGTTCTTCTTCCGCCATTGCGGTCTATGGCAGCCCATAGAACCGTACGTAGGAAAGTTATGAAATTTGGCACACTGATAAAGGACAGTCCAATGTGTCTCCACAGCAAATTTGGAGTCTCTAACTCCAACCCTCTAGCGCCACCAACAGTCCAAAGTTGCACTTACGTTTTTGTTTATAACTTCTGACCCGTACGTCCTAGAAACGAAATTCTTGTTTCCTCTGATTCCTTGGCTCAAGACGATTCGACTGGACCCTATGACGTCATTTTCCGTCATGAAAATTTTTCCGCCATTTTGAATTATTCGTAAAACCTACTTTTGCGAACTCGTCCTAGAGCTTTTGCCCGATTTCCACGAAAATCGGTATGTAGCATCTACAGACCCTCACGGCAAAAAGTTATGGAATTCATGTCGATTCGCCAATCTGTTTGCGTAAACCGCGTCAACAAATTTTATGTAGAGTGCAAAAAAACGGATTTGAGGCTGTATCTTCGCCAAACTTAAGCCTATTGAAACGACACTTGGTACTTGTGATGCCAGTCAGGAACTGAGAGTGCATGCCCAGTTTCGTCGCAGCGCCACCTAGTGGTAAGACGAATGTTTTACACACCTATAACTTTGGCTGTGATCGACGTATTTTCATGGGACTTGTTTCCTTGGAGTCCTGAATAGTTGCCGAGTCCAACGATACCAAACATGCCAGAATTGGCCTTACGGTTAACCCTGCGCGGCAAAATAGCACTTAAAAAACACGCGCGAATATCTCCGCGAGCGTAATTCTGATCGACTCGAAAACATCATAGGAAGAATATTGCATTACCTTCTGAACAAAAAGTTCTATTGGCATTGTATTAAAATTTTCATCAGAAATGGCTGAAAATTGCAAAAAACGAAAAATTACCTTTAAATTTTGTGTTTTTACACATAAATGGCTATAACTTCGTAACGCAAAGAGATTTTTTCACCATATTTGATACGCTGATGTACGAGCAGAGTCTGAGGCCACACAAAAAAATTGGTATGCCTTCACCACTAGTTGGCCTTATAATTGGAGAAAACTTTTCATATCAAGCAAGCCCTATGGTCATACAACTATTTCTTTGCTGAACTAAAATGTATAGTCAGGAAACTAGCTAGATGTAACGCAGTCATGACCTGAGGTTGCATGCACAATTTTGTCATAGCGCCACCTAGTGGGTTGGAGATAAAAAATAGCAAATTTTGCCTAAAACTACTGCAACAACACATCTAAAATCATAAGTCATCATGGATTCTTCATTTCATTGCTTGGACTATAATCACTGGTGGATGTCAATCTACTCTCTAGCAACCAATGAGAATACCTTATCAACCGTTTTTAAAAGAGCTTTTTCTCTGCATCAGAACATCGTAGAGACATGGGGATGGTCTCTTTTGACTGATTTAACTTGTTGTAACATGTTGTGACCCATGTTATGCCACTGCAAACATCACTCACATGTCCTTCAGTGCTCTAATGTTCCATGATTGTCAATAACAGAAGGACGATTGCAGTAGACAAGAACATAGATTATTTTTGTTGATTACTTTTGCATTTTTTTCATTGAAATCATGAGGTTTACCTAGGTTCTTCAGTATTCTTATCCAAACCCAACTTTACACCCTTCAGTGCCCTTTTCGGCTTGACCCCGGTATTGCTGCTTGCAGCTATATTTAGGGGTCAAGCCCCGAAGGGGCGAAGACCCCTATTGTATCCGTTAGTTTTCTTTTTATTATAATAATTATTATTAGGGGTCAAGCCCAGAATGGGCGAAGACCCCTATTGTATCCGTTAGTTTTCTTTTTCTTTTTCTTTTTCTTTTTCTTTTTCTTTTTCTTTTTAAATATTATTCTTCTTCCTGTTCCATTGCGGTCTATGGCAGCCCATAGAACCGTACATAGGAAAGTTATGAAATTTGGCACACTGACAGAGGACAGTCCAAGTAATATCCCTAGCAATTTTGGAGTCTCTATCTCAAACCCGCTAGCGCCACCAACAGTCCAAAGTTGCACTTACGTTTTTGCTTATAACTTCTGATCCGTAAGTCCTAGAAACGAAATTCTTGTTTCCTCTGATTCCTTGGTTCAAGACGATTCGATTAGACCCTATGACGTTATTTTCCGTCATGAAAATTTTTCCGCCATTTTGAAATATTCGTAAAACCTACTTTTGCGAACTCCTCCTAGAGTTTTTACCCGATTGCCACGAAAATCGGTATGCAGCATCTAGAGACACTCAAGGCAAAAAGTTATTAAAAGAATTTCGATAAACCAATCCGTTCTCGTATAGCGCGTCAACGAATTTTACATAGAGCGCAAAAAAACTGATTTTAGGCTGTATCTTCGCCAAACTTAGGCCTATTGACACGACACTTGGTACTCGAGATGCCAGTCAGGAACTGAGGGAGCATGCACAGTTTCGTTGCAGCGCCACCTAGTGGTCAGACGAATGTTCTATACGCCTATAACTTTGGCTGCGATAAAAGTATTTTCACGGGACTTGATTTTTTGGAGTCCTGAGTAGTCGCCGAGTCCAACGATACCAAACATGCCAGGATTCGCCTTACGGTTAGCCCTGTGCATCAAAATAGCACTTAAAAAACACGCGCGAATAACTCCGCGAGCGTTATTCCGATCGACACGAAAACACCATAGGAAGAATATTGCATTACCTTCTGAACAAAAAGTTCTATTGGCGTTATATTAAAATTTTCATCAGAAATGGCCGAAAAATGCAAAAAACGAAAAATTACCTTTA
This sequence comes from Paramisgurnus dabryanus, assembly GCF_030506205.2. NCBI lineage: Eukaryota > Metazoa > Chordata > Actinopteri > Cypriniformes > Cobitidae > Paramisgurnus > Paramisgurnus dabryanus. Next base: position 33,476,509 of record NC_133354.1, read on the forward strand.
AATTTTGCATTTTTTACACATAAATGGTTATAACTTCGCAACGAAAAGAGATTTTTTCACCAGATTTGATACGCAGATGTACGACCACAGTCTGAGGCCACACAAAAAAAAAATGGTATGCCTCCACCACTAGGTGGCCCTATAATTGAACAAAATCTTTCATATCAAGCAAGCCCTATGGTCATACAACTATTTTATTGCTTAACTAAAGTGTATAGTCATGAAACTAGCTAGATGTAACACAGTCATGACCTAAGGTTGCATGCACAGTTTTGTCATAGCGCCACCTAGTGGTTTTGAGATAGAAAATGGCTATTTTTGCCTATAACTACTGCAAAAACACATCTAAAACCATGAGTCTTCATGGATTATTCCTTTCATGAATTGAACTATAATCACTGGTGCATGTTCATTTACTCTCTAGCAACCAATGAGAATACCTTATCAACCGTTTTTGCAAGAGCTTTTTCTCTGCATCAGAACATTGTAGACACATGGGGATGGTGTATTTTGACTCATTTAACTTGTTGTAACATGTTGTGACACCATGGGCGTAGATTTAGGGTGGGACGCTAGGGACATGTCCCTACCAATATTCAGAGAAGACTGAATTGTCCCTAGCAATAATTTCGACCAAACATTTAATCTGTATTCATATATAACCACTAATGTCCGTCTTGTTCTTGTGTTTTCTATTTTTTACTTATTATATTTTTGTCAGAAATCATTTAAATTAGATTAGAAATCTTTTGCAATCCCGTTCTGTAAAAATAACGCTCTATGTGGTACACAAACGGTTAACATTTTTCGTTCTCTGCAATGCCCGCCTCCGTAAGTCACATCGCTAATATGATTGGCTTTGCATTTCTTTAGTCCCGCCTCTCTAACGCACATTGCTAATATGATTGGATTAGCATTCTTGAGTCCCGCCTCTCTAACGCACATCACTTTTTGATGGGCTTGTCTTTACTCGCTACGTGTGATAGGATGGTTTCACTTTGTACAACGCGCCAAAGTTCACTCAACAAGACGTGCGTGATTATTCGGGCGACAGGTAAGTGAGGAAGAAAGTATTATTATACCCACTGTAACTGTTTCATGCACAAAAAAAGTTGTGCCACATAATGATTCAAGGACAGTGTTTTCACCAATACAGGACAATCCCATGTTAACCCTGAGGAGTTGCAAACTTGTGTCAACCTTTTATAAATGGGGTGGCAAGGTTATTTAGAGGGTCCCTAATCCATGAAAGAAAATAACCCCAACATGGTAAAAACATGAATTCATGTCATGATTGCTGAATACTTTCATTACTGCACTGTGGTCATTACTTGCACAGATGTAGACATAATGTTGCATTTTAAACAAACTATTTTTTTCACACTGATTAACTGTCTGTTAATGAAAAGAAGATTTAATGTAAACTACAGAAACGTTAATAAACTGTGTTCAGGAAACAGCATGATATATATACCTACTTCAACACTGGGATTTTTTGACAAAATTAAATTAAGAATTAAATATTAATTGCATATTCTTCAATATTATAAAGTTAATATGGATTCATATATGTTACTATGTGATTTTCTTTTTTTGACAAAGACTTAAACAGCTACTGTTTATTAGGCTCTAGGACATAACGAATTGTTTATTATAGTACATTAAATTTGGGATGGCACCGGGGGTGGCGAGTCAGATGTCACTGAGTAAAGTGCATACTGAGTTGTCTGTTGTTTATGTCAAGTAAACGGTGATAAACAGTTTTTGCAATGCGACCATTTTATTTATGTCCCCACCAATGCCAGAATCAAACCTACGCCCTTGTGTGACACATGTTTTGCCACTGCAAATATCACTCACATGTTCTTCAGTGCTCTAATGTTCCATGACTGTCAATAACAGAACGACGATTGCAGTAGACAAGAACAGAGATTATTTTTGTTGATTATTTTTGCGTTTTTTCATCTGAAATCATTAGGTTTACCTAGGTTCTTCGGTCTGCTTATCCAAACTCAACTTTACACCCTTCTGTGCCCTTTTCGGCTTGACCCCGGTATCGCTGCTTGCAGCTATATTTAGGGGTCAAGCCCCGAAGGGGCGTAGAACCCTATTGTTATTGTTAGTTTTCTTATTATTATTATTATTATTATTATTATTATTATTATTTTTCTTCCTCGTTCTTCCGCCGAAAGTCAATGGCAGCCCATAGAACCGTACATAGGAAAGTTATGAATTTTGGCACACATGTAGAGGACAGTCTCAGAAGTTACTATAGCAACATTGGTGTGTCTGACTCAAACCCTCTAGCGCCACCAACAGTCCAAAAATCCACTTATGTTCATGCTCATAACTTCTGACCCATGAGTCCTAGAAACAAAATTCTTGTTTCCTCTGAATCCTTGACTCATGGTGATTCAAATGCACACATTGATGTCATTTGTGTCATGCACATCTTTCCGCCATTTTGAATTTTTTGAAAAACCTACTTTTTCGAACTCCTCCTAGACCGTTTGTCCGATTTGCATGTCCTTTGGTATGTAGCATCTAGAGACACCCAAGACAAAAAGTTATCAAAAGCTTTTTGATAGACCAATGCGTTCTCATATAAATTGACAAAATATATGGCGGCGAGCACGCCAAAACGGACGTGAGGCCTTATCTTCGCAAAACTTTATTGTATCGACACGAAAATTGGTATATGTCATAACAGTCATGACCTGAGGGTGCCTGCAACGTTTCGTCACAGCGCCACCTAGTGGTTACGAGATTCGAAAAATGCTTATTTTCGCTTATAACTACTTCAAACTTGAGTCTAAAATCATGAAGGTGGTCTTGTTAGATTCCTTGAGGCATGCCGAGTCAAACGATACCAAACGGTTTTCGCTCGGCCATTTTGGGTGTCGGCCATTTTGAATTTTCTCATTAAGCTCAGTATTTCACAAACAGAATGGCGTATCGCTACGAAATTTGGCATGGTTCATCAGTGACATGTTCTGAGCGCACCTATAAATCTTTAGGACGGCGCCACCTAGTGGTCAGGATATGTAAAACAATTTTTTTAAATCTTTATATCATTTGATTAAATTGCCACTATGACATAAGACTTCACTCTATTGATTCCTTGGCTCATGCTGAGTCCGACTGTACCAAATATGTCTGAGTCAAACCTACTTCCTGTCGGCCATTTTGAATTATATTGAACAGCTACTTTTTCGAACTCCTTCTAGAGCGCTCGTGTGATTGGCTTGATTTTTGGTATGCATCGTCTATAGACACTCTATACAAAAAGTTATCAAAAGATTTTCGGTAGACCTATCCGTTGTCGTATAACGCATCAAAGAATGCGAGAGCGAGCACGTCAAAATGTGATTGAGCCTGTATCTTCGCAAAACTTATGCGTATTAATATGAGACTTGGTAAATGTCATAACAGTGATGCCCTGAGGGTGCATGCACCATTTCGCCACACTGCCCCCTACTGGTCACGATATATAAAAAAATGTCTATTTTTGCTTATAACTACTGCAAATTTGAATGTAAAATTATGAGACTGGTCTTGTTAGATTTCATGAGGCATGCCGAGTCAAACGATACCAAATGGTTTTTGGTCGGCCATTTTGTGTGTCGGCCATTTTGAATTTTTCTTTAAGTTTAAGTATTTCAGAAACGCAATTGCGTATTGTTATGAAACTTGGTATGGTTCATCAGCAACATGTTCTGGGAGGACTTGTAAACTTTTCGGTGCCCCCTAGTGGTCAAGAGATTTGAAGCTATATCTCTGCATCTCTTTATCGTATTTACACCAAATTTGGTGGGTGTCATCACAAACAAGACCTGAGTCACAATTTATTTTTTGGTCAGTGCCCCCTAGTGGTCAAGTCATTTAAGGCTATATCTCTGCATCTCTTTATTGTATTCACACCAAATTTGGTGGGTGTCATCACAATCAAGACCTGAGTCACAATTTATTTTTGGGCAGTGCCCCCTAGTGGTCAAGTCATTTAAGGCTATATCTCCGTATCGCTTTATTGTATTTACACTAAATTTGGTTTGTGTCATCACAGTCATGACCTGAGGCACCATCTATTCTTTCAGCACAGTGCCACCTAGTGGTCTCAAGATACGAATAAATTGTTTTTTTCATAAAACTAATGCAAACTTAGATGTTAAATCATGGCAGTCATCACGTATGAATCATTTTTTGCCATGTTTGGCTTGACCCCGGTATCGCTGCTTGCAGCTATATTTATTATTATTATTATTATGTTTCCTCTTCCGCCATTGAAGTCAATGGCAGCCCATAGAACCGTACGTAGGAAAGTTATGTAATTTGGCACACATGTTAAGGACAGTCTTAGAAGTTACTATAGCAACATAGGTGTGTCTAACTCAAACCCTCTAGCGCCACCAACAGTCCAAAAGTCCACTTATGTTCATGCTCATAACTTCTGACCCGTGAGTCCTAGAAACTAAATTCTTGGTTCCTCTGAATCCTTTGCTCATGATGATTCAATTGCACACATTGATGACATTTGTGTCATGCTAATCTTTCCGCCATTTTGAATTTTCCGTAAAACCTACTTTTTCGAACTCCTCCTAGAGCGTTCGTCCGATTTGCATGTCCTTTGGTATGTAGCATCTAGAGCCACCCCAGACAAAAAGTTATCAAAAGCTTTTTGATAGACCAATGCGTTCTCGTATAAATTGACAACATATATGGCGGCGAGCACGCCAAAACGGACGTGAGGCCGTATCTTCGCAAAACTTTATTGTATCGACACGAAACTTGGTATATGTCATTACAGTCATGACCTGAGGGTGCCTGCAACGTTTCGTCGCAGCGCCACCTAGTGGTCACGAGATTCGAAAAATGCCTATTTTTGCTTATAACTTCTTTAAACTTGAGTCTAAAATCATGAAGGTGGTCTTGTTAGATTCCTTGAGGCATGCTGAGTCAAACGATACCAAACGGTTTTCGGTCGGCCATTTTGGGTGTCGGCCATTTTGAATTTTCTCATTAAGTTTAGTATTTCACAAACAGATTGGCGTATCGCTACGAAATTTGGCATGGTTCATCAGTGACATGTTCTGAGCGCACCTATAAATCTTTAGGACGGCGCCACCTAGTGGTCAGGATATGTAAAATACATTTTTAAAATCTTTATATCATTTGATTAAATTGCCACTATGACATAAGACTTCACTCTATTGATTCCTTGGCTCATGCTGAGTCCGACTGTACCAAATATGTCAGAGTCAAACCTACTTCCTGTCGGCCATTTTGATTTATATTGAACAGCTACTTTTTCGAACTCCTCCTAGAGCGCTCGTGTGATTGACTTGATTTTTGGTATGCATCATCTAGAGACACTCTAGACAAAAAGTTATCAAAAGATTTTCGGTAGACCTATCCGTTGTCGTATAACGCATCAAAGAATGCAAGGGCGAGCACGCCAAAATGTGTTTGAGCCTGTATCTTCGCAAAACTTTTGCGTATTAATATGAGACTTGGTATATGTCATAACAGTGATGACTTGAGGGTGCATGCACCATTTCGTCACACTGCCCCCTATTGGTCACGAGATATAAAAAATGTCTATTTTTGGTTATAACTACTGCAAATTTGAATGTAAAATTATGAGACTGGTCTTGTTAGATTTCATGAGGCATGCCGAGTCAAACGATACCAAATGGTTTTTGGTCGGCCATTTTGTGTGTCGGCCATTTTGAATTTTTCTTTAAGTTCAAGTATTTCAGAAACGCAATTGCGTATTGTTATGAAACTTGGTATGGTTCATCAGCAACATGTTCTGGGAGGACTTGTAAACTTTTCGGTGCCCCCTAGTGGTCAAGAGATTTGAAGCTATATCTCTGCATCTCTTTATCGTATTTACACCAAATTTGGTGGGTGTCATCACAATCAAGACCTGAGTCACAATTTATTTTTTGGTCAGTGCCCCCTAGTGGTCAAGTCATTTAAGGCTATATCTCTGCATCTCTTCATTGTATTCACACCAAATTTGGTGGGTGTCATCACAATCAAGACCTGAGTCACAATTTATTTTTTGGTCAGTGCCCCCTAGTGGTCAAGTCATTTAAGGCTATATCTCCGTATCGCTTTATTGTATTTACACTAAATTTGAAATGTGTCATCACAGTGATGACCTGAGGCACCATCTATTCTTTCGGCACAGTGCCACCTAGTGGTCTCAAGATACGAAAAAATTGCTTTTTTTCATAAAACTAATGCAAACTTAGATGTTAAATCATGGCAGTCATCACGTATGAATCATTTTTTGCCATATTTGGCTTGACCCCGGTATCGCTGCTTGCAGCTATATTTATTATTAGTTATTCTTCTTCCGCCATTGCGGTCTATGGCAGCCCATAGAACCGTACGTAGGAAAGTTATGAAATTTGGCACACTGATAAAGGACAGTCCAATGTGTCCCCACAGCAAATTTGGAGTCTCTATGTCTAACCCGCTAGCGCCACCAACAGTCCAAAGTTGCACTTATGTTTTTGCTTATAACTTCTGATCCGTAAGTCCCACAAACAAAATTCTTGCTTCCTCTGATTCCTTGGCTCAAGCCGATTCGATTGGACCCTATGACGTCATTTTCCGTCATGAAATTTTTTCCGCCATTTTGAATTATTCGTAAAACCTACTTTTGCGAACTCGTCCTAGAGTTTTTACCCGATTGCCGCGAAAATTGGTATGTAGCATCTAGAGACCCTCACGGCAAAAAGTTATCAAAAGAATTTCGATAAACCAATCCGTTGTCGTATAGCGCGTCAACAAAATTTTCGTAGAGTGCAAAAAAACAGATTTTAGGCTGTATCTTCGTCAAACTTAGGCCTATTGACACGACACTTGGTACTTGTGATGCCAGTCAGGAACTGAGTGTGCATGCACAGTTTCGTCGCAGCGCCACCTAGTGGCCAGACAGATGTTTTTTACACCTATAACTTTGGCTGTGATCAACGTATTTTGACGGGACTTGATTTTTAGGAGTCCTGAATAGTCGCCGAGTCCAACGATACCAAACATGCCAGATTTCGCCTTACGATTAGCCCTGAGCAGCAAAACAGCACTTAAAAAACACGCGCGAATATCTCCGCGAGCGTAATTCTGATCGACTCGAAAACATCATAGGAAGAATATTGCATTACCTTCTGAACAAAAAGTTCTATTGGCACTATATTAAAATTTTCATCAGAAATGGCCGAAAATGGCAAAAAACGAAAAATTACCTTTAAATTTTGTGTTTTTACACATAAATGGTTATAACTTCGTAACGCAAAGAGATTTTTTCACCATATTTGATACGCTGATGTACGACTACAGTCTGAGGCTACACAAAAAAAATTGTATGGTTGCACCACTAGTTGGCCTTATAATTGAACAAAACCTTTGAAATCAAGCCACCCTATGGTCATACAACTATTTCTTCACTAAACTAAAGTGTATAGTCATAAAACTAGCTAGATGTAACACAGTTATGAACTGAGGTTGCATGCACAACTTTGTCATTGCGCCACCTACTGGTTTTGAGATAGAAATATGGTATTTTTGCCTAAAACTACTCCAACAGTACATCTAAAATCTTGGGTCATCATGTATTATTCTTTCATGGCTTGGAGATCATTGGTGCATGCCAATTAACTCCCTAGCAACCAATTAGGATACCTTATCAACCCTTTTTACAAGAGCTATATCTCTGCATCAGAACATCGTAGAGACATGGGGGTGGTCTCTTTTGACTCATTAACACCACTGTAACATTTTGTGAGCTGAGAATTGCCACTGCAAGCACCACTCACATTTTCTTCAGTGTTCTAGTTGTCAATGCTCCTCGAGAAGAGAGGGAGAGATGACACTGAATGAAAACACAGCTTTTTTGCTGATAACTGTTATATTATTTAGTCTGAAATCAAGAGATTTTCCCAGGTTCTTTAAACTGCTCATCCGAATTCAACTTTACTTTCTTATGTGCCCTTTTTGGCTTGACCCCGGCATTGCTGCTTGCAGCTATATTTATTATTAGGGGTCAAGCCCCGAAGGGGCGAAGACCCCTATTGTATTTGTTAGTTTTCTTATTATTATTATTAGGGGTCAAGCCCCGAAGGGGCGAAGACCCCTATTGTATTTGTTAGTTTTCTTATTATTATTATTATTCTTCTTCTTCTTCCGCCATTGCGGTCTATGGCAGCCCATAGAACCGTACGTAGGAAAGTTATGAAATTTGGCACACTGATAAAGGACAGTCCAATGTGTCCCCACAGCAAATTTGGAGTCTCTAACTCCAACCCTCTAGCGCCACCAACAGTCTAAAGTTGCACTTACGTTTTTGTTTATAACTTCTGACCCGTACGTCCTAGAAACGAAATTCTTGTTTCCTCTGATTCCTTGGCTCAAGACGATCCGACTGGACCCTATGACGTCATTTTCCGTCATGAAAATTTTTCCGCCATTTTGAATTATTCGTAAAACCTACTTTTGCGAACTCGTCCTAGAGCTTTTGCCCGATTTCCACGAAAATCGGTATGTAGCATCTACAGACCCTCACGGCAAAAAGTTATGGAATTCATGTCGATTCGCCAATCTGTTTGCGTAAACCGCGTCAACAAATTTTACGTAGAGTGCAAAAAAACGGATTTGAGGCTGTATCTTCGCCAAACTTAAGCCTATTGAAACGACACTTGGTACTTGTGATGCCAGTCAGGAACTGAGAGCGCATGCCCAGTTTCGTCGCAGCGCCACCTAGTGGTAAGACGAATGTTTTACACACCTATAACTTTGGCTGTGATCGACGTATTTTCATGGGACTTGTTTCCTTGGAGTCCTGAATAGTTGCCGAGTCCAACGATACCAAACATGCCAGAATTGGCCTTACGGTTAACCCTGCGCGGCAAAATAGCACTTAAAAAACACGCGCGAATATCTCCGCGAGCGTAATTCTGATCGACTCGAAAACATCATAGGAAGAATATTGCATTACCTTCTGAACAAAAAGTTCCATTGGCATTGTATTAAAATTTTCATCAGAAATGGCTGAAAATTGCAAAAAACGAAAAATTACCTTTAAATTTTGTGTTTTTACACATAAATGGCTATAACTTCGTAACGCAAAGAGATTTTTTTACCATATTTGATACCCTGATGTATGAGCATATTTTGAGGCCACACAAAAAATATTGTATGCTTGCACCACTAGGTGGCCCTATAATTGAACAAAACCTTTGATATCAAGCCAGCCCTATGGTCATACAACTGTTTCTTCACTAAACTAAAGTGTATAGTCATAAAACTAGCTAGATGTAACACAGTTATGACCTGAGGTTGCATGCACAATTTTGTCATTGCGCCACCTACTGGTTTTGAGATAGAATAACGCATTTTTTGCCTAAAACTACTGCAACAACACTTCTAAAACCATGAGTCATCATGGATTATTCCTTTCATGGCTTTGACTATAATCACTGATGGTTGCCAATTCACTCCCTAGCAACCAATGAGAATACCTTATCAACCGTTTTTGCAAAAGCTATATCTCTGCATCGGAACACCGTAGAGACACGGGGGTGGGCTCTTTTCACTAATTAAACTTGGTTTAACTAGGTTCTTCAGTCTGCTTATCCAATCTCAATTTTACATCCTTTTGGGCCCTTTTCGGCTTGACCCCGGTATTGCTGCTTGCAGCTATATTGGCAATTGTTTCTGTTAGTAAATTTTTCTTCTTCCGCCATTGCGGTCTATAGCAGCCCATAGAACCGTACGTAGGAAAGTTATGAAATTTGGCACACTGATAGAGGACAGTCCAATGTGTCCCCACAGCAAATTTGGAATCTCTATCTCTAACCTGCTAGCGCCACCAACAGTCCAAATTTGCACTTTTGTTTTTGCTTATAACTTCTGATCCGTAATCCCTAGAAACAAAATTCTTGTTTCCCCTTATTCCCTGACTAAAGACGATTCGATCGGACCCTATGACGTCATTTTCTGTCATGAAAATTTTTCCGCCATTTTGAATTATTCGTAAAACCTACTTTTTCGAACTCGTCCTAGAGCTTTTGTCCGATTGCCACGAAAATTGGTATGTATCATCTAGAGACACTCAGGGCAAAAAGTTATCAAAAGAATTTCGATACAGCAATCCGTTGTCGTATACCGCCTTAACGAATTTTATGTATAGCGCATAAAAACTGATTTTAGGCTGTATCTTCGTCAAATTTAGGCCTATTGACACGACACTTGGTACTTGAGATGCCAGTCAGGAATTGAGGGTGCATGCACAGTTTCGTTGCAGCGCCACCTAGTGGCCAGACGAATGTTCTATACGCCTATAACTTTGACTGCGATAAAAGTATTTTCACAGGACTTGATTTTTTGGAGTCCTGAGTAGTCGCCGAGTCCAGCGATACCAAACATGCTAGGATTCGTCATACGGTTAACCCTGCGCAGCAAAATAGCACTTAAAAAACACGCGCAAATATCTCGGCAAGCGTTATTCCGATCGACTCGAAAACACCATAGGAAGAACATTGCGTTACCTTCTGAACAAAAAGTTCTATTGGCGTTATATTAAAATTTTTATCAGAAATGGCCGAAAAATGCAAAAAACCAAAAGTTACCTTTAAATTTTGCATTTTTTACACATAAATGGTTATAACTTCGCAACGAAAAGAGATTTTTTCACCAGATTTGATACGCTGATGTACGACCACAGTCTGAGGCTACACAAAAAAAAATTTATGCTTGCACCATGTGACAGAGCGCATAGCTACCGTCACGGTAGCGGAGCGCTACCTACCATAAGGTAAAGACTGAGTATGTTACCTTTTATATGTTGGTATAGTGTGTTTATGTATTTCGTTAACCATCATACTGTTTCTAATCATTTGTTAATTACAGCCATTCATCAATACACTCATTTATCCCGTAGCTTTTGTGTGCACATTTTTGACATCTAACACTACGGTGATTTATATGCTATAGCTACAGCCATTTATACATCTCTTACTGTTCAAATCATGCCATTCACTTCACAACAATAGCTGATCACAATAACTACACAACACATGTTTTTATTAATTATGTGTCTGTTTATTTAGTTTAAAAGGTAACAGAGTTTCAAGGTACCATCATTGTGTCTTACCAGCATATCCCGTTTGGTCTGTTTAAAGGGAAGTTTGCTGCAATGGGCAGGTTTAAATAGCTTGAAATGACGCTATTACTTCCGGGTCAACAGGAAGTTACCTCGAGTTAGATTTATTAATTTAATTTAATTTATTAGCTGTAAATATATATTGTGGCTTTGCCAAATATGAGCTTGCATTATATAAATAATGGTCTGCAATTTTCTACGTTTGTATATTTAGTATTTTGGCTGTTGTTAAGCTTTTATTGTTTGCTCACCTGAGCCACCCCTGTATTGTATGGTGTGTTGGTATGTGCCAATTTCAGAGGTGTGTTTCAGGTCTATAAATAGTCGAACAGTGTCAGTCTTGGGAAGAGGAGAGGTGAAGACATAAGTCTGATGTAGGCTCTCAAATGTGATTTCTTATTAAGCTCTGTTTCTAAGCAGCTGAAAATTATAAATTTTGATTGTTTTTTTTTGACTCTCATGTCAATTTACTTTCTTATTTAAAGTTATTTTTCTTCTTTAATGTTGATGATTTTTATTGCCTTTATTTGGCCTGAATTGGGGTAAATAAATAAAAAATCCCATCTTCTCAAACTCATCCAACTTCTCCTGAGTGTTTACATCTGCTCACGACCTCTCAGTCACATCTACCCACAACATTTGGTGGCAGCGGTTTCCGGGTAAACAGTGTCCGAGCAGCACTCAGTGAGTCAAGATGGACAGTCAAGGCAGAGGTATGGCACCCCCTAGAGATGGTTCAACTATGGGGACCAGGCCCAAATCCACAGAGTCATCTAAATATCCCACTCCTGTGGTCGAAGACAGAACAGACCGCTTGGAGAAGATGGTGAGAACGATGGTGGAGTCTCAGCGCCGTCAGCAGGACCAGATAGAGGCAGAGGCGCTCCGACAAGAGCGCAGATGGAAAGGTATGGAGCACCAATTTAAGCAACTACAGCAACTGGTGAGAGGCGATCCAGCATCAATGCAGGCGTCGAGACAGCCACTCAACGTACTACAGCAGATAGATTCACCTGGCTCTCGCCCTTCGACAACTTTTGAACTACACAACATGCCTTTTCTGGATGTACCAACTCCTCAGCCACATCCAGGTCAACACCCAGCACCCAGGATACAGAGCTCCCTCAACTCCACCACTCTCGGCCTTGCTGCACCACTTAACCTCCAGCGGGGGTGGAAACCTCCTAAGATGTCCCCATATGAAGAGGATGAAGATATTGAGCACTATTTAACCACCTTTGAAAGGCTCGCAGCAGCAAGTCAGTGGCCCCATGAGACTTGGGCATTATACCTCGTTCCCTTGTTAAATGGTAAGGCCAGATCTGCCTACGTAGCCATGTGTTTGGAAGACAGTCAGGATTACATGAAAGTGAAGCAAGCCATTCTCAACAAGTTTAATATCAGTGCAGAGACTTACCGCCAACGTTTCCGCTCCAAGCTCATCAAGGAGGGCGAGGCGGCGAAAGAACTTCAAGCCCGGCTAAAGGACCTGATGGAAAAGTGGCTAGTTCCAGACAGGTTGACCAAAGAGCAGGTGTGTGACCAAATCGTGCTGGAGCAGTTTCTGGACATGTTGTACCCTGAGCTTCAGGTGTGGGTGAGAGAACGTACCCCAGTCTCATCGGCACAAGCTGCAGACCTGGTGGAGACATTCATGACCGCTAGGCAACCCAGAAAAGGCTATCACCTGGGTATACAACAGCAGGACTGGAGAAGACCATACCAAGTAGCCCAGCGAGAGCCGGAGAAGACATCCTCTGGTAGGTCTGCGGGGGGTAGTGGTCGTATGTTTAGGTCCTCTAACAACCCCAAAAGCCCCAGTGTTAACCCCACTCCAGCTGAAACACCAAGAGTACCTATATGTCATGGTTGTGGCCAGCAAGGTCACATTAGGCCCAATTGTACACTGAAGAAAGTGTCTGATTCAAGACTATGTTATTTACCTGGCCCTAGCAAACACTTACCTTGTACTACTTCGGATGTTACTGTCCCTGTGAAGATAAAAGGAAAAGTAGTTCAGGCTTTAGTTGACTCAGGGAGTAGTCAATCATTCATTCTCAAATCTTGTTTGAAGTCTGATTTTCAGACTGTGGGCAAAGTGAGGGTCCGCTGTATCCATGGCGATGAGTCTGAGCACCAGACCAGTGAGGTTCTCATTGAGATTAATGGCCAAAAATACTTATTAACCATGGGGATTTTGGATAAATGCCCTTACCCAGTCATTTTAGGCCAGGATGTACCAGTTCTTACAGAGCTATTGCAAAGTGTTAACACAGTCAGTGCTTATGTTACAACTAGAGCACAAGCCAGAGACAAACCAGACACTGATGGTTGGTCAGACTTACCATTTGAGGGTTGTTCTGATAACAAACCTAAAAAGTCCAAGGCAGAGAGGCGCAGAGCAAAGGTGTCAGGTACCCAAATGCGGGAAAGTCTGTCCTTCCCACAATTAGATGGCAATGAAGTTTTTTGTGAAGACTTCAAGAAGCTTCAACAGGAAGACCCCACACTTAGCTCTTGCTTTTCCTCTGTTAAGACCGATGAAGAGGCTAAAGAAGCCATGAGGGAGGGTGACGTATGTTTTGTTGTCAATAATGAGAAACTTTATCGAGTGAGTGCAAACACAGAGCAGTTAGTGGTTCCTGAGAATCTTAGAGCCAAAGTGTTACACCTAGGGCACAGCATTCCGTGGTCAGGACATCTAGGCAGGGAGAAGACAGAGAAGAGAATCCTGCAAAGATTTTATTGGCCAGGTTTCAACAAGGACATAGCTGAGTACTGTAGATCATGCCCCGAGTGCCAGTTGTCTGCTCGCTCCAAAAGAGGCTTAAAAGCTCCCCTCGTCAGCCTCCCAATTATTGACACACCATTTAGTCGTATTGCCATGGATGTAGTTGGTCCCTTAGAGAGGAGTAGGACAGGGCACCGCTATATCTTGGTAATTTGTGATTACGCAACGCGTTACCCAGAGGCATTCCCCCTCAGAAATACTAAGGCAAGGCAAGTGGCCAATAGTTTAATTCAACTTTTTTCCCGTGTGGGTGTTCCCAAAGAAATTTTAACCGATCAGGGAAGTAATTTCACAAGCAAGGCATTGAAGCAGATATACTCCCTGTTAGGGATTCAGGGTATTAAGACCACACCCTACCACCCGCAGACCGATGGCATGGTGGAAAGGTTCAATCAGACACTGAAGTCGATGCTGCGGAAGTTTGTATCTGAGTCAGGAGCAGACTGGGACCAGTGGCTTCCTTACCTGTTGTTTTCCTATAGAGAAGTACCGCAAGCATCCACCGGGTTCTCTCCCTTCGAACTCTTGTACGGACGGGAGGTGAGAGGCCCACTCGACATCCTCCGAGAGGGTTGGGAGGGGGACGCTCCTCACCAGCCAACCAACATTGCGAGTTATGTCCTGAAGATGCGGGAGAAGCTGGACCAGCTGAGCTCCATGGCCCATCAACACTTGGCCCAGGCTCAAACGAGGCAGAAAACGTGGTATGACAAGACAGCACGCAGTCGCAGCTTCAAGTCCGGACAGAAAGTGCTACTGCTGTTGCCATCATCAGAAAGCAGTCTGCTGGCGAAGTGGCAAGGCCCTTACACGGTACTTCGCAAGGTTGGTGAAGTTACTTATGAAATTTCAATACCAGACAGACGTCGCTCCAAACAGATCTTCCATGTGAACCTCTTAAAGCAATGGATTGACCGACCATCTACTATACAAGATCAGCTGTGGGCACGGACCGTGGAAGAGGAAGAAGAGCCGTCGGAGCAGTACTTTCCTACTGCGGGCGGCAAGTCAACCTACCCCTCCATTACACACTTGACATCTGAGCAACAGGAGGACCTGATGAAAATCATCCCAAGAGGCCTGTTCCAAGACCAGCCGGGGCGAACTGACGTCATCACCCATGACATCCGGCTGATTTCTCCAGGCCCCATTAGGCAGACCACCACCAGAGTTCCAGCGCGATTGATCCCCGCACTGAAACAGGAGGTATTGGCAATGCTTGAGATGGGGGTGATTGAGACATCACACAGTGAGTGGTGTAGTCCCGTGGTCCTGGTGCCAAAAAAGGATGGGGGGCTTCGCTTCTGCGTCGACTTGTCAAAGCTGAACACAATCTCCGCTTTTGACCCATATCCTATGCCCCGTGTGGACGAGCTGGTGGAGCGCCTGGGTAAGGCTGAGTTCCTCAGCACCTTAGACTTGTGTAAGGGCTACTGGCAAGTGCCACTCACCCCCCAAGCACAGAAACTGACTGCCTTTAAAGCCCCATCTGGCTTGTTCCATTTTAAGGTCATGCCCTTTGGCCTACATGGGGCAGCAGCAACATTTCAGCGTCTCATGGATGAGGTGCTGAGGGGAGCTGAGGACTATGCTGCGGCTTATATTGATGATGTCATCATCCACAGTTCATCATGGGAAGAACACCTTCAACACCTCAGTGATGTCTTTCGAAGGATTCGGCAGGCCGGGCTGGTAGTGAATGCCAGCAAATGCCAGCTTGCCCGGTCTGAAGTGTGCTACCTGGGATACGTCTTGGGTAGTGGCACAATACGTCCTCAGGTCAGCAAGGTGGACGCCATACGCAACTCCCAGCCGCCTGCAACCAAGAGAGGGGTGAGATCTTTCCTGGGGTTGATCGGATGGTATCGGCGTTTTATCCCTAACTTTTCGAGCCGAGCAGCTCCCCTGTCAGACCTCACTCGCAAGACCAGCCCCAACAAGGTGGTCTGGACTGCTGAGTGTGAGGCAGCATTCCATGACCTAAAGGAAAGTATGTGCCACGAACCAGTGTTGCAGAGTCCTGACTTTTCCTTGCCCTTCACTGTGCAAACCGATGCTTCGGGCATTGGCCTAGGAGCAGTGTTGTTGCAGGGTGAAGGGGAGGACAAAAGGCCAATACAGTTTGTGAGCCGCAAGCTGTTCCCTCGCGAGACACGGTACTCCACCATCGAAAAAGAGTGTCTTGCCATCAAGTGGGCTCTGGACACTTTAAAATATTACCTAGTTGGCAAAGACTTTGTTTTGGAGACAGACCACAGGCCCTTGCAGTGGCTACACCGCATGCGTGATTTTAACTCTAGAATAACCCGATGGCATCTATCCTTACAGCCATACAGGTTTACGGTGAAGTATAGGGCTGGAAAGGACAATCTCATTGCTGACTTTCTTTCGCGTCATGAACTAGATCTGGACGCTCTCTCTTAAGGGGGGGGGTGTGTGACAGAGCGCATAGCTACCGTCACGGTAGCGGAGCGCTACCTACCATAAGGTAAAGACTGAGTATGTTACCTTTTATATGTTGGTATAGTGTGTTTATGTATTTCGTTAACCATCATACTGTTTCTAATCATTTGTTAATTACAGCCATTCATCAATACACTCATTTATCCCGTAGCTTTTGTGTGCACATTTTTGACATCTAACACTACGGTGATTTATATGCTATAGCTACAGCCATTTATACATCTCTTACTGTTCAAATCATGCCATTCACTTCACAACAATAGCTGATCACAATAACTACACAACACATGTTTTTATTAATTATGTGTCTGTTTATTTAGTTTAAAAGGTAACAGAGTTTCAAGGTACCATCATTGTGTCTTACCAGCATATCCCGTTTGGTCTGTTTAAAGGGAAGTTTGCTGCAATGGGCAGGTTTAAATAGCTTGAAATGACGCTATTACTTCCGGGTCAACAGGAAGTTACCTCGAGTTTGATTTATTAATTTAATTTAATTTATTAGCTGTAAATATATATTGTGGCTTTGCCAAATATGAGCTTGCATTATATAAATAATGGTCTGCAATTTTCTACGTTTGTATATTTAGTATTTTGGCTGTTGTTAAGCTTTTATTGTTTGCTCACCTGAGCCACCCCTGTATTGTATGGTGTGTTGGTATGTGCCAATTTCAGAGGTGTGTTTCAGGTCTATAAATAGTCGAACAGTGTCAGTCTTGGGAAGAGGAGAGGTGAAGACATAAGTCTGATGTAGGCTCTCAAATGTGATTTCTTATTAAGCTCTGTTTCTAAGCAGCTGAAAATTATAAATTTTGATTGTTTTTTTTTGACTCTCATGTCAATTTACTTTCTTATTTAAAGTTATTTTTCTTCTTTAATGTTGATGATTTTTATTGCCTTTATTTGGCCTGAATTGGGGTAAATAAATAAAAAATCCCATCTTCTCAAACTCATCCAACTTCTCCTGAGTGTTTACATCTGCTCACGACCTCTCAGTCACATCTACCCACAACACACCACTAGTTGGCCTTATAATTGAAAAAAACCTTTGAAATCAAGCCACCCTATGGTCATACAACTGTTTCTTCACTAAACTAAAGTGTATAGTCATAAAACTAGCTAGATGTAACACAGTTATGACCTGAGGTTGCATGCACAATTTTGTCATTGCGCCACCTACTGGTTTTGAGATAGAATATGGCATTTTTGCCTAAAACATCTGCAACAACACATCTAAAACAATGAGTCATCATGGATTATTCCTTTCATGGCTTTGACTATAATCACTGGTGGATGTCCATTTACTCTCTAGCAACCAATGAGAATACGTTATCAACTGTTTTTGCAAGAGCTTTTTCTCTGCGTCAGAACATCGTAGAGACACGGGGGTGGGCTCTTTTGACTCATTAACACCACTGTAACATTTTGTGAGCTGAGTATTGCCACTAGAAGCACCACTCATTTTTACATCAGTGTTCTAGTTATCAATGCTCGTCGAAAGAGAGGTAGAGATTTCACTAAATGAGAACAGCTTTTGTGCTGATAACTGTTATTTTGTTTTGTCTGAAATCAAGAGATTTTCCTAGGTACTTTAAACTGCTCGTCCGAAGTCAACTTTACTTTCTGCTGTGCCCTTTTGGCTTGACCCCGGTGATTGCTGCTTGCAGCTATATTTATTATTATTATTATTATTCTTCTTCTTCTTCCGCCATTGCGGTCTATGGCAGCCCATAGAACCGTACGTAGGAAAGTTATGAAATTTGGCACACTGATAAAGGACAGTCCAATGTGTCCCCACAGCAAATTTGGAGTCTCTAACTCCAACCCTCTAGCGCCACCAACAGTCTAAAGTTGCACTTACGTTTTTGTTTATAACTTCTGACCCGTACGTCCTAGAAACGAAATTCTTGTTTCCTCTGATTCCTTGGCTCAAGACGATTCGACTGGACCCTATGACGTCATTTTCCGTCATGAAAATTTTTCCGCCATTTTGAATTATTCGTAAAACCTACTTTTGCGAACTCGTCCTAGAGCTTTTGCCCGATTTCCACGAAAATCGGTATGTAGCATCTACAGACCCTCACGGCAAAAAGTTATGGAATTCATGTCGATTCGCCAATCTGTTTGCGTAAACCGCGTCAACAAATTTTACATAGAGTGCAAAAAAACGGATTTGAGGCTGTATCTTCGCCAAACTTAAGCCTATTGAAACGACACTTGGTACTTGTGATGCCAGTCAGGAACTGAGAGCGCATGCCCAGTTTCGTCGCAGCGCCACCTAGTGGTAAGACGAATGTTTTACACACCTATAACTTTGGCTGTGATCGAAGTATTTTCATGGGACTTGTTTCCTTGGAGTCCTGAATAGTTGCCGAGTCCAACGATACCAAACATGCCAGAATTGGCCTTACGGTTAACCCTGCGCGGCAAAATATCACTTAAAAAACACGCGCGAATATCTCCGCGAGCGTAATTCTGATCGACTCGAAAACATCATAGGAAGAATATTGCATTACCTTCTGAACAAAAAGTTCTATTGGCATTGTATTAAAATTTTCATCAGAAATGGCTGAAAATTGCAAAAAACGAAAAATTACCTTTAAATTTTGTGTTTTTACACATAAATGGCTATAACTTCGTAACGAAAAGAGATTTTTTTACCATATTTGATACCCTGATGTATGAGCATATTTTGAGGCCACACAAAAAAAATTGTATGCTTGCACCACTAGGTGGCCCTATAATTGAACAAAACCTTTGAAATCAAGCCAGCCCTATGGTCATACAACTGTTTCTTCACTAAACTAAAGTGTATAGTCATAAAACTAGCTAGATGTAACACAGTTATGACCTGAGGTTGCATGCACAATTTTGTCATTGCGCCACCTACTGGTTTTGAGATAGAATAACGCATATTTTGCCTAAAACTACTGCAACAACACTTCTAAAACCATGAGTCATCATGGATTATTCCTTTCATGGCTTTGACTATAATCACTGATGGTTGCCAATTCACTCCCTAGCAACCAATGAGAATACCTTATCAACCGTTTTTGCAAAAGCTATATCTCTGCATCGGAACACCGTAGAGACACGGGGGTGGGCTCTTTTCACTAATTAAACTTGGTTTAACTAGGTTCTTCAGTCTGCTTATCCAATCTCAATTTTACATCCTTTTGGGCCCTTTTCGGCTTGACCCCGGTATTGCTGCTTGCAGCTATATTTAGGGGTCAAGCCCCGAAGGGGCGAAGACCCCTATTGTATTTGTTAGTTTTCTTATTATTATTATAATAATTATTCTGCTTCTTCTTCTTCTTCTTCTTCTTCTTCTTCCGCCATTGCGGTCTATGGCAGCCCATAGAACCGTACGTAGGAAAGTTATGAAATTTGGCACACTGATAAAGGACAGTCCAATGTGTCCCCACAGCAAATTTGGAGTCTCTATCTCTAACCCGCTAGCGCCACCAACAGTCCAAAGTTGAACTTATGTTTTTGCTTATAACTTCTGATCCGTAAGTCTTAGAAACAAAATACTTGTTTCCTCTGATTCCTTGGCTCAAGACGATTCGATTGGACCCTATGACGTCATTTTCCGTCATGAAAATTTTTCCGCCATTTTGAATTATTCGTAAAACCTACTTTTGCGAACTCGTCCTAGAGTTTTTAACCGATTGCCGCGAAAATTGGTATGTAGCATCTAGAGACCCTCACGGCAAAAAGTTATTAAAAGAATTTTGATAAACCAATCCGTTGTCGTATAGCGTGTCAACAAATTTTACATAAAGCGCAAAAAAACTGAATTTAGGCTTTATCTTCGCCAAACTTAGGCCTATTGACACGACACTTGGTACTTGTGATGCCAGTCATGAACTGAGTGTGCATGCACAGTTTCGTCGCAGCACCACCTAGTGGCCAGACAGATGATTTATACACCTATAACTTTGGCTGCGATCAACGTATTTTGACGGGACTTAATTTTTAGGAGTCCTGAGTAGTCGCCGAGTCCAACGATACCAAACATGCCAGATTTCGCTTTACGGTTAGCCCTGCGCAGCAAAACAGCACTTAAAAAACACGCGCGAATATCTCCGCGAGCGTTATTCCGATCGACTCGAAAACACCATAGGAAGAACATTGCATTACCTTCTGAACAAAAAGTTCTATTGGCGTTATATTAAAATTTTCATCAGAAATGGCCGAAAATTGCAAAAAACGAAAAATTACCTTTAAATTTTGTGTTTTTTACACATAAATGGTTATAACTTCGCAACGAAAAGAGATTTGTTCACCAGATTTGATACGCTGATGTATGAGCAGAGTCTGAGGTCACACAAAAAAATTGGTATGCCTGAACCACTAGGTGGCCCTATAATTGAACAAAATATTTCATATCAAGCAAGCCCTATGGTCATACAACTATTTCTTTGCCGAACTAAAGTGTATAGTCATGAAACTAGCTAGATGTAACGCAGTCATGACCTGAGGTTGCATGCACGATTCTGTCATAGCGACCCCTAGTGGTTTGGAGATGGAAAAGCTATTTTTGCCTAAATCTACTGCAACAGCACATCTAAAACCATGAGTCATCATGGATTATTCTTTTCATGGCTTTGACTATTATCACTGGTGGTTGCCAATTCACTCCCTAGCAACCAATGAGAATACCTTATCAACCGTTTTGCAAGAGCTATAACTCTGCGTCAGAACATCGTAGAGACACGGGGGTGGGCTCTTTTGAATCATTAACAACACTGTAACATTTTGAGAGCTGAGTATTGCCACTGCAAGCACCACTCATTTTTACGTCAGTGTTCTAGTTATCAATGCTCGTCGAAAGAGAGGGAGAGATTTCACTAAATGAGAACACAGCTTTTTTGCTGATAACTGTTATATTGTTTTGTCTGAAATAAAGAGATTTTCTTAGGTACTTTAAACTGCTCATCCGAAGTCAACTTTACTTTCTGCTGTGCCCTTTTTGGCTTGACCCCGGTGATTGCTGCTTGCAGCTATATTGGCAATTGTTTCTGTTAGTAAATTTTTCTTCTTCCGCCATTGCGGTCTATGGCAGCCCATAGAACCGTACGTAGGAAAGTTATGAAATTTGGCACACTGATAAAGGACAGTCCAATGTGTCCCCACAGCAAATTTGGAGTCTCTATCTCTAACCCGATAGCGCCACCAACAGTCCAAAGTTGAACTTATGTTTTTGATTATAACTTCTGATCCGTAAGTCCTAGAAACGAAATTCTTGTTTCCTCTGATTCCTTGGCTCAAGCCGATTCGATTGGACCCTATGAAGTAATTTTCCGTCATGAAAATTTTTCCGCCATTTTGAATTATTCGTAAAACCTACTTTTGCGAACTCGTCCTAGAGTTTTTACCCGATTGTCGCGAAAATTGGTATGTAGCATCTAGAGACCCTCACGGCAAAAAGTTATCAAAAGAATTTCGATAAACCAATCCGTTGTCGTATAGCGCGTTAACAAATTTTACGTAGAGCGCAAAAAACAGATTTTAGGCTGTATCTTCGTCAAACTTAGGCCTATTGACACGACACTTGGTACTTGAGATGCCAGTCAGGAACTGAGGGTGCATGCACAGTTTCGTTGCAGCGCCACCTAGTGGTCAGACAAATGCTTTACATGCCTATAACTTTGGCTCTGATTGACGTATTTTTACGAGACTTGTTTCATTGAAGTCCTGAATAGTTGCCGAGTCCCACGATACCAAACATGCCAGATTTTCCTTTACGGTTAGCCCTGTGCAGCAAAACAGCGCTTAAAAAACACGCGCAAATAACTCCGCGAGCGTCATTCTGATCGACTCGAAAACACCATAGGAAGAACATTGTATTACCTTCTGAACAAAAAGTTCTATTGGCGTTATATTAAAATTTTCATCAGAAATGGCCGAAAATTGCAAAAAACGAAAAATTACCTTTAAATTTTGTGTTTTTTACACATAAATTATAACTTCGCAACGAAAAGAGATTTTTTCACCAGATTTGATACGCTGATGTACGACCACATTCTGAAGCTACACAAAAAAATTGTATGCTTGCACCACTAGTTGGCCTTATAGTTGATCAAAACCTTTGAAATCAAGCCACCCTATGGTCATACAACTGTTTCTTCACTAAACTAAAGTGTATAGTCATAAAACTAGCTAGATGTAACACAGTTATGACCTGAGGTTGCATGCACAATTTTTTCATTGCGCCACCTACTGGTTTTGAGATAGAAATATGGCATTTTTTGCCTAAAACTACTGCAACAACACATCTAAAACCATGAGTCATCATGGATTATTCCTTTCATGGCTTTGAATATAATCACTGGTGGTTTCCAATTCACTCCCTAGCAACCAATGAGAATACCTTATCAACCATTTTTGCAAGAGCTATATCTCTGCGTCAGAACATCGTAGAGACACGGGGGTGGGCTCTTTTGACTCATTAACACCACTGTAACATTTTGTGAGCTGAGTATTGCCACTGCAAGCACCACTCATTTTTACGTCAGTGTTCTAGTTATCAATGCTCGTCGAAAGAGAGGGAGAGATTTCACTAAATGAGAACAGCTTTTTTGCTGATAACTGTTATATTGTTTTGTCTGAAATCAAGAGATTTTCCTAGGTACTTTAAACTGCTCATCCGAACTCAACTTTTCTTTCTTCTGTGCCCTTTTTGGCTTGACCCCGGTGATTGCTGCTTGCAGCTATATTTATTATTATTATTATTCTGCTTCTTCTTCCGCCATTGCGGTCTATGGCAGCCCATAGAACCATACGTAGGAAAGTTATGAAATTTGGCACACTGATAAAGGACAGTCCAATGTGTCCCCATAGCAAATTTGGAGTCTCTATCTCAAACCCGCTAGCGCCACCAACAGTCCAAAGTTGCACTTACGTTTTTGCTTATAACTTCTGATCCGTAAGTCCTAGAAACGAAATTCTTGTTTCCTCTGATTCCTTGGCTCAAGACGATTCGACAGGACCCTATGACGTCATTTTCCGTCATGAAAATTTTTCCGCCATTTTGAATTATTCGTAAAACCTACTTTTGCGAACTCGTCCTAGAGCTTTTGCCCGATTTCCACGAAAATCGGTATGTAGCATCTACAGACCCTCACGGCAAAAAGTTATGGAATTCATGTCGATTCGCCAATCTGTTTGCGTAAACCGCGTCAACAAATTTTACGTAGAGTGCAAAAAAACGGATTTGAGGCTGTATCTTCACCAAACTTAAGCCTATTGAAACGACACTTGGTACTTGTGATGCCAGTCAGGAACTGAGAGCGCATGCCCAGTTTCGTCGCAGCGCCACCTAGTGGTAAGACGAATGTTTTACACACCTATAACTTTGGCTGTGATTGACGTATTTTCATGGGACTTGTTTCCTTGGAGTCCTGAATAGTTGCCGAGTCCAACGATACCAAACATGCCAGAATTGGCCTTACGGTTAACCCTGCGCGGCAAAATAGCACTTAAAAAACACGCGCGAATATCTCCGCGAGCGTAATTCTGATCGACTCGAAAACATCATAGGAAGAATATTGCATTACCTTCTGAACAAAAAGTTCTATTGGCATTGTATTAAAATTTTCATCAGAAATGGCTGAAAATTGCAAAAAACGAAAAATTACCTTTAAATTTTGTGTTTTTACACATAAATGGCTATAACTTCGTAACGCAAAGAGATTTTTTTACCATATTTGATACGCTGATGTACGACCACAGTCTGAGGCTACACAAAAAAAATTGTATGGTTGCACCACTAGTTGGCCTTATAATTTAACAAAACCTTTGAAATCAAGCCACCCTATGGTCATACAACTACAACATATAATACAACATACAAACTAAAGTGTATAGTCATAAAACTAGCTAGATGTAACACAGTTATGACCTGAGGTTGCATGCACAATTTTGTCATTGCGCCACCTACTGGTTTTGAGATAGAATAACGCATTTTTTGCCTAAAACTACTGCAACAACACATCTAAAACCATGAGTCATCATGGATTATTCCTTTCATGGCTTTGACTATAATCACTAGTGGATGTCCATTTACTCTCTAGCAACCAATGAGAATACGTTATCAACTGTTTTTGCAAGAGCTTTTTCTCTGCATCAGAACATCGCAGAGACATGGGGGTGGGCTCTTTTGACTCATTAACACCACTGTAACATTTTGTGAGCTGAGTATTGCCACTAGAAGCACCACTCATTTTTACGTCAGTGTTCTAGTTATCAATGCTCGACGAAAGAGAGGGAGAGATGACACTGAATGAAAACACAGCTTTTTAGCTGATAACTGTTATATTATTTAGTCTGAAATCAAGAGATTTTCCCAGGTTCTTTAAACTGCTCATCCGAATTCAACTTTACTTTCTTATGTGCCCTTTTTGGCTTGACCCCGGCATTGCTGCTTGCAGCTATATTGGCAATTGTTTCTGTTAGTAAATTTTTCTTCTTCCGCCATTGCGGTCTATGGCAGCCCATAGAACCGTATGTAGGAAAGTTATGAAATTTGGCACACTGATAAAGGACAGTCCAATGTGTCCCCACAGCAAATTTGGAGTCTCTATGTCTAACCCGCTAGCGCCACCAACAGTCCAAAGTTGCACTTATGTTTTTGCTTATAACTTCTGATCCGTAAGTCCTAGAAACAAAATTCTTGTTTCCTCTGATTCCTTGGCTCAAGACGATTCGACTGGACCCTATGACGTCATTTTCCGTCATGAAAATTTTCCCGCCAATTTGAATTATTCGAAAAACCTACTTTTTCGAACTCGTCCTAGAGCTTTTGTCCGATTGCCACGAAAATTGGTATGTATCATCCAGAGACACTCATGGCAAAAAGTTATCAAAAGAATTTTGATACACCAATCAGTTGTCGTATACCGCCTTGACAAATGTTACGTAGAGCGCCAAAAAACAGATTTTAGGCTGTATCTTCGTCAAACTTAGGCCTATTGAAACGACACTTGGTACTTGTGATGCCAGTCAGGAACTGAGGGTGCATGCACAGTTTCGTTGCAGCGCCACCTAGTGGCCAGACAAATGATTTATACACCTATAACTTTGGCTGCGATAAACGTATTTTGACGGGACTTGATTTTTAGGAGTCCTGAGTAGTCGCCGAGTCCAACGATACCAAACATGCCAGATTTTTCCTTACGGTTAGCCCTGAGCAGCAAAACAGCACTTAAAAAACACGTGTGAATATCTTCGCGAGCGTTATTCTGAACGACTTGAAAACACCATAGGAAGAACATTGCATTACCTTCTGAACAAAAAGTTATATTGGCGTTATATTAAAATTTTCATCAGAAATGGCCGAAAATTGCAAAAAACGAAAAATTACCTTTAGATTTTGTGGTTTTTACACATAAATGGTTATAACTTCGCAACGAAAAGATATTTTTTCACCAGATTTGATACGCTGATGTATGAGCAGAGTCTGAGGCCACACAAAAAAAATGGTATGCCTGAACCACTAGGTGGCCCTATAATTGAACAAAATATTTCATATCAAGCAAGCCCTATGGTCATACAACTATTTCTTTGCCGAACTAAAGTGTATAGTCATGAAACTAGCTAGATGTAACGCAGTCATGACCTGAGGTTGCATTCACGATTCTGTCATAGCGCCCCCTAGTGGTTTGGAGATAGAAAATAGCTATTTTTGCCTAAATCTACTGTAACAGCACATCTAAAACCATGAGTCATCATGGATTATTCCTTTCATGGCTTTGACTATAATCACTGGTGGTTGCCAATTCACTCCCTAGCAACCAATGAGAATACCTTATCAACCGTTTTGCAAGAGCTATAACTCTGCATCAAAACATCGTAGAGACACGGGGGTTGGCTCTTTTGACTCATTAACAACACTGTAACATTTTGAGAGCTGAGTATTGCCACTGCAAGCACCACTCATTTTTACATCAGTGTTCTAGTTATCAATGCTCATCGAAAGAGAGGGAGAGATTTCACTAAATGAGAACACAGCTTTTTTGCTGATAACTGTTATATTGTTTTGTCTGAAATCAAGAGATTTTCCTAGGTACTTTAAACTGCTCATCCGAAGTCAACTTTACTTTCTGCTGTGCCCTTTTTGGCTTGACCCCGGTGATTGCTGCTTGCAGCTATATTTAGGGGTCAAGCCCCGAAGGGGCGTAGAACCCTATTGTTATTGTTAGTTTTCTTATTATTATTATTATTATTATTTTTCTTCCTCGTTCTTCCGCCGAAAGTCAATGGCAGCCCATAGAACCGTACATAGGAAAGTTATGAATTTTGGCACACTGATAAAGGACAGTCCAATGTGTCCCCACAGCAAATTTGGAGTCTCTATCCCTAACCCTCTAGCGCCACCAACAGTCCAAATTTGCACTTATGTTTTTGCTTATAACTTCTGATCCGTAGGTCCTAGAAACGAAATTCTTGTTTCCTCTGATTCCTTGGCTCAAGCCGATTCGACTGGACCCTATGACGTCATTTTCCGTCATGAAAATTTTTCCGCCATTTTGAATTATTCGTAAAACCTACTTTTTCGAACTCGTCCTAGAGCTTTTGCCCGATTGCCGCGAAAATTGGTATGTAGCATCTAGAGACCCTCACGGCAAAAAGTTATCAAAAGAATTTCGATAAACCAATCCGTTGTCGTATAGCGCGTCAACAAATTTTACGTAGAGCACAAAAAAACAGAATTTAGGCTGTATCTTCGTCAAACTTAGGCCTATTGACACGACACTTGGTACTTGTGATGCCAGTCAGGAACTGAGTGTGCATGCACAGTTTCGTCGCAGCGCCACCTAGTGGCCAGACAGATGTTTTTTTCACCTATAACTTTGGCTGTGATCAACGTATTTTGACGGGACTTGATTTTTAGGAGTCCTGAATAGTCGCTGAGTCCAACGATACCAAACATGCCAGATTTTGCTTTACGGTTATCCCTGCGCAGCAAAACAGCACTTAAAAAACATGCGCGAATATCTCCGCGAGCGTTATTCCGATCGACTCGAAAACACCATAGGAAGAACATTGCATTACCTTCTGAACAAAAAGTTCTATTGGCGTTATATTAAAATTTTCATCAGAAATGGCCGAAAATTGCAAAAAACGAAAAATTACCTTTTACAATTTGTGTTTTTATACATAAATGGTTATAACTTCGCAACGAAAAGAAATTTTTTCACCAGATTTGATACGCTGATGTATGAGCAGAGTCTGAGGCCACACAAAAAAATTGGTATGCCTGAACCACTAGGTGGCCCTATAATTGAACAAAATCTTACATATCAAGCAAGCCCTATGGTCATACAACTGTTTCTTCACTAAATTAAAGTGTATACTCATAAAACTAGCTAGATGTAACACAGTTATGACCTCAGGTTGCATGCACAATTTTGTCATTGCGCCACCTAATGGTTTTGAGATAGAAATATGGCATTTTTTGCCTAAATCTACTGCAACAACACATCTAAAACCATGAGTCATCATGGATTATTCCTTTCATGGCTTTGACTATAATCCACTGATGGTTGTCAATTCACTCCCTAGCAACCAATGAGAATACCTTATCAACCGTTTTGCAAGAGCTATATCTCTGTGTCAGAACTTCGTAGAGACACGGGGGTGGGCTCTTTTGACTCATTAACACCACTGTAACATTTTGTGAGCTGAGTATTGCCCCTGCAAGCACCACTTATTTTTACTTCAGTGTTCTAGTTATCAATGCTCGTCGAAAGAGAGGGAGAGATTTCACTAAATTCCTGTTACATTTAGAATAGACTTTAAAGTATTGTTACCCGTTTATAAATCACTTCATGGCTAAGGACCCAAATACATGACAGATATGCTAACTGAATATAAACCTAAAAGATTACTCAGATCATTAGGATCCGGTCAGTTAGAAATACCAAGGGTTCACTCAAAACAAGGTGCGTCAGCATTTAGTTATTATGCCACCTCTAGCTGGAATCAACTTCCAGAAGAGATCAGATGTGCTTCAACAGTAAACACTTTTAAATCTAGATTAAAAACACATCTGTTTAACTCTGCATTTACTGAATGAGCACTGTGCTGCTTCACACTGACTGCACTTTTAACTCAAGTCACTTTTACTCCTGTTTTATTCTTTTTAATATTTTAAACTGTTTTATTAAAATCACATTTATTTTCTTTAATTGTTATTTAAAATTCTCATGTCTTTATTGTGATCTTATCGTGTATATCTTATTTTTACATTTTCTTTTTCTTTTTTATATATTGTTTTCTCATCTCTGTGTAAAGCACTTTGAATGACCTCTGTGTATGAAATGTGCTATACAAATAAACTTGCCTTGCCTTGCCTTGCCTAAATGAGAACACAGCTTTTTTGCTGATAACTGTTATATTGTTTTGTCTGAAATCAAGAGATTTTCCTAGGTTTTTTAAACTGCTCATCCGAAGTCAACTTTACTTTCTGCTGTGCCCTTTTCGGCTTGACCCCGGTGATTGCTGCTTGCAGCTATATTGGCAATTGTTTCTGTTAGTAAATTTTTCTTCTTACGCCATTGCGGTCTATGGCAGCCCATAGAACCGTACGTAGGAAAGTTATAAAATTTGGCACACTGATAAAGGACAGTCCAATGTGTCCCCACAGCAAATTTGGAGTCTCTATCTCTAACCCGCTAGCGCCACCAACAGTCCAAAGATGAACTTATGTTTTTGCTTATAACTTCTGATCCGTACGTCCTAGAAATGAAATTCTTGTTTCCTCTGATTCCTTGACTCAAGACGATTCGATTGGACCCTATGACGTCATTTTCCGTCATGAATTTTTTTCCGCCATTTTGAATTTCTCATAAAACCTACTTTTGCGAACTCGTCCTAGAGTTTTTACACGATTGCCGCGAAAATTGGTATGTAGCATCTAGAGACCCTCACGGCAAAAAGTTATCAAAAGAATTTCGATAAACCAATCCGTTGTCGTATAGCGCGTCAACAAAATTTTCGTAGAGCGCAAAAAAACAGATTTTAGGTTGTATCTTCGTCAAACTTAGGCCTATTGACACGACACTTGGTACT
Organism: Paramisgurnus dabryanus; assembly: GCF_030506205.2. Classification (NCBI taxonomy): domain Eukaryota; kingdom Metazoa; phylum Chordata; class Actinopteri; order Cypriniformes; family Cobitidae; genus Paramisgurnus; species Paramisgurnus dabryanus. The sequence goes on from NC_133354.1 coordinate 33,506,004, forward strand.
TGTGATGCCAGTCAGGAACTGAGTGTGCATGCACAGTTTCGTCGCAGCGCCACCTAGTGGCCAGACAGATGTTTTTTACACCTATAACTTTGGCTGTGATCAACGTATTTTGACAGGACTTGATTTTTAGGAGTCCTGAATAGTCGCCGAGTCCAACAATACCAAACATGCCAGATTTCGCCTTACGGTTAGCCCTGCGCAGCAAAACAGCACTTAAAAAACACACGCGAATATCTCCGCAAGCGTAATTCTGATCGACTCGAAAACATCATAGGAAGAATATTGCATTACCTTCTGAACAAAAAGTTCTATTGGCACTATATTAAAATTTTCATCAGAAATGGCCGGAAATTGCAAAAAACGAAAAATTACCTTTAAATTTTGTGTTTTTACACATAAATGGTTATAACTTCGTAACGCAAAGAGATTTTTTCACCATATTTGATACGCTGATGTACGACCACAGTCTGAGGCTACACAAAAAAAATTGTATGGTTGCACCAGTAGTTGGCCTTATAATTGAACAAAACCTTTGAAATCAAGCCACCCTATGGTCATACAACTGTTTCTTCACTAAACTAAAGTGAAGTGTATAGTCATAAAACTAGCTAGATGTAACACATTTATGACCTGAGGTTGCATGCACGAATTTTGTCATTGCGCCACCTACTGGTTTTGAGATAGAATATGGCATTTTTTGCCTAAAACTACTGCAACAACACATCTAAAACCATGAGTCATCATGGATTATTCCTTTCATGGCTTTGACTAAAATCACTAGAGGATGTCCATTTACTCTCTAGCAACCAATAAGAATACATTATCAACTGTTTTTGCAAGAGCTTTTTCTCTGTATCAGAACATCACAGAGACATGGGGATGGTCTCTTTTGACTCTTTTAACTTGTTGTAACATGTTGTGACCCATGTTTGCCCACTGTAAGCATCACATACATGTCCTTCAGTGCTCTAATGTTCCATGATTGTCAATAACCGAAGGACAGTTGCAGTAGACAAGAATATAGATTATTTTTGTTGATTACCTTTGGATTTTTTCATCTGAAATCATTAGGTTTACCTAGGTTCTTCAGTCTGCTTATCCAAATGCAACTTTACATCCTTCTGTGCCCTTTTCGGCTTGACCCCGGTATTGCTGCTTGCAGCTATATTGGCAATTGTTTCTGTTAGTAAATTTTTCTTCTTCCGCCATTGCGGTCTATGGCAGCCCATAGAACCGTACGTAGGAAAGTTATGAAATTTGGCACACTGATAAAGGACATTCCAATGTGTCCCCACAGCAAATTTGGAGTCTCTATCTCTAACCCGATAGCGCCACCAACAGTCCAAAGTTGAACTTATGTTTTTGCTTATAACTTCTGATCCGTAAGTCCTAGAAACGAAATTCTTGTTTCCTCTGATTCCTTGGCTCAAGCCGATTCGATTGGAACCTATGACGTAATTTTCCGTCATGAAATTTTTTCCGCCATTTTGAATTATTCGTAAAACCTACTTTTGCGAACTCGTCCTAGAGTTTTTACCCGAATGTCGCGAAAATTGGTATGTAGCATCTAGAGACCCTCACGGCAAAAAGTTATCAAAAGAATTTCGATAAACCAATCCGTTGTCGTATAGCGCGTTAACAAATTTTACGTAGAGCGCAAAAAACTGATTTTAGGCTGTATCTTCGTCAAACTTAGGCCTATTGACACGACACTTGGTACTTGAGATGCCAGTCAGGAACTGAGGGTGCATGCACAGTTTCGTTGCAGCGCCACCTAGTGGTCAGACAAATGCTTTACATGCCTATAACTTTGGCTCTGATTGACGTATTTTTACGAGACTTGTTTCATTGAAGTCCTGAATAGTTGCCGAGTCCCACGATACCAAACATGCCAGATTTCGCCTTACGGTTTGCCCTGCGCGGCAAAATAGCACTTAAAAAACACGCGCGAATATCTCCGCGAGCGTAATTCTGATCGACTCGAAAACATCATATGAAGAATATTGCATTACCTTCTGAACAAAAAGTTCTATTGGCATTGTATTAAAATTTTCATCAGAAATGGCTGAAAATTGCAAAAAACGAAAAATTACCTTTAAATTTTGTGTTTTTACACATAAATGGCTATAACTTCGTAACGCAAAGAGATTTTTTCACCAGATTTGATACGCTGATGTACGACCACAGTCTGAGGCTACACAAAAAAAATTGTATGCTTGCACCACTAGTTGGCCTTATAATTGAATAAAAGCTTTGAAATCAAGCCACCCTATGGTCATACTAAACTAAACTAAAGTGTATAGTCATAAAACTAGCTAGATGTAACACAGTTATGACCTGAGGTTGCATGCACAATTTTGTCATTGCGCCACCTAGTGGTTTTGAGATAGAAATATAGCATTTTTTGCCTAAAACTACTGCAACAACACATCTAAAACCATGAGTCATCATGGATTATTCCTTTCATGGCTTGGAGATCATTGGTGCATGCCAATTAACTCCTTAGCAACCAATTAGGATACCTTATCAATCCTTTTTACAAGAGCTATATCTCTGCATCAGAACATCGTAGAGACATGGGGGTGATCTCTTTTGACTCATTAACACCACTGTAACATTTTGTGAGCTGAGAATTGCCACTGCAAGCACCACTCACATTTTCTTCAGTGTTCTAGTTGTCAATGCTCCTCGAGAAGAGAGGGAAAGATGACACTGAATGAAAACACAGCTTTTTTGCTGATAACTGTTATATTATTTAGTCTGAAATCAAGAGATTTTCCCAGGTTCTTTAAACTGCTCATCCGAATTCAACTTTACTTTCTTATGTGCCCTTTTTGGCTTGACCCCGGCATTGCTGCTTGCAGCTATATTGGCAATTGTTTCTGTTAGTAAATTTTTCTTCTTCCGCCATTGCGGTCTATGGCAGCCCATATAACCGTACGTAGGAAAGTTATGAAATTTGGCACACTGATAGAGGACAGTCCAATGTATTCCCACACCAAATTTGGAGTGTCAATCTCAAACCCGCTAGCGCCACCAACAGTCCAAATTTGCACTTACGTTTTTGATTATAACTTCTGACCCGTAAGTCCGAGAAACAAAATTCTTGTTTCCTCTGATTCCTTGGCTCAAGACGATTCGAATGGACCCTATGCCGTTATTTTCCGTCATGAAAATTTTCCCGCCATTTTGAATTATTCGTAAAATCTACTTTTTCGAACTCGTCCTAGAGTTTTTACCCGATTGCCGCGAAAATTGGTATGTAGCATCTAGATACCCTCACGGCAAAAAGTTATTAAAAGAATTTTGATAAACCAATCCGTTGTCGTATAGCGTGTCAAGAAATTTTACGTAGAGCGCAAAAAAACAGATTTTAGGCTGTATCTTCGTCAAACTTAGGCCTATTGACACGACACTTGGTACTTGTGATGCCAGTCATGAACTGAGTGTGCATGCACAGTTTCGTCGCAGCGCCACCTAGTGGCCAGACAGATGATTTATATACACCTATAACTTTGGCTGCGATCAACGTATTTTCACAGGACTTGATTTTTAGGAGTCCTGAGTAGTCGCCGAGTCCAACGATACCAAACATGCCAGATTTCGCCTTACGGTTAACCCTGCGCAGCAAAACAGCACTTAAAAAACACGTGCAAATATCTCCGCGAGCGTTATTCCGATCGACTCGAAAACACCATAGGAAGAACATTGCGTTACCTTCTGAACAAAAAGTTCTATTGGCGTTATATTAAAATTTTCATCAGAAATGGCCGAAAATTGCCATAAACGAAAAATTACCTTTAGATTTTGTGGTTTTTACACATAAATAGTTATAACTTCGCAACGAAAAAAGATTTTTTCATTAGATTTGATACGCTGATGTATGAGCAGAGTCTGAGGCCACACAAAAAAATTGGTATGCCTGAACCACTAGGTGGCCCTATAATTGAACAAAATATTTCATATCAAGCAAGCCTTATGGTCATACAACTATTTCTTTGCCGAACTAAAGTGTATAGTCATGAAACTAGCTAAATGTAACGCAGTCATGACCTGAGGTTGCATGCACAATTCTGTCATAGCGCCACCTAGTGGTTTGGAGATAGAAAATAGCTATTTTTGCCTAAAACTACTGCAACAGCACATCTAAAAACATGAGTCATCATGGATTCTTCATTTCATGGCTTGGATTATAATCACTGGTGGATGTGAATTTACTCTCTAGCAACCAATGAGAACACCTTATGAACCGTTTTTGAAAGAGCTTTTTCTCTGCATCAGAACATCGTAGAGACATGGGGATGGTCTCTTTTGACTGATTCAACGTGTTGTAACATGTTGTGACCCATATTATGCCACTGCAAACATCACTCACATGTCCTTCTGTGCTCTAATGTTCCATGATTGTCAATAACATAGATTATTTTTGTTGATTACTTTTGCGTTTTTTTTCATCTGAAATCATGAGGTTTACATAGTTTCTTTAGTATTCTTATCCAAACTCAACTTTACAACCTTCTGTGCCCTTTTCGGCTTGACCCCGGTATTGCTGCTTGCAGCTATATTTAGGGGTCAAGCCCCGAAGGGGCGAAGACCCCTATTGTATTTGTTAGTTTTCTTATTATTATTATTATTATTATTATTCTTCTTCTTCTTCTTCTTCCGCCATTGCGGTCTATGGCAGCCCATAGAACCGTACGTAGGAAAGTTATGAAATTTGGCACACTGATAAAGGACAGTCCAAATATTATCCACAGCAAATTTGGAGTCTCTATCTCAAACCCGCTAGCGCCACCAACAGTCCAAAGTTGCACTTATGTTTTTGCTTATAACTTTTGATCTGTAAGTCCTAGAAACGAAATTCTTGTTTCCTCTGATTCCTTGGCTCAAGACGATTCGACTGGACCCTATGACGTCATTTTCCGTCATGAAAATTTTTCCGCCATTTTGAATTATTCGTAAAACCTACTTTTGCGAACTCGTCCTAGAGCTTTTGCCCGATTTCCACGAAAATCGGTATGTAGCATCTACAGACCCTCACGGCAAAAAGTTATGGAATTCATGTCGATTCGCCAATCTGTTTGCGTAAACCGCGTCAACAAATTTTACGTAGAGTGCAAAAAAATGGATTTGAGGCTGTATCTTCGCCAAACTTAAGCCTATTGAAACGACACTTGGTACTTGTGATGCCAGTCAGGAACTGAGAGCGCATGCCCAGTTTCGTCGCAGCGCCACCTAGTGGTAAGACGAATGTTTTACACACCTATAACTTTGGCTGTGATCGACGTATTTTCATGGGACTTGTTTCCTTGGAGTCCTGAATTGTTGCCGAGTCCAACGATACCAAACATGCCAGAATTGGCCTTACGGTTAACCCTGCGCGGCAAAATAGCACTTAAAAAACACGCGCGAATATCTCCGCGAGCGTAATTCTGATCGACTCGAAAACATCATAGGAAGAATATTGCATTACCTTCTGAACAAAAAGTTCTATTGGCATTGTATTAAAATTTTCATCAGAAATGGCTGAAAATTGCAAAAAACGAAAAATTACCTTTAAATTTTGTGTTTTTACACATAAATGGCTATAACTTCGTAACGCAAAGAGATTTTTTTACCATATTTGATACCCTGATGTATGAGCATATTTTGAGGCCACACAAAAAAAATTGTATGCTTGCACCACTAGGTGGCCCTATAATTGAACAAAACCTTTGATATCAAGCCAGCCCTATGGTCATACAACTGTTTCTTCACTAAACTAAAGTGTATAGTCATAAAACTAGCTAGATGTAACACAGTTATGACCTGAGGTTGCATGCACAATTTTGTCATTGCGCCACCTACTGGTTTTGAGATAGAATAACGCATTTTTTGCCTAAAACTACTGCAACAACACTTCTAAAACCATGAGTCATCATGGACTATTCCTTTTATGGCTTTGACTATAATCACTGATGGTTGCCAATTCACTCCCTAGCAACCAATGAGAATACCTTATCAACCGTTTTTGCAAAAGCTATATCTCTGCATCGGAACACCGTAGAGACACGGGGGTGGGCTCTTTTCACTAATTAAACTTGGTTTATCTAGGTTCTTCAGTCTGCTTATCCAATCTCAATTATACATCCTTTTGGGCCCTTTTCGGCTTGACCCCGGTATTGCTGCTTGCAGCTATATTTATTATTATTATTCTTCCGCCATTGCGGTCTATGGCAGCCCATAGAACCGTACGTAGGAAAGTTATGAAATTTGGCACACTGATAAAGGACAGTCCAATGTGTCCCCACAGCAAATTTGGAGTCTCTATCTCTAACCCGCTAGCGCCACCAACAGTCCAAAGTTGAACTTATGTTTTTGCTTATAACTTCTGATCCGTAAGTCCTAGAAACGAAATTCTTGTTTCCTCTGATTCCTTGGCTCAAGACGATTCGATTGGACCCTATGAAGTCATTTTCCGTCATGAAAAATTTTCCGCCATTTTGAATTATTCGTAAAACCTACTTTTGCAAACTCGTCCTAGAGTTTTTACCCGATTGTCGCGAAATTTGGTATGTAGCATCTAGAGACCCTCACGGCAAAAAGTTATCAAAAGAATTTCGATAAACCAATCCGTTGTCGTATAGCGCGTTAACAAATTTTACGTAGAGCGCAAAAAAACAGATTTTAGGCTGTATCTTCGTCAAACTTAGGCCTATTGACACGACACTTGGTACTTGTGATGCCAGTCAGGAACTGAGTGTGCATGCACAGTTTCGTCGCAGCGCCACCTAGTGGCCAGACAGATGTTTTTTACACCTATAACTTTGGCTGTGATCAACGTATTTTGACGGGACTTGATTTTTAGGAGTCCTGAATAGTCGCCGAGTCCAACGATACCAAACATGCCAGATTTCGCCTTACGGTTAGCCCTGCGCAGCAAAACAGCACTTAAAAAACACGCGCGAATATCTCCGCGAGCGTAATTCTGATCGACTCGAAAACATCATAGGAAGAATATTGCATTACCTTCTGAACAAAAAGTTCTATTGGCACTATATTAAAATTTTCATCAGAAATGGCCGAAAATTGCAAAAAACGAAAAATTACCTTTAAATTTTGTGTTTTTACACATAAATGGTTATAACTTCGTAACGCAAAGAGATTTATTCACCATATTTGATACGCTGATGTACGACCACAGTCTGAGGATACACAAAAAAAATTGTATGGTTGCACCACTAGTTGGCCTTATAATTGAACAAAACCTTTGAAATCAAGCCACCCTATGGTCATACAACTGTTTCTTCACTAAACTAAAGTGTATAGTCATAAAACTAGCTAGATGTAACACATTTATGACCTGAGGTTGCATGCACGAATTTTGTCATTGCGCCACCTACTGGTTTTGAGATAGAATATGGCATTTTTTGCCTAAAACTACTGCAACAACACATCTAAAACCATGAGTCATCATGGATTATTCCTTTCATGGCTTTGACTATAATCACTAGAGGATGTCCATTTACTCTCTAGCAACCAATGAGAATACGTTATCAACTGTTTTTGCAAGAGCTTTTTCTCTGTACCAGAACATCACAGAGACATGGGGATGGTCTCTTTTGACTCTTTTAACTTGTTGTAACATGTTGTGACCCATGTTTGCCCACTGTAAGCATCACATACATGTCCTTCAGTGCTCTAATGTTCCATGATTGTCAATAACCGAAGGACAGTTGCAGTAGACAAGAATATAGATTATTTTTGTTGATTACCTTTGCATTTTTTCATCTGAAATCATTAGGTTAACCTAGGTTCTTCAGTCTGCTTATCCAAACTCAACTTTCCACCCTTCTGTGCCCTTTTCGGCTTGACCCCGGTATTGCTGCTTGCAGCTATATTTAGGGGTCAAGCCCCGAAGGGGCGAAGACCCCTATTGTATCCGTTAGTTTTCTTTTTATTAGGGGTCAAGCCCAGAATGGGCGAAGACCCCTATTGTATCTGTTAGTTTTCTTTTTATTAGGGGTCAAGCCCCGAAGGGGCGAAGACCCCTATTGTATCCAATAGTTTTCTTTTTATTAGGGGTCAAGCCCCGAAGGGGCGAAGACCCCTATTGTATTTGTTAGTTTTCTTATTATTATAATTATTATTCTGCTTCTTCTTCTTCTTCTTCTTCCGCCATTGCGGTCTATGGCAGCCCATAGAACCGTACGTAGGAAAGTTATGAAATTTGGCACACTGATAAAGGACAGTCCAATGTGTCCCCACAGCAAATTTGGAGTCTCTAACTCCAACCCTCTAGCGCCACCAACAGTCCAAAGTTGCACTTACGTTTTTGCTTATAACTTTTGATCCGTAAGTCTTAGAAACGAAATTCTTGTATCCTCTGATTCCTTGGCTCAAGCCGATTCGATTTGACCCTATGACGTCATTTTCCGTCATGAAAATTTTTCCGCCATTTTGAGTTATTAGTAAAACCTACTTTTGCGAACTCGTCCTAGAGCTTTTGCCCGATTTCCACGAAAATCGGTATGTAGCATCTATAGACCCTCACGGCAAAAAGTTATGGAATTCATGTCAATTCGTCCATCCGTTTCCGTAAACCGCGTCAACGAATTTTAAGTAGAGCACAAAAAAACGGATTTGAGGATGTATCTTCGCCAAACTTAAGCCTATTGACACGATACTTGGTACTTGTGATGCCAGTCAGGAACTAAGGGTGCATGCAGAGTTTCGTCACAGCGCCACCTAGTGGTCAGACTTATGCTTTAAACCCCTATAACTTTGGCTCCGATTGACGTATTTTCACGGGACTTGTTTCTTTGGAGTTCTGAATAGTTGCCGAGTCCAACGATACCAAACATGCCAGATTTCGCCTTACGGTTAACCCTGCGCAGCAAAAGAGCACTTAAAAAACACGCGCGAATATCTCGGCGAGCGTTATTCCGATCGACTCGAAAACACCATAGGAAGAATATTGCGTTTCCTTCTGAACAAAAAGTTCTATTGGCGTTATATTAAAATTTTTATCAGAAATGGCCGAAAAATGCAAAAAACGAAAAATTACCTTGAAATTTTGTATTTTTACACATAAATGGTTATAACTTCGCAACGAAAAGAGATTTTTTCACCAGATTTGATACACTGATGTATGAGCAGAGTCCAAGGCCACACAAAAAAAATGGTATACCTGCACCAGTAGGTGGCCCTATAATTGAACAAAACCTTTGAAATCAAGCCACCCTATGGTCATACAACTGTTTCTTCACTAAACTAAAGTGTATAGTCATAAAACTAGCTAGATGTAACACAGTTATGACCTGAGATTACATGCACAACTTTGTCATTGCGCCACCTTATGGTTTTGAGATAGAAATATAGTATTTTTGCCTAAAACTACTCCAACAGTACATCTAAAATCTTGGGTCATCATGTATTATTCCTTTCATGGCTTGGAGATCATTGGTGCATGCCAATTAACTCCTTAGCAACCAATTAGGATACCTTATCAACCCTTTTTACAAGAGCTATATCTCTGCATCAGAACATCGTAGAGACATGGGGGTGGTCTCTTTTGACTCATTAACACCACTGTAACATTTTGTGAGCTGAGAATTGCCACTGCAAGCACCACTCACATTTTCTTCAGTGTACTAGTTGTCAATGCTCCTCGAGAGGAGAGGAAGAGATTACACTGAATGAAAACACAGCTTTTTTGCTGATAACTGTTATATTATTTAGTCTGAAATCAAGAGATTTTCCTAGGTTCTTTAAACTGCTCATTTGAATTCAACTTTACTTTCTTCTGTGCCCTTTTTGGCTTGACCCCGGCATTGCTGCTTGCAGCTATATTTAGGGGTCAAGCCCCGAAGGGGCGAAGACCCCTATTGTATCCGTTAGTTTTCTTTTTATTATTATTATTCTTCTTCCGCCATTGCGGTCTATGGCAGCCCATAGAACCGTACGTAGGAAAGTTATGAAATTTGGCACACTGATAAAGGACAGTCCAATGTGTCCCCACAGCAAATTTGGAGTCTCTATCTCTAACCCGCTAGCGCCACCAACAGTCCAAAGTTGAACTTATGTTTTTGCTTATAACTTCTGATCCGTAAGTCCTAGAAACGAAATTCTTGTTTCCTCTGATTCCTTGGCTCAAGACGATTCGATTTGACCCTATGACGTCATTTTCCGTCATGGAAATTTTTCCGCCATTTTGAATTATTTGTAAAACCTACTTTTGCGAACTCGTCCTAGAGCTTTTGCCCAATTTTAACGAAAATCGGTATGTAGCATCTACAGACCCTCACGGCAAAAAGTTATCAAAAGAATTTCGATAAACCAATCCGTTGTCGTATAGCGCATCAACAAATTTTACGTAGAGCGCAAAAAAACAGATTTTAGGCTGTATCTTCGTCAAACTTTGGCCTATTGACACGACACTTGGTACTTGTGATGCCAGTCAGGAACTGAGTGTGCATGCACAGTTTCGTCGCAGCGCCACCTAGTGGCCAGACAGATGTTTTTTACACCTATAACTTTGGCTGTGATCAACGTATTTTGACGGGACTTGATTTTTAGGAGTCCTGATTAGTCGCCGAGTCCAACGATACCAAACATGCCAGATTTCGCCTTACGGTTAGCCCTGCGCAGCAAAACAGCACTTAAAAAACATGCGCGAATATCTCCGCGAGCGTTATTCCGATCGACTCGAAAACACCATAGGAAGAACATCGCATTACCTTCTGAACAAAAAGTTCTATTGGCGTTATATTAAAATTTTCATCAGAAATGGCCGAAAATTGCAAAAAACGAAAAATTACCTTTAGATTTTGTGTTTTTTACACATAAATGGTTATAACTTCGCAACGAAAAGAGATTTTTTCACCAGATTTGATACGCTGATGTATGAGCAGAGTCTGAGGCCACACAAAAAAATTGGTATGCCTGAACCACTAGGTGGCCCTATAATTGAACAAAATCTTTCATATCAAGCAAGCCCTATGGTCATACAACTATTTCTTCACTAAACTAAAGTGTATAGTCATAAAACTAGCTAGATGTAACACAGTTATGAACTGAGGTTGCATGCACAACTTTGTCATTGCGCCACCTAGTGGTTTTGAGATAGAAATATGGTATTTTTGCCTAAAACTACTCCAACAGTACATCTAAAATCTTGGGTCATCATGTATTATTCCTTTCATGGCTTGGAGATCATTGGTGCATGCCAATTCACTCCTTAGCAACCAATAAGGATACCTTATCAATCCTTTTTACAAGAGCTATATCTCTGCATCAGAACATCGTAGAGACATGGGGGTGGTCTTTTTTGACTCATTAACACCACTGTAACATTTTGTGAGCTGAGAATTGCCACTGCAAGCACCATTCACATTTTCTTTAGTGTTCTAGTTGTCAATGCTCCTCGAGAAGAGAGGGAGAGATGACACTGAATGAAAACACAGCTTTTTTGCTGATAACTGTTATATTATTTAGTCTGAAATCAAGAGATTTTCCCAGGTTCTTTAACCTGTTCATCCGAATTCAACTTTACTTTCTTATGTGCCCTTTTTGGCTTGACCCCGGCATTGCTGCTTGCAGCTATATTTATTATTAGTTATTCTTCTTCCGCCATTGCGGTCTATGGCAGCCCATAGAACCGTACGTAGGAAAGTTATGAAATTTGGCACACTGATAAAGGACAGTCCAATGTGTCCCCACAGCAAATTTGGAGTCTCTATGTCTAACCCGCTAGCGCCACCAACAGTCCAAAGTTGCACTTATGTTTTTGCTTATAACTTCTGATCCGTAAGTCCTAGAAACAAAATTCTTGTTTCCTCTGATTCCTTGGCTCAAGACGATTCGACTGGATCCTATGACGTCATTTTCCGTCATGAAACTTTTCCCGCCAATTTGAATTATTCAAAAAACCTACTTTTTCGAACTCGTCCTAGAGCTTTTGTCCGATTGCCACGAAAATTGGTATGTATCATCTAGAGACACTCATGGCAAAAAGTTATCAAAAGAATTTTGATACACCAATCAGTTGTCGTATACCGCCTTGACAAATGTTACGTAGAGCGCAAAAAAACAGATTTTAGGCTGTATCTTCGTCAAACTTAGGCCTATTGAAACGACACTTTGTACTTGTGATGCCAGTCAGGAACTGAGGGTGCATGCACAGTTTCTTTGCAGCGCCACCTAGTGGCCAGACAAATGATTTATACACCTATAACTTTGGCTGCGATAAACGTATTTTGACGGGACTTGATTTTTAGGAGTCCTGAGTAGTCACCGAGTCCAACGATACCAAACATGCCAGATTTTGCCTTACGGTTAGCCCTGAGCAGCAAAACAGCACCTAAAAAACACGTGTGAATATCTTCGCGAGCGTTATTCTGATCGACTTGAAAACACCATAGGAAGAACATTGCATTACCTTCTGAACAAAAAGTTCTATTGGCGTTATATTAAAATTTTCATCAGAAATGGCCGAAAATTGCAAAAAACGAAAAATTACCTTTGAATTTTGTGTTTTTTACACATAAATGGTTATAACTTCGCAACGAAAAGAGATTTTTTCACCAGATTTGATACGCTGATGTACGAGCAGAGTCTGAGGCCACACGAAAAAATTGGTATGCCTTCACCACTAGTTGGCCTTATAATTGGACAAAAGCTTTCATATCAAGCAAGCCCTATGGTCATACAACTATTTATTTGCTGAACTAAAGTGTATAGTCAGGAAACTAGCTAAATGTAACGCAGTCATTCCCTGAGGTTGCATGCACACTTTTGTCATAGCGCCACCTAGTGGCTTGGAGATAGAAAATAGCAATTTTTGCCTAAAACTACTGCAACAACACATCTAAAATCATAAGTCATCATGGATTCTTCATTTCATGGCTTGGACTACAATCACTGGTGGATGTGAATCTACTCTCTAGCAACCAATGAGAATACCTAATCAACTGTTTTTGAAAGAGCTTTTTCTCTGCATCAGGACATCGTAGAGACATGGGGATGGTCTCTTTTGACTGATTTAACTTGTTGTAACATGTTGTGACCCATGTTATGCCACTGCAAACATCACTCACATGTCCTTCAGTGCTCTAATGTTCCATGATTGTCAATAACAGAAGGACGATTGCAGGAGACAAGAACATAGATTATTTTTGTTGATTACTTTTGAGTTTTTTCTTTTGAAATCATGAGGTTTACCTAGGTTCTTCAGTATTCTTATCCAAACCCAATTTTACACCCTTCTGTGCCCTTTTCGGCTTGACCCCGGCATTGCTGCTTGCAGCTATATTTAGGGGTCAAGCCCCGAAGGGGCGAAGACCCCTATTGTATCCGTTAGTTTTCTTTTTAGGGGTCAAGCCCCGAAGGGGCGAAGACCCCTATTGTATTTGTTAGTTTTCTTATTATTATTATTAGGGGTCAAGCCCCGAAGGGGCGAAGACCCCTATTGTATCCGTTAGTTTTCTTTTTATTATTAGGGGTCAAGCCCCGAAGGGGCGAAGACCCCTATTGTATTTGTTAGTTTTCTTATTATTATTATAATAATTATTCTGCTTCTTCTTCTTCTTCTTCTTCTTCTTCTTCCGCCATTGCGGTCTATGGCAGCCCATAGAACCGTACGTAGGAAAGTTATGAAATTTGGCACACTGATAAAGGACAGTCCAATGTGTCCCCACAGCAAATTTGGAGTCTCTATCTCTAACCCGCTAGCGCCACCAACAGTCCAAAGTTGAACTTATGTTTTTGCTTATAACTTCTGATCCGTAAGTCCTAAAAACGAAATTCTTGTTTCCTCTGATTCCTTGGCTCAAGACGATTCGATTGGACCATATGATGTCATTTTCCGTCATGAAAATTTTTCCGCCATTTTGAATTATTTGTAAAACCTACTTTTGCGAACTCGTCCTAGAGTTTTTACCCGATTGCCGCGAAAATTGGTATGTAGCATCTAGAGACCCTCAAGGCAAAAAGTTATTAAAAGAATTTCGATAAACCAATCCGTTGTCTTATAGCGCGTCAACGAATTTTACATAGAGCGCAAAAAAACAGATTTTAGGCTGTATCTTCGTCAAACTTAGGCCTATTGACACGACACTTGGTACTTGTGATGCCAGTCAGGAACTGAGTGTGCATGCACAGTTTCGTCGCAGCGCCACCTAGTGGCCAGACAGATGTTTTTTACACCTATAACTTTGGCTGTGATCAACGTATTTTGACGGGACTTGATTTTTAGGAGTCCTGAATAGTCGCCGAGTCTAACGATACCAAACATGCCAGATTTCGCCTTATGGTTAGCCCTGCGCAGCAAAACAGCACTTAAAAAACACGCGCGAATATCTCCGCGAGCGTAATTCTGATCGACTCGAAAACATCATAGGAAGAATATTGCATTACCTTCTGAACAAAAAGTTCTATTGGCATTGTATTAAAATTTTCATCATAAATGGCTGAAAATTGCAAAAAACGAAAAATTACCTTTAAATTTTGTGTTTTTACACATAAATGGTTATAACTTCGTAACGCAAAGAGATTTTTTCACCATATTTGATACGCTGATGTACGACCACAGTCTGAGGCTACACAAAAAAAATTGTATGGTTGCACCACTAGTTGGCCTTATAATTTAACAAAACCTTTGAAATCAAGCCACCCTGTGGTCATACAACGGTTTCTTCACTAAATTAAAGTGTATAGTCATAAAACTAGCTAGATGTAACACAGTTATGACCTGAGGTTGCATGCACAATTTTGTCATTGCGCCACCTACTGGTTTTGAGATAGAATATGGCATTTTTTTGCCTAAAACTACTGCAACAACACATCTAAAACCATGAGTCATCATGGATTATTCCTTTCATGGCTTTGACTATAATCACTAGTGGATGTCCATTTACTCTCTAGCAACCAATGAGAATACGTTATCAACTGTTTTTGCAAGAGCTTTTCTCTGCATCAGAACATCGCAGAGACATGGGGGTGGGCTCTTTTGACTCATTAACACCACTGTAACATTTTGTGAGCTGAGTATTGCCACTAGAAGCACCACTCATTTTTACGTCAGTGTTCTAGTTATCAATGCTCGACGAAAGAGAGGGAGAGATTTCACTAAATGAGAACAGCTTTTTTGCTGATAACTGTTATATTGTTTTGTCTGAAATCAAGAGATTTTCCTAGGTACTTTAAACTGCTCATCCGAAGTCAACTTTACTTTCTGCTGTGCCCTTTTTGGCTTGACCCCGGTGATTGCTGCTTGCAGCTATATTTAGGGGTCAAGCCCCGAAGGGGCGAAGACCCCTATTGTATTTGTTAGTTTTCTTATTATTATTATTATTATTATTCTGCTTCTTCTTCTTCTTCCGCCATTGCGGTCTATGGCAGCCCATAGAACCGTACGTAGGAAAGTTATGAAATTTGGCACACTGATAAAGGACAGTCCAATGTGTCCCCACAGCAAATTTGGAGTCTCTATCTCTAACCCGCTAGCGCCACCAACAGTCCAAAGTTGAACTTATGTTTTTGCTTATAACTTCTGATCCGTAAGTCCTAGAAACGAAATTCTTGTTTCCTCTGATTCCTTGGCTCAAGACGATTCGACTGGACCCTATGACGTCATTTTCCGTCATGAAAATTTTTCCGCCATTTTGAATTATTCGTAAAACCTACTTTTGCGAACTCGTCCTAGAGCTTTTGCCCGATTTCCACGAAAATCGGTATGTAGCATCTACAGACCCTCACGGCAAAAAGTTATGGAATTCATGTCGATTCGCCAATCTGTTTGCGTAAACCGCGTCAACAAATTTTACGTAGAGTGCAAAAAAACGGATTTGAGGCTGTATCTTCGCCAAACTTAGGCCTTTTGAAACGACACTTGGTACTTGTGATGCCAGTCAGGAACTGAGAGCGCATGCCCAGTTTCGTCGCAGCGCCACCTAGTGGTAAGACGAATGTTTTACACACCTATAACTTTGGCTGTGATCGACGTATTTTCATGGGACTTGTTTCCTTGGAGTCCTGAATAGTTGCCGAGTCCAACGATACCAAACATGCCAGAATTGGCCTTACGGTTAACCCTGCGCGGCAAAATAGCACTTAAAAAACACGCGCGAATATCTCCGCGAGCGTAATTCTGATCGACTCGAAAACATCATAGGAAGAATATTGCATTACCTTCTGAACAAAAAGTTCTATTGGCATTGTATTAAAATTTTCATCAGAAATGGCTGAAAATTGCAAAAAACGAAAAATTACCTTTAAGATTTGTGTTTTTACACATAAATGGCTATAACTTCGTAACGCAAAGAGATTTTTTTACCATATTTGATACCCTGATGTATGAGCATATTTTGAGGCCACACAAAAAAAAATGTATGCTTGCACCACTAGTTGGCCTTATAATTGAACAAAACCTTTGAAATCAAGCCACCCTATGGTCATACAACTGTTTCTTCACTAAACTAAAGTGTATAGTCATAAAACTAGCTAGATGTAACACAGTTATGACCTGAGGTTTCATGCACAATTTTGTCATTGCGCCACCTACTGGTTTTGAGATAGAAATATGGCATTTTTTGCCTAAAACTACTGCAACAACACATCTAAAACCATGAGTCATCATGGATTATTCCTTTCATGGCTTTGACTATAATCACTGGTGGTTGCCAATTCACTCCCTAGCAACCAATGAGAATACCTTATCAACCGTTTTGCAAGAGCTATAACTCTGCGTCAGAACATCGTAGAGACACGGGGGTGGGCTCTTTTGACTCATTAACACCACTGTAACATTTTGTGAGCTGAGTATTGCCACTGCAAGCACCACTTATTTTTACTTCAGTGTTCTAGTTATCAATGCTCGTCGAAAGAGAGGGAGAGATTTCACTAAATGAGAACACAGCTTTTTTGCTGATAACTGTTATATTGTTTTGTCTGAAATCAAGAAATTTTCTAGGTTCTTTAAACTGCTCATCCGAAGTCAACTTTACTTTCTGCTGTGCCCTTTTTGGCTTGACCCCGGCATTGCTGCTTGCAGCTATATTAATAATTATTATTATTATTAGTTATTCTTCTTCCGCCATTGCGGTCTATGGCAGCCCATAGAACCGTACGTAGGAAAGTTATGAAATTTGGCACACTGATAAAGGACAGTCCAATGTGTCCCCACAGCAAATTTGGAGTCTCTATGTCTAACCCGCTAGCGCCACCAACAGTCCAAAGTTGCACTTATGTTTTTGCTTATAACTTCTGATCCGTAAGTCCCACAAACAAAATTCTTGCTTCCTCTGATTCCTTGGCTCAAGCCGATTCGATTGGACCCTATGACGTCATTTTCCGTCATGAAATTTTTTCCGCCATTTTGAATTATTCGTAAAACCTACTTTTGCGAACTCGTCCTAGAGTTTTTACCCGATTGCCGCGAAAATTGGTATGTAGCATCTAGAGACCCTCACGGCAAAAAGTTATCAAAAGAATTTCGATAAACCAATCCGTTGTCGTATAGCGCGTCAACAAAATTTTCGTAGAGTGCAAAAAAAAAGATTTTAGGCTGTATCTTCGTCAAACTTAGGCCTATTGACACGACACTTGGTACTTGTGATGCCAGTCAGGAACTGAGTGTGCATGCACAGTTTCGTCGCAGCGCCACCTAGTGGCCAGACAGATGTTTTTTACACCTATAACTTTGGCTGTGATCAACGTATTTTGACGGGACTTGATTTTTAGGAGTCCTGAATAGTCGCCGAGTCCAACGATACCAAACATGCCAGATTTCGCCTTACGATTAGCCCTGAGCAGCAAAACAGCACTTAAAAAACACGCGCGAATATCTCCGCGAGCGTAATTCTGATCGACTCGAAAACATCATAGGAAGAATATTGCATTACCTTCTGAACAAAAAGTTCTATTGGCACTATATTAAAATTTTCATCAGAAATGGCCGAAAATGGCAAAAAACGAAAAATTACCTTTAAATTTTGTGTTTTTACACATAAATGGTTATAACTTCGTAACGCAAAGAGATTTTTTCACCATATTTGATACGCTGATGTACGACTACAGTCTGAGGCTACACAAAAAAAATTGTATGGTTGCACCACTAGTTGGCCTTATAATTGAACAAAACCTTTGAAATCAAGCCACCCTATGGTCATACAACTATTTCTTCACTAAACTAAAGTGTATAGTCATAAAACTAGCTAGATGTAACACAGTTATGAACTGAGGTTGCATGCACAACTTTGTCATTGCGCCACCTACTGGTTTTGAGATAGAAATATGGTATTTTTGCCTAAAACTACTCCAACAGTACATCTAAAATCTTGGGTCATCATGTATTATTCTTTCATGGCTTGGAGATCATTGGTGCATGCCAATTAACTCCCTAGCAACCAATTAGGATACCTTATCAACCCTTTTTACAAGAGCTATATCTCTGCATCAGAACATCGTAGAGACATGGGGGTGGTCTCTTTTGACTCATTAACACCACTGTAACATTTTGTGAGCTGAGAATTGCCACTGCAAGCACCACTCACATTTTCTTCAGTGTTCTAGTTGTCAATGCTCCTCGAGAAGAGAGGAAGAGATGACACTGAATGAAAACACAGCTTTTTTGCTGATAACTGTTATATTATTTAGTCTGAAATCAAGAGATTTTCCCAGGTTCTTTAAACTGCTCATCCGAATTCAACTTTACTTTCTTATGTGCCCTTTTTGGCTTGACCCCGGCATTGCTGCTTGCAGCTATATTTAGGGGTCAAGCCCCGAAGGGGCGAAGACCCCTATTGTATTTGTTAGTTTTCTTATTATTATTAGGGGTCAAGCCCCGAAGGGGCGAAGACCCCTATTGTATTTGTTAGTGTTCTTATTATTAGGGGTCAAGCCCCGAAGGGGCGAAGACCCCTATTGTATTTGTTAGTTTTCTTATTATTATTATTATTCTGCTTCTTCTTCTTCTTCTTCTTCCGCCATTGCGGTCTATGGCAGCCCATAGAACCGTACCTAGGAAAGTTATGAAATTTGGCACACTGATAAAGGACAGTCCAATGTGTCCCCATAGCAAATTTGGAGTCTCTATCTCAAACCCGCTAGCGCCACCAACAGTCCAAAGTTGCACTTACGTTTTTGCTTATAACTTCTGATCCGTAAGTCCTAGAAACGAAATTCTTGTTTCCTCTGATTCCTTGGCTCAAGACGATTCGACTAGACCCTATGACGTTATTTTCCGTCATTAAAATTTTTCCGCCATTTTGAATTATTCGCAAAACCTACTTTTGCGAACTCGTCCTAGAGTTTTTACCCGATTGCCACGAAAATCGGTATGCAGCATCTAGAGACACTCAAGGCAAAAAGTTATTAAAAGAATTTCGATAAACCAATCCGTTCTCGTATAGCGCGTCAACGAATTTTACATAGAGCGCAAAAAAACAGAATTTAGGCTGTATCTTCGCCAAACTTAAGCCTATTGACACGACACTTGGTACTTGAGATGCCAGTCAGGAATTGAGGGTGCATGCACAGTTTCGTTGCAGCGCCACCTAGTGGCCAGACGAATGTTCTATACGCCTATAACTTTGACTGCGATAAAAGTATTTTCACGGGACTTGATTTTTTGGAGTCCTGAGTAGTCGCCGAGTCCAACGATACCAAACATGCCAGGATTCGTCATACGGTTAACCCTGTGCAGCAAAATAGCACTTAAAAAACATGCGCGAATATCTCGCCGAGCGTTATTCCGATCGACTCGAAAACACCATAGGAAGAACATTGCGTTACCTTCTGAACAAAAAGTTCTATTGGCGTTATATTAAAATTTTTATCAGAAATGGCCGAAAAATGCAAAAAACGAAAAATTACCTTTAAATTTTGCATTTTTTACACATAAATGGTTATAACTTCGCAACGAAAAGAGATTTTTTCACCAGATTTGATACGCTGATGTACGACCACAGTCTGAGGTTACACAAAAAAAATGTATGCTTGCACCACTAGTTGGCCTTATAATTGAAAAAAACCTTTGAAATCAAGCCACCCTATGGTCATACAACTGTTTCTTCCCTAAAATAAAGTGTATAGTCATAAAACTAGCTAGATGTAACACAGTTATGACCTGAGGTTGCATGCACAATTTTGTCATTGCGCCACCTACTGGTTTTGAGATAGAAATATGGCATTTTTTGCCTAAAACTACTGCAACAACACATCTAAAACCATGAGTCATCATGGATTATTCCTTTCATGGCTTTGACTATAATCACTGGTGGTTGCCAATTCACTCCCTAGCAACCAATGAGAATACCTTATCAACCGTTTTTGCAAGAGCTATATCTCTGCGTCAGAACATCGTAGAGACACGGGGGTGGGCTCTTTTGACTCATTAACACCACTGTAACATTTTGTGAGCTGAGTATTGCCACTGCAAGCACCACTCATTTTTACGTCAGTGTTCTAGTTATCAATGCTCGTCGAAAGAGAGGGAGAGATTTCACTAAATGAGAACAGCTTTTTTGCTGATAACTGTTATATTGTTTTGTCTGAAATCAAGAGATTTTCCTAGGTACTTTAAACTGCTCATCCGAAGTCAACTTTACTTTCTGCTGTGCCCTTTTTGGCTTGACCCCGGTGATTGCTGCTTGCAGCTATATTTATTATAATAATTATTCTGCTTCTTCTTCCGCCATTGCGGTCTATGGCAGCCCATAGAACCGTACGTAGGAAAGTTATCAAATTTGGCACACTGATAAAGGACAGTCCAAATATTATCCACAGCAAATTTGGAGTCTCTATCTCAAACCCGCTAGCGCCACCAACAGTCCAAAGTTGCACTTATGTTTTTGCTTATAACTTTTGATCCGTAAGTCCTAGAAACGAAATTCTTGTTTCCTCTGATTCCTTGGCTCAAGCCGATTCGATTGGACCCTATGACGTCATTTTCCGTCATGAAAATTTTTCCGCCATTTTGAATTATTCGTAAAACCTACTTTTGCGAACTCGTCCTAGAGTTTTTACCCGATTGCCGCAAAAATTGGTATGTAGCATCTAGAGACCCTCACGGCAAAAAGTTATTAAAAGAATTTTGATAAATCAATCCGTTGTTGTATAGCGCGTCAACACATTTTACGTAGAGCGCAAAAAAACAGATTTTATGCTGTATCTTCGTCAAACTTAGGCCTATTGACACGACACTTGGTACTTGTGATGCCAGTCAGGAACTGAGTGTGCATGCACAGTTTCGTCGCTGCGCCACCTAGTGGCCAGACAGATGTTTTATACACCTTTAACTTTGGCTGCGATCAACGTATTTTGACGGGACTTGATTTTTAAGAGTCCTGAATAGTCGCCGAGTCCAACGATACCAAACATGCCAGATTTCGTCTTACGGTTAGCCCTGTGCATAAAAATAGCGCTTAAAAAACACGCGCGAATAACTCCGCCAGCGTTATTCCGATCGACTCGAAAACACCATAGGAAGAACATTGCATTACCTTCTGAACAAAAAGTTCTATTGGCGTTATATTAAAATTTTCATCAGAAATGGCCGAAAATTGCAAAAAACGAAAAATTAACTTTATAATTTGTGGTTTTTACACATAAATGGTTATAACTTCGCAACGAAAAGAGATTTTTTCACCAGATTTGATACGCTGATGTATGAGCAGAGTCTGAGGCCACACAAAAAAAATGGTATGCCTGAACTACTAGGTGGCCCTGTAATTGAACAAAATATTTCATATCAAGCAAGCCCTATTGTCATACAACTATTTCTTTGCCGAACTAAAGTGTATAGTCATGAAACTAGCTAGATGTAACGCAGTCATGACCTGAGGTTGCATGCACGATTCTGTCATAGCGCCCCCTAGTGGTTTGGAGATAGAAAATAGCTATTTTTGCATAAATCTACTGCAACAGCACATCTAAAACCATGAGTCATCATGGATATTCCTTTCATGGCTTTGACTATAATCACTGGTGGTTGCCAATTCACTCCCTAGCAACCAATGAGAATACCTTATCAACCGTTTTGCAAGAGCTATAACTCTGCATCAGAACATCGTAGAGACACGGGGGTTGGCTCTTTTGACTCATTAACAACACTGTAACATTTTGAGAGCTGAGTATTGCCACTGCAAGCACCACTCATTTTTACGTCAGTGTTCTAGTTATCAATGCTCGTCGAAAGAGAGGGAGAGATTTCACTAAATGAGAACACAGCTTTTTTGCTGATAACTGTTATATTGTTTTGTCTGAAATCAGTTTTTTGTCATTGCGCCACCTACTGGTTTTGAGATAGAATATGGCATTTTTTGCCAAAAACTACTGCAACAACACATCTAAAACCATGAGTCATCATGGATTATTCCTTTCATGGCTTTGACTATAATCACTAGAGGATGTCCATTTACTCTCTAGCAACCAATGAGAATACGTTATCAACTGTTTTTGCAAGAGCTTTTTCTCTGTATCAGAACATCACAGAGACATGGGGATGGTCTCTTTTGACTCTTTTAACTTGTTGTAACATGTTGTGACCCATGTTTGCCCACTGTAAGCATCACATACATGTCCTTCAGTGCTCTAATGTTCCATGATTGTCAATAACCGAAGGACAGTTGCAGTAGACAAGAATATAGATTATTTTTGTTGATTACCTTTAGATTTTTTAATCTGAAATCATTAGGTTTACCTAGGTTCTTCAGTCTGCTTATCCAAATGCAACTTTACATCCTTCTGTGCCCTTTTCGGCTTGACCCCGGTATTGCTGCTTGCAGCTATATTTAGGGGTCAAGCCCCGAAGGGGCGAAGACCCCTATTGTATCCGTTAGTTTTCTTTTTATTAGGGGTCAAGCCCCGAAGGGGCGAAGACCCCTATTGTATCCGTTAGTTTTCTTATAATTATTATTAGGGGTCAAGCCCAGAATGGGCAAAGACCCCTATTGTATCTGTTAGTTTTCTTTTTATTATTATTATTAGTTATTCTTCTTCCGCCATTGCGGTCTATGGCAGCCCATAGAACCGTACGTAGGAAAGTTATGAAATTTGGCACACTGATAAAGGACAGTCTAATGTGTCCCCACAGCAAATTTGGAGTCTCTATCTCTAACCCGCTAGCGCCACCAACAGTCCAAAGATGAACTTATGTTTTTGCTTATAACTTCTGATCCGTACGTCCTTGAAACAAAATACTTGTTTCCTCTGATTCCTTGGCTCAAGACGATTCGATTGGACCCTATGACGTCATTTTCCGTCATGAAAATTATTCCGTCATTTTGAATTATTCGTAAAACCTACTTTTGCGAACTCGTCCTAGAGTTTTTAACCGATTGCCGCGAAAATTGGTATGTAGCATCTAGAGACCCTCACGGCAAAAAGTTATCAAAAGAATTTCGATAAACCAATCCGTTGTCGTATAGCGCGTCAACAAAATTTTCGTAGAGCGCAAAAAAACAGATTTTAGGCTGTATCTTCGTCAAACTTAGGCCTATTGACACGACACTTGGTACTTGTGATGCCAGTCAGGAACTGAGTGTGCATGCACAGTTTCGTCGCAGCGCCACCTAGTGGCCAGACAGATGTTTTTTACACCTATAACTTTGGCTGTGGTCAACGTATTTTGACGGGACTTGATTTTTAGGAGTCCTGAATAGTCTCCGAGTCCAACGATACCAAACATGCCAGATTTCGCCTTACGGTTATCCCTGCACAGCAAAACAGCACTTAAAAAACACGCGCGAATATGTCCGCGAGCGTAATTCTGATCGACTCGAAAACATCATAGGAAGAATATTGCATTACCTTCTGAACAAAAAGTTCTATTGGCACTATATTAAAATTTTCATCAGAAATGGCCGAAAATTGCAAAAAACGAAAAATTACCTTTAAATTTTGTGTTTTTACACATAAATGGTTATAACTTCGTAACGCAAAGAGATTTTTTCACCATATTTGATACGCTGATGTACGACCACAGTCTGAGGCTACACAAAAACAAATTGTATGGTTGCACCACTAGTTGGCCTTATAATTGAACAAAACCTTTGAAATCAAGCCACCCTATGATCATACAACTGTTTCTTCACTAAACTAAAGTGTATAGTCATAAAACTAGCTAGATGTAACACATTTATGACCTGAGGTTGCATGCACGAATTTTGTCATTGCGCCACCTACTGGTTTTGAGATAGAATATGGCATTTTTTGCCTAAAACTACTGCAACAACACATCTAAAACCATGAGTCATCATGGATTATTCCTTTCATGTCTTTGACTATAATCACTAGAGGATGTCCATTTACTCTCTAGCAACCAATGAGAATACGTTATCAACTGTGTTTGCAAGAGCTTTTTCTCTGTATCAGAACATCACAGAGACATGGGGATGGTCTCTTTTGACTCTTTTAACTTGTTGTAACATGTTGTGACCCATGTTTGCCCACTGTAAGCTTCACATACATGTCCTTCAGTGCTCTAATGTTCCATGATTGTCAATAACCGAAGGACAGTCGCAGTAGACAAGAATATAGATTATTTTTGTTGATTACCTTTGCATTTTTTCATCTGAAATCATTAGGTTTACCTAGGTTCTTCAGTCTGCTTATCCAAACGCAACTTTACATCCTTCTGTGCCCTTTTCGGCTTGACCCCGGTATTGCTGCTTGCAGCTATATTTATTATTATTATTCTTCTTCTTCTTCTTCTTCCGCCATTGCGGTCTATGGCAGCCCATAGAACCGTACGTAGGAAAGTTATGAAATTTGGCACACTGATAAAGGACAGTCCAATGTGTCTCCACAGCAAATTTGGAGTCTCTAACTCCAACCCTCTAGCGCCACCAACAGTCTAAAGTTGCACTTACGTTTTTGTTTATAACTTCTGACCCGTACGTCCTAGAAACGAAATTCTTGTTTCCTCTGATTCCTTGGCTCAAGACGATTCGACTGGACCCTATGACGTCATTTTCCGTCATGAAAATTTTTCCGCCATTTTGAATTATTCGTAAAACCTACTTTTGCGAACTCGTCCTAGAGCTTTTGCCCGATTTCCACGAAAATCGGTATGTAGCATCTACAGACCCTCACGGCAAAAAGTTATGGAATTCATGTCGATTCGCCAATCTGTTTGCGTAAACCGCGTCAACAAATTTTACGTAGAGTGCAAAAAAACGGATTTGAGGCTGTATCTTCGCCAAACTTAAGCCTATTGAAACGACACTTGGTACTTGTGATGCCAGTCAGGAACTGAGAGTGCATGCCCAGTTTCGTCGCAGCGCCACCTAGTGGTAAGACGAATGTTTTACACACCTATAACTTTGGCTGTGATCGACGTATTTTCATGGGACTTGTTTCCTTGGAGTCCTGAATAGTTGCCGAGTCCAACGATACCAAACATGCCAGAATTGGCCTTACGGTTAACCCTGCGCGGCAAAATAGCACTTAAAAAACACGCGCGAATATCTCCGCGAGCGTAATTCTGATCGACTCGAAAACATCATAGGAAGAATATTGCATTACCTTCTGAACAAAAAGTTCTATTGGCATTGTATTAAAATTTTCATCAGAAATGGCCGAAAATTGCAAAAAACGAAAAATTACCTTTAAATTTTGTGTTTTTACACATAAATGGCTATAACTTCGTAACGCAAAGAGATTTTTTCACCATATTTGATACGCTGATGTACGACCACAGTCTGAGGCTACACAAAAAAAATTGTATGGTTGCACCACTAGTTGGCCTTATAATTTAACAAAACCTTTGAAATCAAGCCACCCTATGGTCATACAACTGTTTCTTCACTAAACTAAAGTGTATAGTCATAAAACTAGCTAGATGTAACACAGTTATGACCTGAGGTTGCATGCACAATTTTGTCATTGCGCCACCTACTGGTTTTGAGATAGAATAACGCATTTTTTTGCCTAAAACTACTGCAACAACACATCTAAAACCATGAGTCATCATGGATTATTCCTTTCATGGCTTTGACTATAATCACTAGTGGATGTCCATTTACTCTCTAGCAACCAATGAGAATACGTTATCAACTGTTTTTGCAAGAGCTTTTTCTCTGCATCAGAACATCGCAGAGACATGGGGGTGGGCTCTTTTGACTCATTAACACCACTGTAACATTTTGTGAGCTGAGTATTGCCACTAGAAGCACCACTCATTTTTACGTCAGTGTTCTAGTTATCAATGCTCGACGAAAGAGAGGGAGAGATGACACTGAATGAAAACACAGCTTTTTAGCTGATAACTGTTATATTATTTAGTCTGAAATCAAGAGATTTTCCCAGGTTCTTTAAACTGCTCAGCCGAATTCAACTTTACTTTCTGCTGTGCCCTTTTTGGCTTGACCCCGGTGATTGCTGCTTGCAGCTATATTTATTATTCTTCTTCTTCTTCTTCTTCTTCTTCCGCCATTGCGGTCTATGGCAGCCCATAGAACCGTACGTAGGAAAGTTATGAAATTTGGCACACTGATAAAGGACAGTCCAAATATTATCCACAGCAAATTTGGAGTCTCTATCTCAAACCCGCTAGCGCCACCAACAGTCCAAAGTTGCACTTATGTTTTTGCTTATAACTTTTGATCCGTAAGTCCTAGAAACGAAATTCTTGTTTCCTCTGATTCCTTGGCTCAAGTCGATTCGACTGGACCCTATGACGTCATTTTCCGTCATGAAAATTTTTCCGCCATTTTGAATTATTCGTAAAACCTACTTTTGCGAACTCGTCCTAGAGCTTTTGCCCGATTTCCACGAAAATCGGTATGTAGCATCTACAGACCCTCACGGCAAAAAGTTATGGAATTCATGTCGATTCGCCAATCTGTTTGCGTAAACCGCGTCAACAAATTTTACGTAGAGTGCAAAAAAATGGATTTGAGGCTGTATCTTCGCCAAACTTAAGCCTATTGAAACGACACTTGGTACTTGTGATGCCAGTCAGGAACTGAGAGCGCATGCCCAGTTTCGTCGCAGCGCCACCTAGTGGTAAGACGAATGTTTTACACACCTATAACTTTGGCTGTGATCGACGTATTTTCTTGGGACTTGTTTCCTTGGAGTCCTGAATTGTTGCCGAGTCCAACGATACCAAACATGCCAGAATTGGCCTTACGGTTAACCCTGCGCGGCAAAATAGCACTTAAAAAACACGCGCGAATATCTCCGCGAGCGTAATTCTGATCGACTCGAAAACATCATAGGAAGAATATTGCATTACCTTCTGAACAAAAAGTTCTATTGGCATTGTATTAAAATTTTCATCAGAAATGGCTGAAAATTGCAAAAAACGAAAAATTACCTTTAAATTTTGTGTTTTTACACATAAATGGCTATAACTTCGTAACGCAAAGAGATTTTTTTACCATATTTGATACCCTGATGTATGAGCATATTTTGAGGCCACACAAAAAAAATTGTATGCTTGCACCACTAGGTGGCCCTATAATTGAACAAAACCTTTGATATCAAGCCAGCCCTATGGTCATACAACTGTTTCTTCACTAAACTAAAGTGTATAGTCATAAAACTAGCTAGATGTAACACAGTTATGACCTGAGGTTGCATGCACAATTTTGTCATTGCGCCACCTACTGGTTTTGAGATAGAATAACGCATTTTTTGCCTAAAACTACTGCAACAACACTTCTAAAACCATGAGTCATCATGGATTATTCCTTTCATGGCTTTGACTATAATCACTGATGGTTGCCAATTCACTCCCTAGCAACCAATGAGAATACCTTATCAACCGTTTTTGCAAAAGCTATATCTCTGCATCGGAACACCGTAGAGACACGGGGGTGGGCTCTTTTCACTAATTAAACTTGGTTTATCTAGGTTCTTCAGTCTGCTTATCCAATCTCAATTATACATCCTTTTGGGCCCTTTTTGGCTTGACCCCGGTGATTGCTGCTTGCAGCTATATTTAGGGGTCAAGCCCCGAAGGGGCGAAGACCCCTATTGTATCCGTTAGTTTTCTTTTTATTATAATAATTAGGGGTCAAGCCCCGAAGGGGCGAAGACCCCTATTGTATCCGTTAGTTTTCTTTTTAGGGGTCAAGCCCCGAAGGGGCGAAGACCCCTATTGTATTTGTTAGTTTTCTTATTATTATTATAATAATTATTCTGCTTCTTCTTCTTCTTCTTCTTCTTCTTCTTCCGCCATTGCGGTCTATGGCAGCCCATAGAACCGTACGTAGGAAAGTTATGAAATTTGGCACACTGATAAAGGACAGTCCAATGTGTCCCCACAGCAAATTTGGAGTCTCTATCTCTAACCCGCTAGCGCCACCAACAGTCCAAAGTTGAACTTATGTTTTTGCTTATAACTTCTGATCCGTAAGTCCTAGAAACAAAATTCTTGTTTCCTCTGATTCCTTGGCTCAAGACGATTCGATTGGACCCTATGCCGTCATTTTCCGTCATTAAAATTTTTCCGCCATTTTGAATTATTCGTAAAACCTACTTTTGCGAACTCGTCCTAGAGTTTTTACCCGATTGCCGCGAAAATTGGTATGTAGCATCTAGAGACCCTCACGGCAAAAAGTTATTAAAAGAATTTTAATAAACCAATCCGTTGTCGTATAGCGTGTCAACAAATTTTACTTAGAGCGCAAAAAAACTGATTTTAGGCTGTATCTTCGTCAAACTTAGGCCTATTGACACGACACTTGGTACTTGTGATGCCAGTCATAAACTGAGTGTGCATGCACAGTTTCGTCGCAGCACCACCTAGTGGCCAGACAGATGATTTATACACCTATAACTTTGGCTGCGATCAACGTATTTTGACGGGACTTGATTTTTAGGAGTCCTGAGTAGTCGCCGAGTCCAACGATACCAAACATGCCAGATTTCGCTTTACCGTTAGCCCTGCGCAGCAAAACAGCACTTAAAAAACACGCGCGAATATCTCCGCGAGCGTTATTCCGATCGACTCGAAAACACCATAGGAAGAATATTGCATTACCTTCTGAACAAAAAGTTCTATTGGCGTTATATTAAAATTTTCATCAGAAATGGCCGAAAATTGCAAAAAACAAAAAATTACCTTTAGATTTTGTGGTTTTTACACATAAATGGTTATAACTTCGCAACGAAAAGAGATTTTTTCACCAGATTTGATACGCTGATGTATGAGCAGAGTCTGAGGCCACACAAAAAAATTGGTATGCCTGAACCACTAGGTGGCCCTATAATTGAACAAAATATTTCATATCAAGCAAGCCCTATGGTCATACAACTATTTCTTTGCCGAACTAAAGTGTATAGTCATGAAACTAGCTAGATGTAACGCAGTCATGACCTGAGGTTGCATGCACGATTCTGTCATAGCGCCCCCTAGTGGTTTGGAGATAGAAAATAGCTATTTTTGCATAAATCTACTGCAACAGCACATCTAAAACCATGAGTCATCATGGATTATTCTTTTCATGGCTTTGACTATAATCACTGGTGGTTGCCAATTCACTCCCTAGCAATCAATGAGAATACCTTATCAACCGTTTTGCAAAAGCTATATCTCTGCATCAGAACATCGTATAAACATGAGGGTGATCTCTTTTGACTCATTAACAACACTGTAACATTTTGAGAGCTGAGAATTGCCACTGCAAGCACCACTCATTTTAACGTCAGTGTTCTGGTTATCAATGCTCGTCGAAAGAGAGGGAGAGATTTCACTAAATGAGAACACAGCTTTTTTGCTGATAACTGTTATATTGTTTTGTCTGAAATCAAGAGATTTTCCTAGACTCTTTAAACTGCTCATCCGAAGTCAACTTTACGTTCTGCTGTGCCCTTTTTGGCTTGACCCCGGTGATTGCTGCTTGCAGCTATATTTAGGGGTCAAGCCCAGAATGGGCGAAGACCCCTATTGTATCCGTTAGTTTTCTTTTTATTATTATTATTATAATAATTATTATTATTCCTCCGCCATTGCGGTCTATGGCAGCCCCTAGAACCGTACATAGGAAAGTTATAAAATTTGGCACACTGACAGAGGACAGTCCAAATAATATCCACAGCAAATTTGGAGTTTCTATCTCAAGCCCGCTAGCGCCACCAACAGTCCAAAGTTGCACTTACGTTTTTGCTTATAACTTCTGATCCGTAAGTCCTAGAAACGAAATTCTTGTCTCCTCTGATTCCTTGGCTCAAGCCGATTCAATTAGACCCTATGACGTCATTTTCCGTCATGAAAATTTTTCCGCCATTTTGAATTATTCGTAAAACCTACTTTTGCGAACTCGTCCTAGAGTTTTTGCCCGATTGCCACGAAAATCGGTATGCAGCATCTAGAGACACTCACGGCAAAAAGTTATTAAAAGAATTTAGATAAACCAATCCGTTGTCGTATAGCGCGTCAACGAATTTTACGTAGAGCGCAAAATAACAGATTTTAGGCTGTATCTTCGTCAAACTTAGGCCTATTGACACGACACTTGGTACTTGAGATGACAGTGAGGAACTGAGTGTGCATGCACAATTTCGTGGCAGCGCCACCTAGTGGCCAGACTTATGTTTTAAACGCCTATAACTTTGGCTCAGATTGACGTATTTTCACGGGACTTGTTTCTTTGGAGTTCTGAATAGTTGCCGAGTCCAACGATACCAAACATGCCAGAATTCGCCTTACGGTTAACCCTGCGCAGCAAAATAGCGCTTAAAAAACACGCGTGAATATCTCCGCGAGCGTTTTTCCGATCGACTTGAAAACACCATAGGAAGAACATTGCGTTACCTTCTGAACAAAAAGTTCTATTGGCGTTACATTAAAATGTTTATCAGAAATTGCCGAAAATTGCAAAAAACGAAAAATTACCTTTTGATTTTGTGTTTTTTACACATAAATGGTTATAACTTCGCAACGGAAAGAGATTTTTTCACCAGATTTGATACGCTGAT
Organism: Paramisgurnus dabryanus; assembly: GCF_030506205.2. Taxonomy (NCBI): domain Eukaryota; kingdom Metazoa; phylum Chordata; class Actinopteri; order Cypriniformes; family Cobitidae; genus Paramisgurnus; species Paramisgurnus dabryanus. The sequence continues at coordinate 33,536,910 of NC_133354.1, forward strand.
GTATGAGCAGCGTCTGAGGCCACACAAAAAAATTGGTATGCTGGAACCACTAGGTGGCCCTATAATTGAACAAAATATTTCATATCAAGCAAGCCCTATGGTCATACAACTATTTATTTGCCGAACTAAAGTGTATAGTCATGAAACTAGCTAGATGTAATGCAGTCATTACCTGAGGTTGCATGCACGATTCTGTCATAGCGCCACCTAGTGGTTTGGAGATAGAAAATAGCTATTATTGCCTAAAACTACTGCAACAGCACATCTAAAACCATGAGTCATCATGGATTCTTCATTTCATGGCTTGGTCTATAATCACTGGTGGATGTGAATTTACTCTCTAGCAACCAATGAGAAAACCTTATCAACCGTTTTTGAAAGAGCTTTTTCTCTGCATCAGAACATCGTAGAGACATGGGGATGGTCTCTTTTGACTGATTCAACGTGTTGTAACATGTTGTGACCCATATTATGCCACTGCAAACATCACTCACATGTCCTTCTGTGCTCTAATGTTCCATGATTGTCAATAACATAGATTATTTTTGTTGATTACTTTTGCGTTTTTTTTTTCATCTGAAATCATGAGGTTTACATAGGTTCTTTAGTATTCTTATCCAAACTCAACTTTACACCCTTCTGTGCCCATTTCGGCTTGACCCCGGTATTGCTGCTTGCAGCTATATTTAGGGGTCAAGCCCCGAAGGGGCGAAGACCCCTATTGTATTTGTTAGTTTTCTTATTATTATTATAATAATTATTCTGCTTCTTCTTCTTCTTCTTCTTCTTCTTCTTCTTCTTCCGCCATTGCGGTCTATGGCAGCCCATAGAACCGTAAGTAGGAAAGTTATGAAATTTGGCACACTGATAAAGGACAGTCCAATGTGTCCCCACAGCAAATTTGGAGTCTCTATCTCTAACCCACTAGCGCCACCAACAGTCCAAAGTTGAACTTATGTTTTTGCTTATAACTTCTGATCCGTAAGTCCTAGAAACGAAATTCTTGTTTCCTCTGATTCCTTGGCTCAAGACGATTCGATTGGACCCTATGACGTCATTTTACGTCATGAAAATTTTTCCGCCATTTTGAATTATTCGTAAAACCTACTTTTTCGAACTCGTCCTAGAGCTTTTGTCCGATTGCCACGAAAATTGGTATGTAGCATCTAGAGACCCTCACGGCAAAAAGTTATTAAAAGAATTTTGATAAACCAATCCGTTGTCGTATAGCATGTCAACAAATTTTACGTATAGCGCAAAATAGCTGATTTTAGGCTGTATCTTCGTCAAACTTAGGCCTATTGACACGACACTTGGTACTTGTGATGCCAGTCATGAACTGAGTGTGCATGCACAGTTTCGTCGCAGCGCCACCTAGTGGCCAGACAGATGATTTATACACCTATAACTTTGGCTGCGATCAACGTATTTTGACGGGACTTGATTTTTAGGAGTCCTGAGTAGTCGCCGAGTCCAACGATACCAAACATTTCAGATTTCGCCTTACGGTTAGCCCTGCGCAGCAAAACAACACTTAAAAAACACGCACGAATATCTCCACGAGCGTTATTCCGATCGACTCGAAAACACCATAGGAAGAACATTGCATTACCTTCTGAACAAAAAGTTCTATTGGCGTTATATTAAAATTTTCATCAGAAATGGCCGAAAATTGCAAAAAACGAAAAATTACCTTTAGATTTTGTGGTTTTTACACTTAAATGGTTATAACTTCGCAACGAAAAGAGATTTTTTCACCAGATTTGATACGCTGATGTATGAGCAGAGTCTGAGGCCACACAAAAAAATTGATATGCCTGAACCACTAGGTGGCCCTATAATTGAACAAAATCTTTCATATCAAGCAAGCCCTATGGTCATACAACTATTTCTTCACTAAACTAAAGTGTATAGTCATGAAACTAGCTAGATGTAACACAGTTATGAACTGAGGTTGCATGCACAACTTTGTCATTGCGCCACCTAGTGGTTTTGAGATAGAAATATGGTATTTTTGCCTAAAACTACTCCAACAGTACATCTTAAATCTTAGGTCATCATGTATTATTCTTTCATGGCTTGGAGATCATTGGTGCATGCCAATTAACTCCTTAGCAACCAATTAGGATACCTTATCAACCCTTTTTACAAGAGCTATATCTCTGCATCAGAACATCGTAGAGACATGGGGGTGGTCTCTTTTGACTCATTAACACCACTGTAACATTTTGTGGGCTGAGAATTGCCATTGCAAGCACCACTCACATTTTCTTCAGTGTTCTAGTTGTCAATGCTCCTCGAGAAGAGAGGGAGAGATGACACTGAATGAAAACACAGCTTTTTGCTGATAACTGTTATATTATTTAGTCTGATGTCAAGAGATTTTCCCAGGTTCTTTAAACTGCTCATCCGAATTCAACTTTACTGTCTTATGTGCCCTTTTTGGCTTGACCCCGGCATTGCTGCTTGCAGCTATATTGGTAATTGTTTCTGTTAGTAAATTTTTCTTCTTCCGCCATTGCGGTCTATGGCAGCCTATAGACCCGTACGTAGGAAAGTTATGAAATTTGGCACACTGATAAAGGACAGTCCAATGTGTCCCCATAGCAAATTTGGAGTCTCTATGTCTAACCCGCTAGCGCCACCAACAGTCCAAATTTGCACTTACGTTTTTGCTTATAACTTCTGATCCGTAACTCCTAGTAACGAAATTCTTGTTTCCTCTGATTCCTTGGCTCAAGACGATTCGAATGGATCCTAAGACGTCATTTTCCGTCATGAAAATTTTTCCGCAATTTTGAATTATTCGAAAAACCTACTTTTGCGAACTCGTCCTAGAGTTTTTGCCCGCTTGCCACAAAAATCGGTATGCAGCATCTACAGACACTCAAGGCAAAAAGTTATTAAAAGAATTTCGATAAACCAATCCGTTGTCGTATAGCGCGTCAATGAATTTTACGTAGAGCGCAAAATAACAGATTTTAGGCTGTATCTTCGCCAAACTTAGGCCTATTGACACGACACTTGGTACTTGAGATTCCAGTCAGGAACTGAGGGTGCATGCACAGTTTAGTTGCAGCGCCACCTAGTGGCCAGACGAATGTTCTATACGCCTATAACTTTGGCTGCGATAAAAGTATTTTCACAGGACTTATTTCCTTGAAGTCCTGAATCGTTGTCGAGTCCAACGATACCAAACATGCCAGATTTCGCCTTACGGTTAGTCCTGCGCAGCAAAACAAAACTTAAAAAACATGTGCGAATATCTCTGCGAGCGTTATTCCGATCGACTCGAAAACACCATAGGAAGAACATTGCATTACCTTCTGAACAAAAAGTTCTATTGGCGTTATATTAAAATTTTCATCAGAAATGGCCGAAAATTGCACAAAACTAAAAATTACCTTAAAATTTTGTGTTTTTTACACATAAATGGTTATAACTTCGCAACAAAAAGAGATTTTTTCACTAGATTTGATACGCTAATGTACGACCACAGTCTGAGGCTAAACAAAAAAAAAATGTATGCTTGCACCACTAGTTGGCCTTATAATTGAACAAAACCTTTGAAATCAAGCCACCCTATGGTCATACAACTGTTTCTTCACTAAACTAAAGTGTATAGTCATGAAACTAGCTAGATGTAACACAATCATGACCTGTGTTGCATGCACAATTTTGTCATTGCGCCACCTACTGGTTTTGAGATAGAATATGGCATTTTTTGCCTAAAACTACTGCAACAACACATCTAATACCATGAGTCATCATGGATTGTTCATTTCATGGCTTTGACTATAATCACTGGTGGTTGCCAATTCACTCTCTAGCAACCAACGAGAATACCTTATCAACCGTTTTTGCAAGAGGTATATCTGTGCATCAGAACATCATAGAGACACGGGGGTGGTCTCTTTTGACTCATTAACACCACTGTAACATTTTGTGAGCCGAGTATTGCCACTGCAAGCACCACTCATTTTTACTTCAGTGTTCTAGTTATCAATGCTCGTCGAAAGAGAAGGAGAGATTTCACTAAATGAGAATACAGCTTTTTTGCTGATAACTGTTATATTGTTTTGTCTGAAATCAAGAGATTTTCCTAGGTTCTTTAAACTGCTCTTCCGAAGTCAACTTTACTTTCTGCTGTGCCCTTTTTGGCTTGACCCCGGTGATTGCTGCTTGCAGCTATATTTAGGGGTCAAGCCACGAAGTGGCGTAGACACCTATTGTTATTGTTAGTTTTCTTATTAGGGGTCAAGCCCCGAAGGGGCGAAGACCCCTATTGTATTTGTTAGTTTTCTTATTATTATTAGGGGTCAAGCCCCGAAGGGGCGAAGACCCCTATTGTATTTGTTAGTTTTCTTATTATTATTATTATTATTATTCTTCTTCTTCTTCTTCTTCCGCCATTGCGGTCTATGGCAGCCCATAGAACCGTACGTAGGAAAGTTATGAAATTTGGCACACTGATAAAGGACAGTCCAATGTGTCTCCACAGCAAATTTGGAGTCTCTAACTCCAACCCTCTAGCGCCACCAACAGTCTAAAGTTGCACTTACGTTTTTGTTTATAACTTCTGACCCGTACGTCCTAGAAACGAAATTCTTGTTTCCTCTGATTCCTTGGCTCAAGACGATTCGACTGGACCCTATGACGTCATTTTCCGTCATGAAAATTTTTCCGCCATTTTGAATTATTCGTAAAACCTACTTTTGCGAACTCGTCCTAGAGCTTTTGCCCGATTTCCACGAAAATCGGTATGTAGCATCTACAGACCCTCACGGCAAAAAGTTATGGAATTCATGTCGATTCGCCAATCTGTTTGCGTAAACCGCGTCAACAAATTTTACGTAGAGTGCAAAAAAACGGATTTGAGGCTGTATCTTCGCCAAACTTAAGCCTATTGAAACGACACTTGGTACTTGTGATGCCAGTCAGGAACTGAGAGTGCATGCCCAGTTTCGTCGCAGCGCCACCTAGTGGTAAGACGAATGTTTTACACACCTATAACTTTGGCTGTGATCGACGTATTTTCATGGGACTTGTTTCCTTGGAGTCCTGAATAGTCGCCGAGTCCAACGATACCAAACATGCCAGAATTGGCCTTACGGTTAACCCTGCGCGGCAAAATAGCACTTAAAAAACACGCGCGAATATCTCCGCGAGCGTAATTCTGATCGACTCGAAAACATCATAGGAAGAATATTGCATTACCTTCTGAACAAAAAGTTCTATTGGCATTGTATTAAAATTTTCATCAGAAATGGCTGAAAATTGCAAAAAACGAAAAATTACCTTTAAATTTTGTGTTTTTACACATAAATGGCTATAACTTCGTAACGCAAAGAGATTTTTTCACCATATTTGATACGCTGATGTACGACCACAGTCTGAGGCTACACAAAAAAAATTGTATGGTTGCACCACTAGTTGGCCTTATAATTTAACAAAACCTTTGAAATCAAGCCACCCTATGGTCATACAACTGTTTCTTGACTAAACTAAAGTGTATAGTCATAAAACTAGCTAGATGTAACACAGTTATGATCTGAGGTTGCATGCACAATTTTGTCATTGCGCCACCTACTGGTTTTGAGATAGAATATGGCATTTTTTTGCCTAAAACTACTGCAACAACACATCTAAAACCATAAGTCATCATGGATTATTCCTTTCATGGCTTTGACTATAATCACTAGTGGATGTCCATTTACTCTCTAGCAACCAATGAGAATACGTTATCAACTGTTTTTGCAAGAGCTTTTTCTCTGCATCAGAACATCGCAGAGACATTGGGGTGGGCTCTTTTGACTCATTAACACCACTGTAACATTTTGTGAGCTGAGTATTGCCACTAGAAGCACCACTCATTTTTACGTCAGTGTTCTAGTTATCAATGCTCGACGAAAGAGAGGGAGAGATTTCACTAAATGAGAACAGCTTTTTTGCTGATAACTGTTATATTGTTTTTCTGAAATCAAGAGATTTTCCTAGGTACTTTAAACTGCTCATCCGAAGTCAACTTTACTTTCTGCTGTGCCCTTTTTTGGCTTGACCCCGGTGATTGCTGCTTGCAGCTATATTAATAATTATTATTATTATTAGTTATTCTTCTTCCGCCATTGCGGTCTATGGCAGCCCATAGAACCGTACGTAGGAAAGTTATGAAATTTGGCACACTGATAAAGGACAGTCCAATGTGTCCCCACAGCAAATTTGGAGTCTCTATGTCTAACCCGCTAGCGCCACCAACAGTCCAAAGTTGCACTTATGTTTTTGCTTATAACTTCTGATCCGTAAGTCCCACAAACAAAATTCTTGCTTCCTCTGATTCCTTGGCTCAAGCCGATTCGATTGGACCCTATGACGTCATTTTCCGTCATGAAATTTTTTCCGCCATTTTGAATTATTCGTAAAACCTACTTTTGCGAACTCGTCCTAGAGTTTTTACCCGATTGCCGCGAAAATTGGTATGTAGCATCTAGAGACCCTCACGGCAAAAAGTTATCAAAAGAATTTTGATAAACCAATCCGTTGTCGTATAGCGCGTCAACAAAATTTTCGTAGAGTGCAAAAAAACAGATTTTAGGCTGTATCTTCGTCAAACTTAGGCCTATTGACACGACACTTGGTACTTGTGATGCCAGTCAGGAACTGAGTGTGCATGCACAGTTTCGTCGCAGCGCCACCTAGTGCCCAGACAGATGTTTTTTACACCTATAACTTTGGCTGTGATCAACGTATTTTGACGGGACTTGATTTTTAGGAGTCCTGAATAGTCGCCGAGTCCAACGATACCAAACATGCCAGATTTCGCCTTACGGTTAGCCCTGCGCAGCAAAACAGCACTTAAAAAACACGCGCGAATATCTCCGCGAGCGTAATTCAGATCGACTCGAAAACATCATAGGAAGAATATTGCATTACCTTCTGAACAAAAAGTTCTATTGGCACTATATTAAAATTTTCATCAGAAATGGCCGAAAATTGCAAAAAACGAAAAATTACCTTTAAATTTTGTGTTTTTACACATAAATGGTTATAACTTCGTAACGCAAAAAGATTTTTTCACCATATTTGATACGCTGATGTACGACTACAGTCTGAGGCTACACAAAAAAAATTGTATGGTTGCACCACTAGTTGGCCTTATAATTGAACAAAACCTTTGAAATCAAGCCACCCTATGGTCATACAACTGTTTCTTCACTAAACTAAAGTGTATAGTCATAAAACTAGCTAGATGTAACACATTTATGACCTGAGGTTGCATGCACGAATTTTGTCATTGCGCCACCTACTGGTTTTGAGATAGAATATGGCATTTTTTGCCTAAAACTATTACAACAACACATCTAAAACCATGAGTCATCATGGATTATTCCTTTCATGGCTTTGACTATAATCACTAGAGGATGTCCATTTACTCTCTAGCAACCAATGAGAATACGTTATCAACTGTTTTTGCAAGAGCTTTTTCTCTGTATCAGAACATCACAGAGACATGGGGATGGTCTCTTTTGACTCTTTTAACTTGTTGTAACATGTTGTGACCCATGTTTGCCCACTGTAAGCATCACATACATGTCCTTCAGTGCTCTAATGTTCCATGATTGTCAATAACCGAAGGACAGTTGCAGTAGCCAAGAATATAGATTATTTTTGTTGATTACCTTTGCATTTTTTCATCTGAAATCATTAGGTTTACCTAGGTTCTTCAGTCTGCTTATCCAAACGCAACTTTACATCCTTCTGTGCCCTTTTCGGCTTGACCCCGGTATTGCTGCTTGCAGCTATATTTATTATTATTATTAGTTATTCTTCTTCCGCCATTGCGGTCTATGGCAGCCCATAGAACCGTACGTAGGAAAGTTATGAAATTTGGCACACTGATAAAGGACAGTCCAATGTGTCCCCACAGCAAATTTGGAGTCTCTATGTCTAACCCGCTAGCGCCACCAACAGTCCAAAGTTGCACTTATGTTTTTGCTTATAACTTCTGATCCGTAAGTCCCACAAACAAAATTCTTGCTTCCTCTGATTCCTTGGCTCAAGCCGATTCGATTGGACCCTATGACGTCATTTTCCGTCATGAAATTTTTTCCGCCATTTTGAATTATTCGTAAAACCTACTTTTGCGAACTCGTCCTAGAGTTTTTACCCGATTGCCGCGAAAATTGGTATGTAGCATCTAGAGACCCTCACGGCAAAAAGTTATCAAAAGAATTTCGATAAACCAATCCGTTGTCGTATAGCGCGTCAACAAAATTTTCGTAGAGTGCAAAAAAACAGATTTTAGGCTGTATCTTCGTCAAACTTAGGCCTATTGACACGACACTTGGTACTTGTGATGCCAGTCAGGAACTGAGTGTGCATGCACAGTTTCGTCGCAGCGCCACCTAGTGGCCAGACAGATGTTTTTTACACCTATAACTTTGGCTGTGATCAACGTATTTTGACGGGACTTGATTTTTAGGAGTCCTGAATAGTCGCCGAGTCCAACGATACCAAACATGCCAGATTTCGCCTTACGATTAGCCCTGAGCAGCAAAACAGCACTTAAAAAACACGCGCGAATATCTCCGCGAGCGTAATTCTGATCGACTCGAAAACATCATAGGAAGAATATTGCATTACCTTCTGAACAAAAAGTTCTATTGGCACTATATTAAAATTTTCATCAGAAATGGCCGAAAATGGCAAAAAACGAAAAATTACCTTTAAATTTTGTGTTTTTACACATAAATGGTTATAACTTCGTAACGCAAAGAGATTTTTTCACCATATTTGATACGCTGATGTACGACTACAGTCTGAGGCTACACAAAAAAAATTGTATGGTTGCACCACTAGTTGGCCTTATAATTGAACAAAACCTTTGAAATCAAGCCACCCTATGGTCATACAACTATTTCTTCACTAAACTAAAGTGTATAGTCATAAAACTAGCTAGATGTAACACAGTTATGAACTGAGGTTGCATGCACAACTTTGTCATTGCGCCACCTACTGGTTTTGAGATAGAAATATGGTATTTTTGCCTAAAACTACTCCAACAGTACATCTAAAATCTTGGGTCATCATGTATTATTCTTTCATGGCTTGGAGATCATTGGTGCATGCCAATTAACTCCCTAGCAACCAATTAGGATACCTTATCAACCCTTTTTACAAGAGCTATATCTCTGCATCAGAACATCGTAGAGACATGGGGGTGGTCTCTTTTGACTCATTAACACCACTGTAACATTTTGTGAGCTGAGAATTGCCACTGCAAGCACCACTCACATTTTCTTCAGTGTTCTAGTTGTCAATGCTCCTCGAGAAGAGAGGGAGAGATGACACTGAATGAAAACACAGCTTTTTTGCTGATAACTGTTATATTATTTAGTCTGAAATCAAGAGATTTTCCCAGGTTCTTTAAACTGCTCATCCGAATTCAACTTTACTTTCTTATGTGCCCTTTTTGGCTTGACCCCGGCATTGCTGCTTGCAGCTATATTTATTATTATTCTTCTTCCGCCATTGCGGTCTATGGCAGCCCATAGAACCGTACGTAGGAAAGTTATGAAATTTGGCACACTGATAAAGGACAGTCTATTGTGTCCCCACAGCAAATTTGGAGTCTCTATCTTTAACCCGCTAGCGCCACCAACAGTCCAAAGTTGAACTTATATTTTTGCTTATAACTTCTGATCCGTAAGTCCTAGAAACGAAATTCTTGTTTCCTCTGATTCCTTGGCTCAAGACGATTCGACTGGACCCTATGACGTCATTTTCCGTCATGAAACTTTTTCCGCCATTTTGAATTATTCGTAAAACCTACTTTTGCGAACTCGTCCTAGAGTTTTTACCCGATTGCCGCGAAAATTGGTATGTAGCATCTAGAGACCCTCACGGCAAAAAGTTATCAAAAGAATTTCGATAAACCAATCCGTTGTCGTATAGCGCGTCAACAAATTTTACGTAGAGCGCAAAAAAACAGATTTTAGGCTGTATCTTCGTCAAACTTAGGCCTATTGACACGACACTTGGTACTTGTGATGCCAGTCAGGAACTGAGTGTGCATGCACAGTTTCGTCGCAGCGCCACCTAGTGGCCAGACAGATGTTTTTTACACCTATAACTTTGGCTGTAATTAACGTATTTTGATGGGACTTGATTTTTAGGAGTCCTGAATAGTCGCCGAATCCAACGATACCAAACATGCCAGATTTCGCCTTACGGTTAGCCCTGCGCAGCAAAACAACACTTAAAAAACATGCGCGAATATCTTCGCGAGCGTTATTCCGATCGACTCGAAAACACCATAGGAAGAACATTGCATTACCTTCTGAACAAAAAGTTCTATTGGCGTTATATTAAAATTTTCATCAGAAATGGCCGAAAATGGCAAAAAACGAAAAATTACCTTTTACAATTTGTGTTTTTATACATAAATGGTTATAACTTCACAACGAAAAGAAATTTTTTCACCAGATTTGATACGCTGATGTATGAGCAGAGTCTGAGGCCACACAAAAAAAAATTGGTATGCCTGAACCACTAGGTGGCCCTATAATTGAACATAATCTTACATATCAAGCAAGCCCTATGGTCATACAACTATTTCTTCACTAAACTAAAGGGTATAGTTATAAAACTAGCTAGATGTAACACAGTTATGAACTGAGGTTGCATGCACAACTTTGTCATTGCGCCACCTAGTGGTTTTGAAATAGAAATATGGTATTTTTGCCTAAAACTACTCCAACAGTACATCTAAAATCTTGGGCCATCATGTATTATTCCTTTCATGGCTTGGAGATCATTGGTGCATGCCAAATAATTCCTTAGCAACAAATTAGGATACCTTATCAATACTTTTTACAAGAGCTATATCTCTGCATCAGAACATCGTAGAGACATGGGGGTGGTCTCTTTTGACTCATTAACACCACTGTAACATTTTGTGAGCTGAGAATTGCCACTGCAAGCACCACTCACATTTTCTTCAGTGTTCTAGTTGTCAATGCTCCTCGAGAAGAGAGGGAGAGATTACACTGAATGAAAACACAGCTTTTTGCTGATAACTGTTATATTACTTAGTCTGAAATCAAGAGATTTTCTTAGGTTCTTTAAACTGATCATCCGAATTCAACTTTACTTTCTTCTGTGCCCTATTTGGCTTGACCCCGGCATTGCTGCTTGCAGCTATATTTATTATTATTAGGGGTCAAGCCACGAAGTGGCGTAGACACCTATTGTTATTGTTAGTTTTCTTATTATTGTTATTCTTGTTCCTCGTTCTTCCACCCAAAAGTCAATGGCAGCCCATAGAACCGTACATAGGAAAGTTATGAAATTTGGCACACATGTAGAGGACGGTCTTAGAAGTTACTATAGCAACACTGGTGTGTCTGACTCAAACCCTCTAGCGCCACCAACAGTCCAAAAATCCACTTATGTTCATGCTCATAACTTCTGACCCGTGAGTCCTAGAAACTAAATTCTTGTTTCCTCTGAATCCTTGGCTCATGATGATTCAATTGCACACATTGATGTCATTTGTGTCATGCAAATCTTTCCGCCATTTTCATTTTTCCGTAAAACCTACTTTTTCGAACTCCTCCTAGAGCGTTCGTCCGATTTGCATGTCCTTTGGTATGTAGCATCTAGAGACACCCCAGACAAAAAGTTATCAAAAGCTTTTTGATAGACCAATGCGTTCTTGTATAAACTGACAACATATATGGCGGCGAGCACGCCAAAACGGACGTGAGGCCGTATCTTCGCAACACTTTATTATATCGACACGAAACTTGGTAAATGTCATTACAGTCATGACCTGAGGGTACCTGCAACGTTTCGTCACAGCGCCACCTAGTGGTCACGAGATTCGAAAAATGCCTATTTTCGCTTATAACTACTTCAAACTTGAGTCTAAAATTATGAAGGTGGTCTTGTTAGATTCCTTGAGGCATGGCAAGTCAAACGATACCAAACGGTTTTCGGTCGGCCATTTTGGGTGTCGGCCATTTTGAATTTTCTCATTAAGTTCAGTATTTCACAAACAGAATGGCGTATCACTACGAAATTTGGCGTGGTTCATCAGTGACATGTTCTGAGCGCACCTATAAATCTTTAGGACGGCGCCACCTAGTGGTCAGGATATGTAAAGAAATTGTTTAAAATCTTTAAATCATTTGATTAAATTGCCACACTGACTTAAGACTTCACTCTATTGATTCCTTGGCTCATGCTGAGTCCGACTGTACCAAATATGTCAGAGTCAAACCTACTTCCTGTCGGCCATTTTGAATTATATTGAACACCTACTTTTTCGAACTACTCCTAGAGCGCTCGTGTGATTTGCTTGATTTTTGGTATGCATCATCTAGAGACACTCTAGACAAAAAGTTATCAAAAGCTTTTCTGTAGACCTATTCGTTGTCGTATAAAGCATCAAAGAATGCGAGGGCGAGCACGCCAAAATGAGTTTGAGCCTGTATCTTCGCAAAACTTTTGCGTATTGATATGAGACTTGGTATATGTCATAACAGTGATGACGTAAGGGTGCATGCACCGTTTCATCACACTGCCCCCTACTGGTCATGAGATATAAAAAATGTTTATTTTTGCTTATAACTACTGCAAACTTAAATGTAAAATTATGAGACTGGTCTTGTTAGATTTCGTGAGGCATGCCGAGTCAAACGATACCAAATGGTTTTTGGTCGTCCATTTTGTGTGTCGGCCATTTTGAATTTTTTCTTTAAGTTCAAGTATTTCAGAAACGCAATTGCGTATTGTTATGAAACTTGGTATGGTTCATCAGCAACATGTTCTGAGAGGACATGTAAACTTTTCGGCGCCCCCTAGTGGTCAAGAGTTTTGAAGCTATATCTCTGCATCTCTTTATCGTATTTACACCAAATTTGGTGGGTGTCATCACAATCAAGACCTGAGTCACAATTTATTGTTTGGTCAGTGCCCCCTAGTGGTCAAGTCATTTAAGGCTATATCTCCGTATCGCTTTATCGTATTTACACTAAATTTGGTATGTGTCATCACAGTCATGACCTGAGGCACCATCTATTGTTTCGGCACAGCGCCACTTAGTGGTCTCAAGATACAAAAATTTGCTATTTTTTTCTAAAACTAATGCAAACATAGATCTTAAATCATGACAGTTATCACGTATGGATAATTTTTTGCCATGTTCGGCTTGACCCCGGTATCGCTGCTTGCAGCTATATTTAGGGGTCAAGCCCCGAAGGGGCGAAGACCCCTATTGTATCCGTTAGTTTTCTTATAATTAGGGGTCAAGCCCCGAAGGGGCGAAGACCCCTATTGTATTTGTTAGTTTTCTTATTATTATTATTATTCTTCTTCTTCTTCTTCTTCTTCCGCCATTGCGGTCTATGGCAGCCCATAGAACCGTACGTAGGAAAGTTATGAAATTTGGCACACTGATAAAGGACAGTCCAATGTGTCTCCACAGCAAATTTGGAGTCTCTAACTCCAACCCTCTAGCGCCACCAACAGTCTAAAGTTGCACTTACGTTTTTGTTTATAACTTCTGACCCGTACGTCCTAGAAACGAAATTCTTGTTTCCTCTGATTCCTTGGCTCAAGACGATTCGACTGGACCCTATGACGTCATTTTCCGTCATGAAAATTTTTCCGCCATTTTGAATTATTCGTAAAACCTACTTTTGCGAACTCGTCCTAGAGCTTTTGCCCGATTTCCACGAAAATCGGTATGTAGCATCTACAGACCCTCACGGCAAAAAGTTATGGAATTCATGTCGATTCGCCAATCTGTTTGCGTAAACCGCGTCAACAAATTTTACGTAGAGTGCAAAAAAACGGATTTGAGGCTGTATCTTCGCCAAACTTAAGCCTATTGAAACGACACTTGGTACTTGTGATGCCAGTCAGGAACTGAGAGTGCATGCCCAGTTTCGTCGCAGCGCCACCTAGTGGTAAGACGAATGTTTTACACACCTATAACTTTGGCTGTGATCGACGTATTTTCATGGGACTTGTTTCCTTGGAGTCCTGAATAGTCGCCGAGTCCAACGATACCAAACATGCCAGAATTGGCCTTACGGTTAACCCTGCGCGGCAAAATAGCACTTAAAAAACACGCGCGAATATCTCCGCGAGCGTAATTCTGATCGACTCGAAAACATCATAGGAAGAATATTGCATTACCTTCTGAACAAAAAGTTCTATTGGCATTGTATTAAAATTTTCATCAGAAATGGCTGAAAATTGCAAAAAACGAAAAATTACCTTTAAATTTTGTGTTTTTACACATAAATGGCTATAACTTCGTAACGCAAAGAGATTTTTTCACCATATTTGATACGCTGATGTACGACCACAGTCTGAGGCTACACAAAAAAAATTGTATGGTTGCACCACTAGTTGGCCTTATAATTTAACAAAACCTTTGAAATCAAGCCACCCTATGGTCATACAACTGTTTCTTCACTAAACTAAAGTGTATAGTCATAAAACTAGCTAGATGTAACACAGTTATGATCTGAGGTTGCATGCACAATTTTGTCATTGCGCCACCTACTGGTTTTGAGATAGAATAACGCATTTTTTGCCTAAAACTACTGCAACAACACATCTAAAACCATAAGTCATCATGGATTATTCCTTTCATGGCTTTGACTATAATCACTAGTGGATGTCCATTTACTCTCTAGCAACCAATGAGAATACGTTATCAACTGTTTTTGCAAGAGCTTTTTCTCTGCATCAGAACATCGCAGAGACATGGGGGTGGGCTCTTTTGACTCATTAACACCACTGTAACATTTTGTGAGCTGAGTATTGCCACTAGAAGCACCACTCATTTTTACGTCAGTGTTCTAGTTATCAATGCTCGACGAAAGAGAGGGAGAGATGACACTGAATGAAAACACCGCTTTTTAGCTGATAACTGTTATATTATTTAGTCTGAAATCAAGAGATTTTCCCAGGTTCTTTAAACTGCTCATCCGAATTCAACTTTACTTTCTGCTGTGCCCTTTTTGGCTTGACCCCGGTGATTGCTGCTTGCAGCTATATTTATTGTTATTCTTCTTCTTCCGCCATTGCGGTCTATGGCAGCCCATAGAACCGTACGTAGGAAAGTTATGAAATTTGGCACACTGATAAAGGACAGTCCAATGTGTCCCCACAGCAAATTTGGAGTCTCTATCTCCAACCCTCTAGCGCCACCAACAGTCCAAAGTTGCACTTACGTTTTTGCTTATAACTTCTGATCCGTAAGACCTAGAAACAAAATTCTTGTTTCCTCTGATTCCTTGGCTCAAGACGATTCGATTTGACCCTATGAAGTCATTTTCCGTCATGGAAATTTTTCCGCCATTTTGAATTATTCGTAAAACCTACTTTTGCGAACTCGTCCTAGAGCTTTTGCCCAATTTCCACGAAAATCGGTATATAGCATCTACAGACCCTCACGGCAAAAAGTTATGGAATTCATGTCAATTCGTCCATCCGTTTCCGTAAACCGCATCAACAAATTTTACGTAGAGCGCAAAAAAACGGATTTGAGGCTGTATCTTTGCCAAACTTAAGCCTATTGACACGATACTTTGTACTTGTGATGCGAGTCAGGAACTTAGGGTGCATGCAGAGTTTCTTAACAGCGCCACCTAGTGGTCAGACTTATGCTTTACACGCGTATAACTTTGGCTCCAATTGACGTATTTTCACGGGACTTGTTTCTTTGGAGTTCTGAATAGTTGAAGAGTCCAACGATACCAAACATGACAGAATTGGCCTTACGGTTAACCCTGCACGGCAAAACAGCACTTAAAAAACATGCGCGAATATCTACGCGAGCGTTAGTCCGATCGACTCGAAAATGCCATAGGAAGAACATTGCGTTACCTTCTGAACAAAAAACTCTATTGGCGTTATATTAAAATTTTCATCAGAAATGGCCGAAAATTGCAAAAAACGAAAAATTACCTTTACATTTTGTGTTTTTTAAACATAAATGGTTATAACTTCGCAACGAAAAGAGATTTTTTCACCAGATTTGATACGCTGATGTATGAGCAGAGTCTGAGGCCACACAAAAAAATTGGTATGCGTGAACCACTAGGTGGCCCTATAATTGAACAAAATATTTCATATCAAGCAAGCCCTATGGTCATACAACTATTTCTTCGCTGAACTAAAGTGTATTGTCATGAAACAAGCTAGATGTAACGCAGATATGACCCGAGGTTGCATGCACGATTCTGTCATAGCGCCACCTAGTGGTTTGGAGATAGAAATATGGTATTTTTGCCTAAAACTACTCCAACAGTACATCTAAAATCTTGGGTCATCATGTATTATTCCTTTCATGGCTTGGAGATCATGGGTGCATGCCAATTAACTCCTTAGCAACCAATTAGGATACCTTATCAATCCTTTTTACAAGAGCTATATCTCTGCATCAGAACATCGTAGAGACATGGGGGTGGTCTCTTTTGACTCAATAACACCACTGTAACATTTTGTGAGCTGAGAATTGCCACTGCAAGCACCACTCACATTTTCTTCAGTGTTCTAGTTGTCAATGCTCCTCGAGAAGAGAGGGAGAGATGACACTGAATGAAAACACAGCTTTTTTGCTGATAACTGTTATATTATTTAGTCTGAAATCAAGAGATTTTCCCAGGTTCTTTAAACTGCTCATCCGAATTCAACTTTACTTTCTTCTGTGCCCTTTTTGGCTTGACCCCGGCATTGCTGCTTGCAGCTATATTTAGGGGTCAAGCCCCGAAGGGGCGAAGACCCCTATTGTATCCGTTAGTTTTCTTATAATTATTATTAGGGGTCAAGCCCCGAAGGGGCGAAGACCCCTATTGTATTTGTTAGTTTTCTTATTATTATTATTATTATTAGGGGTCAAGCCCCGAAGGGGCGAAGACCCCTATTGTATTTGTTAGTTTTCTTATTATTATTATTATTCTTCTTCTTCTTCTTCTTCTTCCGCCATTGCGGTCTATGGCAGCCCATAGAACCGTACGTAGGAAAGTTATGAAATTTGGCACACTGATAAAGGACAGTCCAATGTGTCCCCACAGCAAATTTGGAGTCTCTAACTCCAACCCTCTAGCGCCACCAACAGTCTAAAGTTGCACTTACGTTTTTGTTTATAACTTCTGACCCGTACGTCCTAGAAACGAAATTCTTGTTTCCTCTGATTCCTTGGCTCAAGACGATTCGACTGGACCCTATGACGTCATTTTCCGTCATGAAAATTTTTCCGCCATTTTGAATTATTCGTAAAACCTACTTTTGCGAACTCGTCCTAGAGCTTTTGCCCGATTTCCACGAAAATCGGTATGTAGCATCTACAGACCCTCACGGCAAAAAGTTATGGAATTCATGTCGATTCGCCAATCTGTTTGCGTAAACCGCGTCAACAAATTTTACGTAGAGTGCAAAAAAACGGATTTGAGGCTGTATCTTCGCCAAACTTAAGCCTATTGAAACGACACTTGGTACTTGTGATGCCAGTCAGGAACTGAGAGCGCATGCCCAGTTTCGTCGCAGCGCCACCTAGTGGTAAGACGAATGTTTTACACACCTATAACTTTGGCTGTGATCGACGTATTTTCATGGGACTTGTTTCCTTGGAGTCCTGAATAGTTGCCGAGTCCAACGATACCAAACATGCCAGAATTGGCCTTACGGTTAACCCTGCGCGGCAAAATAGCACTTAAAAAACACGCGCGAATATCTCCGCGAGCGTAATTCTGATCGACTCGAAAACATCATAGGAAGAATATTGCATTACCTTCTGAACAAAAAGTTCTATTGGCATTGTATTAAAATTTTCATCAGAAATGGCTGAAAATTGCAAAAAACGAAAAATTACCTTTAAATTTTGTGTTTTTACACATAAATGGCTATAACTTCGTAACGCAAAGAGCTTTTTTCACCATATTTGATACGCTGATGTACGACCACAGTCTGAGGCTACACAAAAAAAATTGTATGCTTGCACCACTAGTTGGCCTTATAATTGAATAAAACCTTTGAAATCAAGCCACCCTATGGTCATACAACTGTTTCTTCACTAAACTAAAGTGTATAGTCATAAAACTAGCAAGATGTAACACAGTTATGACCTGAGGTTGCATGCACGAATTTTGTCATTGCGCCACCTACTGGTTTTGAGACAGAATATGGCATTTTTTTGGCCTAAAACTACTGCAACAACACATCTAAAACCATGAGTCATCATGGATTATTCCTTTCATGGCTTTGACTATAATCACTGGTGGTTGCCAATTCACTCCCTAGCAACCAATGAGAATACCTTATCAACCGTTTTTGCAAGAGCTATATCTCTGTGTCAGAACATCGTAGAGACACGGGGGTGGGCTCTTTTGACTCATTAACACCACTGTAACATTTTGTGAGCTGAGTATTGCCACTGCAAGCACCACTCATTTTTACATCAGTGTTCTAGTTATCAATGCTCGTCGAAAGAGAGGGAGAGACTTCACTGAATGAGAACACAGCTTTTTTGCTGATAACTGTTATATTGTTTTTTCTGAAATCATGAGATTTTCCCAGGTTCTTTAAACTGCTCATCCAAAGTCAACTTTACTTTCTGCTGTGCCCTTTTTGGCTTGACCCCGGTGATTGCTGCTTGCAGCTATATTGGCAATTGTTTCTGTTAGTAAATTTTTCTTCTTCCGCCATTGCGGTCTATGGCAGCCCATAGAACCGTACGTAGGAAAGTTATGAAATTTGGCACACTGATAAAGGACAATCCATTGTGTCCCCACAGCAAATTTGGAATCTCTATCTCCAACCCTCTAGCGCCACCAACAGTCCAAAATTGCACTTACGTTTTTGCTTATAACTTCTGATCCATAAGCCCTATAAACAAAATTCTTGCTTCCTATGATTCCCTGGCTCAAGACGATTCGATTGGACCATATGACGTCATTTTCCGTCATGAAAATTTTTCCGCCATTTTGAATTATTCGAAAAACCTACTTTTTCGAACTCGTCCTAGAGCTTTTGTCCGATTGCCACGAAAATTGGTATGTATGATCTTAAGACACTCATGGCAAAAAGTTATCAAAAGAATTTCGATACAGCAATCCGTTGTCAAATACCACCTTAATGAATTTTACGTAGAGCGCAAAAAAACAGATTTTAGGCTGTATCTTCGTCAAACTTAGGCCTATTGACACGACACTTGGTACTTGTGATGCCAGTCAGGAACTGAGTGTGCATGCACAGTTTCGTCGCAGCGCCACCTAGTGGCCAGACAGATGTTTTTTACACCTATAACTTTGGCTGTGATCAACGTATTTTGACGGGACTTGATTTTTAGGAGTCCTGAATAGTCGCCGAGTCCAACGATACCAAACATGCCAGATTTCGCCTTACGGTTAGCCCTGCGCAGCAAAACAGCACTTAAAAAACACGCGCGAATATCTCCGCGAGCGTTATTCTGATCGACTCGAAAACATCATAGGAAGAATATTGCATTACCTTCTGAACAAAAAGTTCTATTGGCACTATATTAAAATTTTCATCAGAAATGGCCGAAAATTGCAAAAAACGAAAAATTACCTTTAAATTTTGTGTTTTTACACATAAATGGTTATAACTTCGTAACGCAAAGAGATTTATTCACCATATTTGATACGCTGATGTACGACCACAGTCTGAGGATACACAAAAAAAATTGTATGGTTGCACCACTAGTTGGCCTTATAATTGAACAAAACCTTTGAAATCAAGCCACCCTATGGTCATACAACTGTTTCTTCACTAAACTAAAGTGTATAGTCATAAAACTAGCTAGATGTAACACATTTATGACCTGAGGTTGCATGCACGAATTTTGTCATTGCGCCACCTACTGGTTTTGAGATAGAATATGGCATTTTTTGCCTAAAACTACTGCAACAACACATCTAAAACCATGAGTCATCATGGATTATTCCTTTCATGGCTTTGACTATAATCACTAGAGGATGTCCATTTACTCTCTAGCAACCAATGAGAATACGTTATCAACTGTTTTTGCAAGAGCTTTTTCTCTGTATCAGAACATCACAGAGACATGGGGATGGTCTCTTTTGACTCTTTTAACTTGTTGTAACATGTTGTGACCCATGTTTGCCCACTGTAAGCATCACATACATGTCCTTCAGTGCTCTAATGTTCCATGATTGTCAATAACCGAAGGACAGTTGCAGTAGACAAGAATATAGATTATTTTTGTTGATTACCTTTGCATTTTTTCATCTGAAATCATTAGGTTTACCTAGGTTCTTCAGTCTGCTTATCCAAACGCAACTTTACATCCTTCTGTGCCCTTTTCGGCTTGACCCCGGTATTGCTGCTTGCAGCTATATTTAGGGGTCAAGCCCCGAAGGGGCGAAGACCCCTATTGTATTTGTTAGTTTTCTTATTATTAGGGGTCAAGCCCCGAAGGGGCGAAGACCCCTATTGTATTTGTTAGTTTTCTTATTATTATTATTATTCTTCTTCTTCTTCCGCCATTGCGGTCTATGGCAGCCCATAGAACCGTACGTAGGAAAGTTATGAAATTTGGCACACTGATAAAGGACAGTCCAATGTGTCCCCACAGCAAATTTGGAGTCTCTAACTCCAACCCCCTAGCGCCACCAACAGTCTAAAGTTGCACTTACGTTTTTGTTTATAACTTCTGACCCGTACGTCCTAGAAACGAAATTCTTGTTTCCTCTGATTCCTTGGCTCAAGACGATTCGACTGGACCCTATGACGTCATTTTCCGTCATGAAAATTTTTCCGCCATTTTGAATTATTCGTAAAACCTACTTTTGCGAACTCGTCCTAGAGCTTTTGCCCGATTTCCACGAAAATCGGTATGTAGCATCTACAGACCCTCACGGCAAAAAGTTATGGAATTCATGTCGATTCGCCAATCTGTTTGCGTAAACCGCGTCAACAAATTTTACGTAGAGTGCAAAAAAACGGATTTGAGGCTGTATCTTCGCCAAACTTAAGCCTATTGAAACGACACTTGGTACTTGTGATGCCAGTCAGGAACTGAGAGCGCATGCCCAGTTTCGTCGCAGCGCCACCTAGTGGTAAGACGAATGTTTTACACACCTATAACTTTGGCTGTGATCGACGTATTTTCATGGGACTTGTTTCCTTGGAGTCCTGAATTGTTGCCGAGTCCAACGATACCAAACATGCCAGAATTGGCCTTACGGTTAACCCTGCGCGGCAAAATAGCACTTAAAAAACACGCGCGAATATCTCCGCGAGCGTAATTCTGATCGACTCGAAAACATCATAGGAAGAATATTGCATTACCTTCTGAACAAAAAGTTCTATTGGCATTGTATTAAAATTTTCATCAGAAATGGCTGAAAATTGCAAAAAACGAAAAATTACCTTTAAATTTTGTGTTTTTACACATAAATGGCTATAACTTCGTAACGCAAAGAGATTTTTTTACCATATTTGATACCCTGATGTATGAGCATATTTTGAGGCCACACAAAAAAATTTTTATGCTTGCACCACTAGGTGGCCCTATAATTGAGCAAAACCTTTGATATCAAGCCAGCCCTATGGTCATACAACTGTTTCTTCACTAAACTAAAGTGTATAGTCATAAAACTAGCTAGATGTAACACAGTTATGACCTGAGGTTGCATGCACCATTTTGTCATTGCGCCACCTACTGGTTTTGAGATAGAATAACGCATTTTTTGCCTAAAACTACTGCAACAACACTTCTAAAACCATGAGTCATCATGGATTATTCCTTTCATGGCTTTGACTATAATCACTGATGGTTGCCAATTCACTCCCTAGCAACCAATGAGAATACCTTATCAACCGTTTTTGCAAAAGCTATATCTCTGCATCGGAACACCGTAGAGACACGGGGGTGGGCTCTTTTCACTAATTAAACTTGGTTTAACTAGGTTCTTCAGTCTGCTTATCCAATCTCAATTTTACATCCTTTTGGGCCCTTTTCGGCTTGACCCCGGTATTGCTGCTTGCAGCTATATTTATTCTTCTTCTTCTTCTTCTTCTTCCGCCATTGCGGTCTATGGCAGCCCATAGAACCGTACGTAGGAAAGTTATGAAATTTGGCACACTGATAAAGGACAGTCCAATGTGTCCCCACAGCAAATTTGGAGTCTCTAACTCCAACCCTCTAGCGCCACCAACAGTCTAAAGTTGCACTTACGTTTTTGTTTATAACTTCTGACCCGTACGTCCTAGAAACGAAATTCTTGTTTCCTCTGATTCCTTGGCTCAAGACGATTCGACTGGACCCTATGACGTCATTTTCCGTCATGAAAATTTTTCCGCCATTTTGAATTATTCGTAAAACCTACTTTTGCGAACTCGTCCTAGAGCTTTTGCCCGATTTCCACGAAAATCGGTATGTAGCATCTACAGACCCTCACGGCAAAAAGTTATGGAATTCATGTCGATTCGCCAATCTGTTTGCGTAAACCGCGTCAACAAATTTTACGTAGAGTGCAAAAAAACGGATTTGAGGCTGTATCTTCGCCAAACTTAAGCCTATTGAAACGACACTTGGTACTTGTGATGCCAGTCAGGAACTGAGAGCGCATGCCCAGTTTCGTCGCAGCGCCACCTAGTGGTAAGACGAATGTTTTACACACCTATAACTTTGGCTGTGATCGACGTATTTTCATGGGACTTGTTTCCTTGGAGTCCTGAATAGTTGCCGAGTCCAACGATACCAAACGTGCCAGAATTGGCCTTACGGTTAACCCTGCGCGGCAAAATAGCACTTAAAAAACACGCGCGAATATCTCTGCGAGCGTAATTCTGATCGACTCGAAAACATCATAGGAAGAATATTGCATTACCTTCTGAACAAAAAGTTCTATTGGCATTGTATTAAAATTTTCATCAGAAATGGCTGAAAATTGCAAAAAACGAAAAATTACCTTTAAATTTTGTGTTTTTACACATAAATGGCTATAACTTCGTAACGCAAAGAGATTTTTTTACCATATTTGATTCCCTGATGTATGAGCATATTTTGAGGCCACACAAAAAAAATTGTATGCTTGCACCACTAGGTGGCCCTATAATTGAACAAAACCTTTGATATCAAGCCAGCCCTATGGTCATACAACTGTTTCTTCACTAAACTAAAGTGTATAGTCATAAAACTAGCTAGATGTAACACAGTTATGACCTGAGGTTGCATGCACAATTTTGTCATTGCGCCACCTACTGGTTTTGAGATAGAATAACGCATTTTTTGCCTAAAACTACTGCAACAACACTTCTAAAACCATGAGTCATCATGGATTATTCCTTTCATGGCTTTGACTATAATCACTGATGGTTGCCAATTCACTCCCTAGCAACCAATGAGAATACCTTATCAACCGTTTTTGCAAAAGCTATATCTCTGCATCGGAACACCGTAGAGACACGGGGGTGGGCTCTTTTCACTAATTAAACTTGGTTTAACTAGGTTCTTCAGTCTGCTTATCCAATCTCAATTTTACATCCTTTTGGGCCCTTTTCGGCTTGACCCCGGTATTGCTGCTTGCAGCTATATTTAGGGGTCAAGCCCCGAAGGGGCGAAGACCCCTATTGTATTTGTTAGTTTTCTTATTATTATTATAATAATTAGGGGTCAAGCCCCGAAGGGGCGAAGACCCCTATTGTATTTGTTAGTTTTCTTATTATTAGGGGTCAAGCCCCGAAGGGGCGAAGACCCCTATTGTATTTGTTAGTTTTCTTATTATTATTATTCTTCTTCTTCTTCTTCCGCCATTGCGGTCTATGGCAGCCCATAGAACCGTACGTAGGAAAGTTATGAAATTTGGCACACTGATAAAGGACAGTCCAATGTGTCTCCACAGCAAATTTGGAGTCTCTAACTCCAACCCTCTAGCGCCACCAACAGTCTAAAGTTGCACTTACGTTTTTGTTTATAACTTCTGACCCGTACGTCCTAGAAATGAAATTCTTGTTTCCTCTGATTCCTTGGCTCAAGACGATTCGACTGGACCCTATGACGTCATTTTCCGTCATGAAAATTTTTCCGCCATTTTGAATTATTCGTAAAACCTACTTTTGCGAACTCGTCCTAGAGCTTTTGCCCGATTTCCACGAAAATCGGTATGTAGCATCTACAGACCCTCACGGCAAAAAGTTATGGAATTCATGTCGATTCGCCAATCTGTTTGCGTAAACCGCGTCAACAAATTTTACGTAGAGTGCAAAAAAACGGATTTGAGGCTGTATCTTCGCCAAACTTAAGCCTATTGAAACGACACTTGGTACTTGTGATGCCAGTCAGGAACTGAGAGTGCATGCCCAGTTTCGTCGCAGCGCCACCTAGTGGTAAGACGAATGTTTTACACACCTATAACTTTGGCTGTGATCGACGTATTTTCATTGGACTTGTTTCCTTGGAGTCCTGAATAGTTGCCGAGTCCAACGATACCAAACATGCCAGAATTGGCCTTACGGTTAACCCTGCGCGGCAAAATAGCACTTAAAAAACACGCGCGAATATCTCCGCGAGCGTAATTCTGATCGACTCGAAAACATCATAGGAAGAATATTGCATTACCTTCTGAACAAAAAGTTCTATTGACATTGTATTAAAATTTTCATCAGAAATGGCTGAAAATTGCAAAAAACGAAAAATTACCTTTAAATTTTGTGTTTTTACACATAAATGGCTATAACTTCGTAACGCAAAGAGATTTTTTCACCATATTTGATACGCTGATGTACGACCACAGTCTGAGGCTACACAAAAAAAATTGTATGGTTGCACCACTAGTTGGCCTTATAATTTAACAAAACCTTTGAAATCAAGCCACCCTATGGTCATACAACTGTTTCTTCACTAATCTAAAGTGTATAGTCATAAAACTAGCTAGATGTAACACAGTTATGACCTGAGGTTGCATGCACAATTTTGTCATTGCGCCACCTACTGGTTTTGAGATAGGATAACGCATTTTTTGCCTAAAACTACTGCAACAACACATCTAAAACCATGAGTCATCATGGATTATTCCTTTCATGGCTTTGACTATAATCACTAGTGGATGTCCATTTACTCTCTAGCAACCAATGAGAATACGTTATCAACTGTTTTTGCAAGAGCTTTTTCTCTGCATCAGAACATCGCAGAGACATGGGGGTGGGCTCTTTTGACTCATTAACACCACTGTAACATTTTGTGAGCTGAGTATTGCCACTAGAAGCACCACTCATTTTTACGTCAGTGTTCTAGTTATCAATGCTCGACGAAAGAGAGGGAGAGATGACACTGAATGAAAACACAGCTTTTTAGCTGATAACTGTTATATTATTTAGTCTGAAATCAAGAGATTTTCCCAGGTTCTTTAAACTGCTCATCCGAATTCAACTTTACTTTCTTATGTGCCCTTTTTGGCTTGACCCCGGCATTGCTGCTTGCAGCTATATTGGCAATTGTTTCTGTTAGTAAATTTTTCTTCTTCCGCCATTGCGGTCTATGGCAGCCCATAGAACCGTACGTAGGAAAGTTATGAAATTTGGCACACTGATAAAGGACAGTCCAATGTGTCCCCACAGCAAATTTGGAGTCTCTATCTCTAACCCGATAGCGCCACCAACAGTCCAAAGTTGAAACTAAACTAAACTTTATAACTTCTGATCCGTAAGTCCTAGAAACGAAATTCTTGTTTCCTCTGATTCCTTGGCTCAAGCCGATTCGATTTGACCCTATGACGTAATTTTCCGTCATGAAAATTTTTCCGCCATTTTGAATTATTCGTAAAACCTACTTTTGCGAACTCGTCCTAGAGTTTTTACCCGATTGTCGCGAAAATTGGTATGTAGCATCTAGAGACCCTCACGGCAAAAAGTTATCAAAAGAATTTCGATAAACCAATCCGTTGTCATATAGCGCGTTAACAAATTTTACGTAGAGCGCAAAAAACAGATTTTAGGCTGTATCTTCGTCAAACTTAGGCCTATTGACACGACACTTGGTACTTGAGATGCCAGTCAGGAACTGAGGGTGCATGCACAGTTTCGTTGCAGCGCCACCTAGTGGTCAGACAAATGCTTTACATGCCTATAACTTTGGCTCTGATTGACGTATTTTTACGAGACTTGTTTCATTGAAGTCCTGAATAGTTGCCGAGTCCCACGATACCAAACATGCCAGATTTTCCTTTACGGTTAGCCCTGTGCAGCAAAACAGCGCTTAAAAAAACACGCGCAAATAACTCCGCGAGCGTCATTCTGATCGACTCGAAAACACCATAGGAAGAACATTGTATTACCTTCTGAACAAAAAGTTCTATTGGCGTTATATTAAAATTTTCATCAGAAATGGCCGAAAATTGCAAAAAACGAAAAATTACCTTTAAATTTTGTGTTTTTTACACATAAATTATAACTTCGCAACGAAAAGAGATTTTTTCACCAGATTTGATACGCTGATGTACGACCACAGTCTGAGGCTACACAAAAAAAATTGTATGCTTGCACCACTAGTTGGCCTTATAGTTGATCAAAACCTTTGAAATCAAGCCACCCTATGGTCATACAACTGTTTCTTCACTAAACTAAAGTGTATAGTCATAAAACTAGCTAGATGTAACACAGTTATGACCTGAGGTTGCATGCACAATTTTTTCATTGCGCCACCTACTGGTTTTGAGATAGAAATATGGCATTTTTTGCCTAAAACTAATGCAACAACACATCTAAAAACATTAGTCATCATGGATTATTCCTTTCATGGCTTTGACTATAATCACTGGTGGTTGCCAATTCACTCCCTAGCAACCAATGAGAATACCTTATCAACCATTTTTGCAAGAGCTATATCTCTGCGTCAGAACATCGTAGAGACACGGGGGTGGGCTCTTTTGACTCATTAACACCACTGTAACATTTTGTGAGCTGAGTATTGCCACTGCAAGCACCACTCATTTTTACGTCAGTGTTCTAGTTATCAATGCTCGTCGAAAGAGAGGGAGAGATTTCACTAAATGAGAACAGCTTTTTTGCTGATAACTGTTATATTGTTTTGTCTGAAATCAAGAGATTTTCCTAGGTACTTTAAACTGCTCATCCGAACTCAACTTTTCTTTCTTCTGTGCCCTTTTTGGCTTGACCCCGGTGATTGCTGCTTGCAGCTATATTTATTATTATTCTTCTTCTTCTTCTTCCGCCATTGCGGTCTATGGCAGCCCATAGAACCGTACGTAGGAAAGTTATGAAATTTGGCACACTGATAAAGGACAGTCCAATGTGTCCCCACAGCAAATTTGGAGTCTCTAACTCCAACCCTCTAGCGCCACCAACAGTCTAAAGTTGCACTTACGTTTTTGTTTATAACTTCTGACCCGTACGTCCTAGAAACGAAATTCTTGTTTCCTCTGATTCCTTGGCTCAAGACGATTCGACTGGACCCTATGACGTCATTTTCCGTCATGAAAATTTTTCCGCCATTTTGAATTATTCGTAAAACCTACTTTTGCGAACTCGTCCTAGAGCTTTTGCCCGATTTCCACGAAAATCGGTATGTAGCATCTACAGACCCTCACGGCAAAAAGTTATGGAATTCATGTCGATTCGCCAATCTGTTTGCGTAAACCGCGTCAACAAATTTTACGTAGAGTGCAAAAAAACGGATTTGAGGCTGTATCTTCGCCAAACTTAAGCCTATTGAAACGACACTTGGTACTTGTGATGCCAGTCAGGAACTGAGAGCGCATGCCCAGTTTCGTCGCAGCGCCACCTAGTGGTAAGACGAATGTTTTACACACCTATAACTTTGGCTGTGATCGACGTATTTTCATGGGACTTGTTTCCTTGGAGTCCTGAATAGTTGCCGAGTCCAACGATACCAAACATGCCAGAATTGGCCTTACGGTTAACCCTGCGCGGCAAAATAGCACTTAAAAAACACGCGCGAATATCTCCGCGAGCGTAATTCTGATCGACTCGAAAACATCATAGGAAGAATATTGCATTACCTTCTGAACAAAAAGTTCTATTGGCATTGTATTAAAATTTTCATCAGAAATGGCTGAAAATTGCAAAAAACGAAAAATTACCTTTAAATTTTGTGTTTTTACACATAAATGGCTATAACTTCGTAACGCAAAGAGATTTTTTTACCATATTTGATACCCTGATGTATGAGCATATTTTGAGGCCACACAAAAAAAATTGTATGCTTGCACCACTAGGTGGCCCTATAATTGAACAAAACCTTTGATATCAAGCCAGCCCTATGGTCATACAACTGTTTCTTCACTAAACTAAAGTGTATAGTCATAAAACTAGCTAGATGTAACACAGTTATGACCTGAGGTTGCATGCACAATTTTGTCATTGCGCCACCTACTGGTTTTGAGATAGAATAACGCATTTTTTGCCTAAAACTACTGCAACAACACTTCTAAAACCATGAGTCATCATGGATTATTCCTTTCATGGCTTTGACTATAATCACTGATGGTTGCCAATTCACTCCCTAGCAACCAATGAGAATACCTTATCAACCGTTTTTGCAAAAGCTATATCTCTGCATCGGAACACCGTAGAGACACGGGGGTGGGCTCTTTTCACTAATTAAACTTGGTTTAACTAGGTTCTTCAGTCTGCTTATCCAATCTCAATTTTACATCCTTTTGGGCCCTTTTCGGCTTGACCCCGGTATTGCTGCTTGCAGCTATATTTAGGGGTCAAGCCCCGAAGGGGCGAAGACCCCTATTGTATTTGTTAGTTTTCTTATTAGGGGTCAAGCCCCGAAGGGGCGAAGACCCCTATTGTATTTGTTAGTTTTCTTATTATTAGGGGTCAAGCCCCGAAGGGGCGAAGACCCCTATTGTATTTGTTAGTTTTCTTATTATTATTATAATAATTATTCTGCTTCTTCTTCTTCTTCTTCTTCTTCTTCTTCCGCCATTGCGGTCTATGGCAGCCCATAGAACCGTACGTAGGAAAGTTATGAAATTTGGCACACTGATAAAGGACAGTCCAATGTGTCCCCACAGCAAATTTGGAGTCTCTATCTCTAACCCGCTAGCGCCACCAACAGTCCAAAGTTGAACTTATGTTTTTGCTTATAACTTCTGATCCGTAAGTCCTAGAAACAAAATACTTGTTTCCTCTGATTCCTTGGCTCAAGACGATTCGATTGGACCCTATGACGTCATTTTCCGTCATGAAAATTTTTCCGCCATTTTGAATTATTCGTAAAACCTACTTTTGCGAACTCGTCCTAGAGTTTTTAACCGATTGCCGCGAAAATTGGTATGTAGCATCTAGAGACCCTCACGGCAAAAAGTTATTAAAAGAATTTTGATAAACCAATCCATTGTCGTATAGCGTGTCAACAAATTTTACATAAAGCGCAAAAAAACTGTTTTTAGGCTTTATCTTCGTCAAACTTAGGCCTATTGACACGACACTTGGTACTTGTGATGCCAGTCATGAACTGAGTGTGCATGCATAGTTTCGTCGCAGCACCACCTAGTGGCCAGACAGATGATTTATACACCTATAACTTTGGCTGCGATCAACGTATTTTGACGGGACTTAATTTTTAGGAGTCCTAAGTAGTCGCCGAGTCCAACGATACCAAACATGCCAGATTTCGCTTTACGGTTAGCCCTGCGCAGCAAAACAGCACTTAAAAAACACGCGCGAATATCTCCGCGAGCGTTATTCCGATCGACACGAAAACACCATAGGAAGAACATTGCATTACCTTCTGAACAAAAAGTTCTATTGGCGTTATATTAAAATTTTCATCAGAAATGGCCGAAAAGTGCAAAAAACGAAAAATTACCTTTAAAATTTGTGGTTTTTACACATAATTGGTTATAACTTCGCAACGAAAAGAGATTTTTTCACCAGATTTGATACGCTGATGTATGAGCAGAGTCTGAGGCCACACAAAAAAATTGGTATGCCTGAACCACTAGGTGGCCCTATAATTGAACAAAATATTTCATATCAAGCAAGCCCTATGGTCATACAACTATTTCTTTGCCGAACTAAAGTGTATAGTCATGAAACTAGCTAAATGTAACGCAGTCATGACCTGAGGTTGCATGCACGATTCTGTCATAGCGCCCCCTAGTGGTTTGGAGATAGAAAATAGCTATTTTTGCCTAAATCTACTGCAACAGCACATCTAAAACCATGAGTCATCATGGATTATTCCTTTCATGGCTTTGACTATAATCACTGGTGGTTGCCAATTCACTCCCTAGCAACCAATGAGAATACCTTATCAACCGTTTTGCAAGAGCTATACCTCTGCGTCAGAACATCGTAGAGACACGGGGGTGGGCTCTTTTGACTCATTAACAACACTGTAACATTTTGAGAGCTGAGTATTGCCACTGCAAGCACCACTCATTTTTACGTCAGTGTTCTAGTTATCAATGCTCGTCGAAAGAGAGGGAGAGATTTCACTAAATGAGAACACAGCTTTTTTGCTGATAACTGTTATATTGTTTTGTCTGAAATCAAGAGATTTTCTTAGGTACTTTAAACTGCTCATCCGAAGTCAACTTTACTTTCTGCTGTGGCCTTTTTGGCTTGACCCCGGTGATTGCTGCTTGCAGCTATATTTATTATAATAATTATTATTCTTCTTCTTCTTCTTCTTCCGCCATTGCGGTCTATGGCAGCCCATAGAACCGTACGTAGGAAAGTTATGAAATTTGGCACACTGATAAAGGACAGTCCAATGTGTCCCCACAGCAAATTTGGAGTCTCTAACTCCAACCCTCTAGCGCCACCAACAGTCTAAAGTTGCACTTACGTTTTTGTTTATAACTTCTGACCCGTACGTCCTAGAAACGAAATTCTTGTTTCCTCTGATTCCTTGGCTCAAGACGATTCGACTGGACCCTATGACGTCATTTTCCGTCATGAAAATTTTTCCGCCATTTTGAATTATTCGTAAAACCTACTTTTGCGAACTCGTCCTAGAGCTTTTGACCGATTTCCACGAAAATCGGTATGTAGCATCTACAGACCCTCACGGCAAAAAGTTATGGAATTCATGTCGATTCGCCAATCTGTTTGCGTAAACCGCGTCAACAAATTTTACGTAGAGTGCAAAAAAACGGATTTGAGGCTGTATCTTCGCCAAACTTAAGCCTATTGAAACGACACTTGGTACTTGTGATGCCAGTCAGGAACTGAGAGCGCATGCCCAGTTTCGTCGCAGCGCCACCTAGTGGTCAGACGAATGTTTTACACACCTATAACTTTGGCTGTGATCGACGTATTTTCATGGGACTTGTTTCCTTGGAGTCCTGAATAGTTGCCGAGTCCAACGATACCAAACATGCCAGAATTGGCCTTACGGTTAACCCTGCGCGGCAAAATAGCACTTAAAAAACACGCGCGAATATCTCCGCGAGCGTAATTCTGATCGACTCGAAAACATCATAGGAAGAATATTGCATTACCTTCTGAACAAAAAGTTCTATTGGCATTGTATTAAAATTTTCATCAGAAATGGCTGAAAATTGCAAAAAACGAAAAATTACCTTAAAATTTTGTGTTTTTACACATAAATGGCTATAACTTCGTAACGCAAAGAGATTTTTTTACCATATTTGATACCCTGATGTATGAGCATATTTTGAGGCCACACAAAAAAAATTGTATGCTTGCACCACTAGGTGGCCCTATAATTGAACAAAACCTTTGATATCAAGCCAGCCCTATGGTCATACAACTGTTTCTTCACTAAACTAAAGTGTATAGTCATAAAACTAGCTAGATGTAACACAGTTATGACCTGAGGTTGCATGCACAATTTTGTCATTGCGCCACCTACTGGTTTTGAGATAGAATAACGCATTTTTTGCCTAAAACTACTGCAACAACACTTCTAAAACCATGAGTCATCATGGATTATTCCTTTCATGGCTTTGACTATAATCACTGATGGTTGCCAATTCACTCCCTAGCAACCAATGAGAATACCTTATCAACCGTTTTTGCAAAAGCTATATCTCTGCATCGGAACACCGTAGAGACACGGGGGTGGGCTCTTTTCACTAATTAAACTTGGTTTAACTAGGTTCTTCAGTCTGCTTATCCAATCTCAATTTTACATCCTTTTGGGCCCTTTTCGGCTTGACCCCGGTATTGCTGCTTGCAGCTATATTTATTAGGGGTCAAGCCCCGAAGGGGCGAAGACCCCTATTGTATTTGTTAGTTTTCTTATTATTATTATTCTTCTTCTTCTTCTTCTTCTTCTTCCGCCATTGCGGTCTATGGCAGCCCATAGAACCGTACGTAGGAAAGTTATGAAATTTGGCACACTGATAAAGGACAGTCCAATGTGTCCCCACAGCAAATTTGGAGTCTCTAACTCCAACCCTCTAGCGCCACCAACAGTCTAAAGTTGCACTTACGTTTTTGTTTATAACTTCTGACCCGTACGTCCTAGAAACGAAATTCTTGTTTCCTCTGATTCCTTGGCTCAAGACGATTCGACTGGACCCTATGACGTTATTTTCCGTCATGAAAATTTTTCCGCCATTTTGAATTATTCGTAAAACCTACTTTTGCGAACTCGTCCTAGAGCTTTTGCCCGATTTCCACGAAAATCGGTATGTAGCATCTACAGACCCTCACGGCAAAAAGTTATGGAATTCATGTCGATTCGCCAATCTGTTTGCGTAAACCGCGTCAACAATTTTTACGTAGAGTGCAAAAAAACGGATTTGAGGCTGTATCTTCGCCAAACTTAAGCCTATTGAAACGACACTTGGTACTTGTGATGCCAGTCAGGAACTGAGAGCGCATGCCCAGTTTCGTCGCAGCGCCACCTAGTGGTAAGACGAATGTTTTACACACCTATAACTTTGGCTGTGATCGACGTATTTTCATGGGACTTGTTTCCTTGGAGTCCTGAATAGTTGCCGAGTCCAACGATACCAAACATGCCAGAATTGGCCTTACGGTTAACCCTGCGCGGCAAAATAGCACTTAAAAAACACGCGCGAATATCTCCGCGAGCGTAATTCTGATCGACTCGAAAACATCATAGGAAGAATATTGCATTACCTTCTGAACAAAAAGTTCTATTGGCATTGTATTAAAATTTTCATCAGAAATGGCTGAAAATTGCAAAAAACGAAAAATTACCTTTAAATTTTGTGTTTTTACACATAAATGGCTATAACTTCGTAACGCAAAGAGATTTTTTTACCATATTTGATACGCTGATGTACGACCACAGTCTGAGGCTACACAAAAAAAAATTGTAAGGTTGCACCACTAGTTGGCCTTATAATTTAACAAAACCTTTGAAATCAAGCCACCCTATGGTCATACAACTGTTTCTTCACTAAACTAAAGTGTATAGTCATAAAACTAGCTAGATGTAACACAGTTATGACCTGAGGTTGCATGCACAATTTTGTCATTGCGCCACCTACTGGTTTTGAGATAGAATAACGCATTTTTTTGCCTAAAACTACTGCAACAACACATCTAAAACCATGAGTCATCATGGATTATTCCTTTCATGGCTTTGACTATAATCACTAGAGGATGTCCATTTACTCTCTAGCAACCAATGAGAATACGTTATCAACTGTTTTTGCAAGAGCTTTTTCTCTGTATCAGAACATCACAGAGACATGGGGATGGTCTCTTTTGACTCTTTTAACTTGTTGTAACATGTTGTGACCCATGTTTGCCCACTGTAAGCATCACATACATGTCCTTCAGTGCTCTAATGTTCCATGATTGTCAATAACCGAAGGACAGTTGCAGTAGACAAGAATATAGATTATTTTTGTTGATTACCTTTGGATTTTTTCATCTGAAATCATTAGGTTTACCTAGGTTCTTCAGTCTGCTTATCCAAATGCAACTTTACATCCTTCTGTGCCCTTTTCGGCTTGACCCCGGTATTGCTGCTTGCAGCTATATTTATTATTATTCTTCTTCTTCTTCCGCCATTGCGGTCTATGGCAGCCCATAGAACCGTACGTAGGAAAGTTATGAAATTTGGCACACTGATAAAGGACAGTCCAATGTGTCCCCACAGCAAATTTGGAGTCTCTAACTCCAACCCTCTAGCGCCACCAACAGTCTAAAGTTGCACTTACGTTTTTGTTTATAACTTCTGACCCGTACGTCCTAGAAACGAAATTCTTGTTTCCTCTGATTCCTTGGCTCAAGACGATTCGACTGGACCCTATGACGTCATTTTCCGTCATGAAAATTTTTCCGCCATTTTGAATTATTCGTAAAACCTACTTTTGCGAACTCGTCCTAGAGCTTTTGCCCGATTTCCACGAAAATCGGTATGTAGCATCTACAGACCCTCACGGCAAAAAGTTATGGAATTCATGTCGATTCGCCAATCTGTTTGCGTAAACCGCGTCAACAAATTTTACGTAGAGTGCAAAAAAACGGATTTGAGGCTGTATCTTCGCCAAACTTAAGCCTATTGAAACGACACTTGGTACTTGTGATGCCAGTCAGGAACTGAGAGCGCATGCCCAGTTTCGTCGCAGCGCCACCTAGTGGTAAGACGAATGTTTTACACACCTATAACTTTGGCTGTGATCGACGTATTTTCATGGGACTTGTTTCCTTGGAGTCCTGAATAGTTGCCGAGTCCAACGATACCAAACGTGCCAGAATTGGCCTTACGGTTAACCCTGCGCGGCAAAATAGCACTTAAAAAACACGCGCGAATATCTCCGCGAGCGTAATTCTGATCGACTCGAAAACATCATAGGAAGAATATTGCATTACCTTCTGAACAAAAAGTTCTATTGGCATTGTATTAAAATTTTCATCAGAAATGGCTGAAAATTGCAAAAAACGAAAAATTACCTTTAAATTTTGTGTTTTTACACATAAATGGCTATAACTTCGTAACGCAAAGAGATTTTTTTACCATATTTGATTCCCTGATGTATGAGCATATTTTGAGGCCACACAAAAAAAATTGTATGCTTGCACCACTAGGTGGCCCTATAATTGAACAAAACCTTTGATATCAAGCCAGCCCTATGGTCATACAACTGTTTCTTCACTAAACTAAAGTGTATAGTCATAAAACTAGCTAGATGTAACACAGTTATGACCTGAGGTTGCATGCACAATTTTGTCATTGCGCCACCTACTGGTTTTGAGATAGAATAACGCATTTTTTGGCTAAAACTACTGCAACAACACTTCTAAAACCATGAGTCATCATGGATTATTCCTTTCATGGCTTTGACTATAATCACTGATGGTTGCCAATTCACTCCCTAGCAACCAATGAGAATACCTTATCAACCGTTTTTGCAAAAGCTATATCTCTGCATCGGAACACCGTAGAGACACGGGGGTGGGCTCTTTTCACTAATTAAACTTGGTTTAACTAGGTTCTTCAGTCTGCTTATCCAATCTCAATTTTACATCCTTTTGGGCCCTTTTCGGCTTGACCCCGGTATTGCTGCTTGCAGCTATATTTAGGGGTCAAGCCCCGAAGGGGCGAAGACCCCTATTGTATTTGTTAGTTTTCTTATTATTATTATAATTATTATTATTCTGCTTCTTCTTCTTCTTCCGCCATTGCGGTCTATGGCAGCCCATAGAACCGTACTTAGGAAAGTTATGAAATTTGGCACACTGATAAAGGACACTCCAATGTGTCCCCACAGCAAATTTGGAGTCTCTATGTCTAACCCGCTAGCGCCACCAACAGTCCAAAGTTGCACTTATATTTTTGCTTATAACTTCTGATCCGTAAGTCCTAGAAACAAAATTCTTGCTTCCTCTGATTCCTTGGCTCAAGACGATTCGATTGGACCCTATGCCGTCATTTTCCGTCATGAAAATTTTTCCGCCATTTTGAATTATTCGTAAAACCTACTTTTGCGAACTCGTCCTAGAGCTTTTGCCCGATTTCCACGAAAATCGGTATGTAGCATCTACAGACCCTCACGGCAAAAAGTTATGGAATTCATGTCGATTCGACAATCTGTTTGCGTAAACCGCGTCAACAAATTTTACGTAGAGTGCAAAAAAACGGATTTGAGGCTGTATCTTCGCCAAACTTAAGCCTATTGAAACGACACTTGGTACTTGTGATGCCAGTCAGAAACTGAGAGTGCATGCCCAGTTTCGTCGCAGCGCCACCTAGTGGTAAGACGAATGTTTTACACACCTATAACTTTGGCTGTGATCAACGTATTTTCATGGGACTTGTTTCCTTGGAGTCCTGAATAGTTGCCGAGTCCAACGATACCAAACATGCCAGAATTAACCTTACGGTTAACCCTGCGCGGCAAAATAGCACTTAAAAAACACGCGCGAATATCTCCGCGAGCGTAATTCTGATCGACTCGAAAACATCATAGGAAGAATATTGCATTACCTTCTGAACAAAAAGTTCTATTGGCATTGTATTAAAATTTTCATCAGAAATGGCTGAAAATTGCAAAAAACGAAAAATTACCTTTAAATTTTGTGTTTTTACACATAAATGGCTATAACTTCGTAACGCAAAGAGATTTTTTCACCATATTTGATACGCTGATGTACGACCACAGTCTGAGGCTACACAAAAAAAATTGTATGGTTGCACCACTAGTTGGCCTTATAATTTAACAAAACCTTTGAAATCAAGCCACCCTATGGTCATACAACTGTTTCTTCACTAAACTAAAGTGTATAGTCATGAAACTAGCTAGATGTAACACAGTTATGACCTGAGGTTGCATGCACAATTTTGTCATTGCGCCACCTACTGGTTTTGAGATAGAATAACGCATTTTTTGCCTAAAACTACTGCAACAACACATCTAAAACCATGAGTCATCATGGATTATTCCTTTCATGGCTTTGACTATAATCACTAGTGGATGTCCATTTACTCTCTAGCAACCAATGAGAATACGTTATCAACTGTTTTTGCAAGAGCTTTTTCTCTGCATCAGAACATCGCAGAGACATGGGGGTGGGCTCTTTTGACTCATTAACACCACTGTAACATTTTGTGAGCTGAGTATTGCCACTAGAAGCACCACTCATTTTTACGTCAGTGTTCTAGTTATCAGTGCTCGACGAAAGAGAGGGAGAGATTTCACTAAATGAGAACAGCTTTTTTGCTGATAACTGTTATATTGTTTTTCTGAAATCAAGAGATTTTCCTAGGTACTTTAAACTGCTCATCCGAAGTCAACTTTACTTTCTGCTGTGCCCTTTTTGGCTTGACCCCGGTGATTGCTGCTTGCAGCTATATTTAGGGGTCAAGCCCCGAAGGGGCGAAGACCCCTATTGTATTTGTTAGTTTTCTTATTATTATTATTATTCTTCTTCTTCTTCCGCCATTGCGGTCTATGGCAGCCCATAGAACCGTACGTAGGAAAGTTATGAAATTTGGCACACTGATAAAGGACAGTCCAATGTGTCCCCACAGCAAATTTGGAGTCTCTAACTCCAACCCTCTAGCGCCACCAACAGTCTAAAGTTGCACTTACGTTTTTGTTTATAACTTCTGACCCGTACGTCCTAGAAACGAAATTCTTGTTTCCTCTGATTCCTTGGCTCAAGACGATTCGACTGGACCCTATGACGTCATTTTCCGTCATGAAAATTTTTCCGCCATTTTGAATTATTCGTAAAACCTACTTTTGCGAACTCGTCCTAGAGCTTTTGCCCGATTTCCACGAAAATCGGTATGTAGCATCTACAGACCCTCACGGCAAAAAGTTATGGAATTCATGTCGATTCGCCAATCTGTTTGCGTAAACCGCGTCAACAAATTTTACGTAGAGTGCAAAAAAACGGATTTGAGGCTGTATCTTCGCCAAACTTAAGCCTATTGAAACGACACTTGGTACTTGTGATGCCAGTCAGGAACTGAGAGCGCATGCCCAGTTTCGTCGCAGCGCCACCTAGTGGTAAGACGAATGTTTTACACACCTATAACTTTGGCTGTGATCGACGTATTTTCATGGGACTTGTTTCCTTGGAGTCCTGAATTGTTGCCGAGTCCAACGATACCAAACATGCCAGAATTGGCCTTACGGTTAACCCTGCGCGGCAAAATAGCACTTAAAAAACACGCGCGAATATCTCCGCGAGCGTAATTCTGATCGACTCGAAAACATCATAGGAAGAATATTGCATTACCTTCTGAACAAAAAGTTCTATTGGCATTGTATTAAAATTTTCATCAGAAATGGCTGAAAATTGCAAAAAACGAAAAATTACCTTTAAATTTTGTGTTTTTACACATAAATGGCTATAACTTCGTAACGCAAAGAGATTTTTTTACCATATTTGATACCCTGATGTATGAGCATATTTTGAGGCCACACAAAAAAATTGTATGCTTGCACCACTAGGTGGCCCTATAATTGAGCAAAACCTTTGATATCAAGCCAGCCCTATGGTCATACAACTGTTTCTTCACTAAACTAAAGTGTATAGTCATAAAACTAGCTAGATGTAACACAGTTATGACCTGAGGTTGCATGCACAATTTTGTCATTGCGCCACCTACTGGTTTTGAGATAGAATAACGCATTTTTTGCCTAAAACTACTGCAACAACACTTCTAAAACCATGAGTCATCATGGATTATTCCTTTCATGGCTTTGACTATAATCACTGATGGTTGCCAATTCACTCCCTAGCAACCAATGAGAATACCTTATCAACCGTTTTTGCAAAAGCTATATCTCTGCATCGGAACACCGTAGAGACACGGGGGTGGGCTCTTTTCACTAATTAAACTTGGTTTAACTAGGTTCTTCAGTCTGCTTATCCAATCTCAATTTTACATCCTTTTGGGCCCTTTTCGGCTTGACCCCGGTATTGCTGCTTGCAGCTATATTGGCAATTGTTTCTGTTAGTAAATTTTTCTTCTTCCGCCATTGCGGTCTATGGCAGCCCATAGAACCGTACGTAGGAAAGTTATGAAATTTGGCACACTGATAAAGGACAGTCCAATGTGTCCCCACAGAAAATTTGGAGTCTCTATCTCAAACCCGCTAGCGCCACCAACAGTCCAAATTTGCACTTATGTTTTTGCTTATAACTTCTGATCCGTAGGTCCTAGAAACGAAATTCTTGTTTCCTCTGATTCCTTGGCTCAAGACGATTCGAATGGACCCTATGACGTCATTTTCCGTCATGAAAATTTTTCCGCCATTTTTAATTATTCGTAAAACCTACTTTTTCGAACTTGTCCTAGAGCTTTTGTCCGATTGCCACGAAAATTGGTATGTATCATCTAGAGACACTCACGGCAAAAAGTTATCAAAAGAATTTCGATAAACCAATCCGTTGTCGCATAGCGCGTCAACAAATTTTACGTAGAGCACAAAAAAACAGATTTTAGGCTGTATCTTCGTCAAACTTAGGCCTATTGACACGACACTTGGTACTTGTGATGCCAGTCAGGAACTGAGTGTGCATGCACAGTTTCGTCGCAGCGCCACCTAGTGGCCAGACAGATATTTTTTACACCTATAACTTTGGCTGTGATCAACGTATTTTGACGGGACTTGATATTTAGGAGTCCTGAATAGTCGCCGAGTCCAACGATACCAAACATGCCAGATTTCGCCTTACGGTTAGCCCTGCGCAGCAAAACAGCACTTAAAAAACACGCGCGAATATCTCCGCGAGCGTTATTCCGATCGACTCGAAAACACCATAGGAAGAACATTGCACAACCTTCTGAACAAAAAGTTCTATTGGCATTATATAAAAATTTTCATCAGAAATGGCCGAAAATCGCAAAAAACGAAAAATTACCTTTTATAATTTGTGTTTTTATCCATAAATGGTTATAACTTCGCAACGAAAAAAAAATTTTCACCAGATTTGATACGCTGATGTATGAGCAGAGTCTGAGGCCACACAAAAAAATTGGTATGCATGAACCACTAGGTGGCCCTATAATTGAACAAAATCTTTCATATCAAGCAAGCCCTATGGTCATACAACTATTTCTTTACTGAACTAAAGTGTATAGTCATAAAACTAGCTAGATGTAACACAGTTATGAACTGAGGTTGCATGCACAACTTTGTCATTGCGCCACCTAGTGGTTTTGAGATAGAAATATGGTATTTTTGCCTAAATCTACTGCAACAACACATCTACAACCATGAATCATCATGGATTATTCCTTTCATGGCTTTGACTATAATCACTGGTGGTTGCCAATTCACTCCCTAGCAACCAATGAGAATACCTTATCAACCGTATTTTGCAAGAGCTATATCTCTGCATCAGAACATCGTAGAGACACGGGGGTGGTCTCTTTTGACTCATTAAACTTGCTGTAACATGATGTGTCCTATGTTTTACCACTGCAAACACCACTCACAAGTCCTTCAGTGCTCTAATGTTCCATGATTGTCAATAACAGAAGGACGATCACAGTAGACAAGATAATAGATTATTTTTATTGGTTAAATTGCCGTTTTTTATCTGTTATCATTAGGTTTACCTAGGTTCTTTAATCTGCTAATCCAAACTAAATTTTTCATCCTTCTGTGCCCTTTTCGGCTTGACCCCGGCATTGCTGCTTGCAGCTATATTTATTATTCTTCTTCTTCTTCTTCCGCCATTGCGGTCTATGGCAGCCCATAGAACCGTACGTAGGAAAGTTATGAAATTTGGCACACTGATAAAGGACAGTCCAATGTGTCCCCACAGCAAATTTGGAGTCTCTAACTCCAACCCTCTAGCGCCACCAACAGTCTAAAGTTGCACTTACGTTTTTGTTTATAACTTCTGACCCGTACGTCCTAGAAACGAAATTCTTGTTTCCTCTGATTCCTTGGCTCAAGACGATTCGACTGGACCCTATGACGTAATTTTCCGTCATGAAAATTTTTCCGCCATTTTGAATTATTCATAAAACCTACTTTTGCGAACTCGTCCTAGAGCTTTTGCCCGATTTCCACGAAAATCGGTATGTAGCATCTACAGACTCTCACGGCAAAAAGTTATGGAATTCATGTCGATTCGCCAATCTGTTTGCGTAAACCGCGTCAACAAATTTTACGTAGAGTGCAAAAAAACGGTTTTGAGGCTGTATCTTCGCCAAACTTAATCCTATTGAAACGACACTTGGTACTTGTGATGCCAGTCAGGAACTGAGAGTGCATGCCCAGTTTCGTCGCAGCGCCACCTAGTGGTAAGACGAATGTTTTACACACCTATAACTTTGGCTGTGATCGACGTATTTTCATGGGACTTGTTTCCTTGGAGTC
The DNA here is from genome assembly GCF_030506205.2 of Paramisgurnus dabryanus. Classification (NCBI taxonomy): domain Eukaryota; kingdom Metazoa; phylum Chordata; class Actinopteri; order Cypriniformes; family Cobitidae; genus Paramisgurnus; species Paramisgurnus dabryanus. The sequence goes on from NC_133354.1 coordinate 33,578,210, forward strand.
CTGAATAGTCGCCGAGTCCAAAGATACCAAACATGCCAGAATTGGCCTTACGGTTAACCCTGCGCGGCAAAATAGCACTTAAAAAACACGCGCGAATATCTCCGCGAGCGTAATTCTGATCGACTCGAAAACATCATAGGAAGAATATTGCATTACCTTCTGAACAAAAAGTTCTATTGGCATTGTATTAAAATTTTCATCAGAAATGGCTGAAAATTGCAAAAAACGAAAAATTACCTTTAAATTTTGTGTTTTTACACATAAATGGCTATAACTTCGTAACGCAAAGAGATTTTTTCACCATATTTGATACGCTGATGTACGACCACAGTCTGAGGCTACACAAAAAAAATTGTATGGTTGCACCACTAGTTGGCCTTATAATTTAACAAAACCTTTGAAATCAAGCCACCCTATGGTCATACAACTGTTTCTTCACTAATCTAAAGTGTATAGTCATAAAACTAGCTAGATGTAACACAGTTATGACCTGAGGTTGCATGCACAATTTTGTCATTGCGCCACCTACTGGTTTTGAGATAGAATAACGCATTTTTTGCCTAAAACTACTGCAACAACACATCTAAAACCATGAGTCATCATGGATTATTCCTTTCATGGCTTTGACTATAATCACTAGTGGATGTCCATTTACTCTCTAGCAACCAATGAGAATACGTTATCAACTGTTTTTGCAAGAGCTTTTTCTCTGCATCAGAACATCGCAGAGACATGGGGGTGGGCTCTTTTGACTCATTAACACCACTGTAACATTTTGTGAGCTGAGTATTGCCACTAGAAGCACCACTCATTTTTACGTCAGTGTTCTAGTTATCAATGCTCGACGAAAGAGAGGGAGAGATGACACTGAATGAAAACACAGCTTTTTAGCTGATAACTGTTATATTATTTAGTCTGAAATCAAGAGATTTTCCCAGGTTCTTTAAACTGCTCATCCGAATTCAACTTTACTTTCTTATGTGCCCTTTTTGGCTTGACCCCGGCATTGCTGCTTGCAGCTATATTTAGGGGTCAAGCCCCGAAGGGGCGAAGACCCCTATTGTATTTGTTAGTTTTCTTATTATTATTATTATTCTTCTTCTTCTTCCGCCATTGCGGTCTATGGCAGCCCATAGAACCGTACGTAGGAAAGTTATGAAATTTGGCACACTGATAAAGGACAGTCCAATGTGTCCCCACAGCAAATTTGGAGTCTCTAACTCCAACCCTCTAGCGCCACCAACAGTCTAAAGTTGCACTTACGTTTTTGTTTATAACTTCTGACCCGTACGTCCTAGAAACGAAATTCTTGTTTCCTCTGATTCCTTGGCTCAAGACGATTCGACTGGACCCTATGACGTCATTTTCCGTCATGAAAATTTTTCCGCCATTTTGAATTATTCGTAAAACCTACTTTTGCGAACTCGTCCTAGAGCTTTTGCCCGATTTCCACGAAAATCGGTATGTAGCATCTACAGACCCTCACGGCAAAAAGTTATGGAATTCATGTCGATTCGCCAATCTGTTTGCGTAAACCGCGTCAACAAATTTTACGTAGAGTGCAAAAAAACGGATTTGAGGCTGTATCTTCGCCAAACTTAAGCCTATTGAAACGACACTTGGTACTTGTGATGCCAGTCAGGAACTGAGAGCGCATGCCCAGTTTCGTCGCAGCGCCACCTAGTGGTCAGACGAATGTTTTACACACCTATAACTTTGGCTGTGATCGACGTATTTTCATGGGACTTGTTTCCTTGGAGTCCTGAATAGTTGCCGAGTCCAACGATACCAAACATGCCAGAATTGGCCTTACGGTTAACCCTGCGCGGCAAAATAGCACTTAAAAAACACGCGCGAATATCTCCGCGAGCGTAATTCTGATCGACTCGAAAACATCATAGGAAGAATATTGCATTACCTTCTGAACAAAAAGTTCTATTGGCATTGTATTAAAATTTTCATCAGAAATGGCTGAAAATTGCAAAAAACGAAAAATTACCTTTAAATTTTGTGTTTTTACACATAAATGGCTATAACTTCGTAACGAAAAGAGATTTCTTTACCATATTTGATACCCTGATGTATGAGCATATTTTGAGGCCACACAAAAAAAATTGTATGCTTGCACCACTAGGTGGCCCTATAATTGAACAAAACCTTTGAAATCAAGCCAGCCCTATGGTCATACAACTGTTTCTTCACTAAACTAAAGTGTATAGTCATAAAACTAGCTAGATGTAACACAGTTATGACCTGAGGTTGCATGCACAATTTTGTCATTGCGCCACCTACTGGTTTTGAGATAGAATAACGCATATTTTGCCTAAAACTACTGCAACAACACTTCTAAAACCATGAGTCATCATGGATTATTCCTTTCATGGCTTTGACTATAATCACTGATGGTTGCCAATTCACTCCCTAGCAACCAATGAGAATACCTTATCAACCGTTTTTGCAAAAGCTATATCTCTGCATCGGAACACCGTAGAGACACGGGGGTGGGCTCTTTTCACTAATTAAACTTGGTTTAACTAGGTTCTTCAGTCTGCTTATCCAATCTCAATTTTACATCCTTTTGGGCCCTTTTCGGCTTGACCCCGGTATTGCTGCTTGCAGCTATATTTAGGGGTCAAGCCCCGAAGGGGCGAAGACCCCTATTGTATTTGTTAGTTTTCTTATTATTATTATTATTCTTCTTCTTCTTCCGCCATTGCGGTCTATGGCAGCCCATAGAACCGTACGTAGGAAAGTTATGAAATTTGGCACACTGATAAAGGACAGTCCAATGTGTCTCCACAGCAAATTTGGAGTCTCTAACTCCAACCCTCTAGCGCCACCAACAGTCTAAAGTTGCACTTACGTTTTTGTTTATAACTTCTGACCCGTACGTCCTAGAAACGAAATTCTTGTTTCCTCTGATTCCTTGGCTCAAGACGATTCGACTGGACCCTATGACGTCATTTTCCGTCATGAAAATTTTTCCGCCATTTTGAATTATTCGTAAAACCTACTTTTGCGAACTCGTCCTAGAGCTTTTGCCCGATTTCCACGAAAATCGGTATGTAGCATCTACAGACCCTCACGGCAAAAAGTTATGGAATTCATGTCGATTCGCCAATCTGTTTGCGTAAACCGCGTCAACAAATTTTACGTAGAGTGCAAAAAAACGGATTTGAGGCTGTATCTTCGCCAAACTTAAGCCTATTGAAACGACACTTGGTACTTGTGATGCCAGTCAGGAACTGAGAGTGCATGCCCAGTTTCGTCGCAGCGCCACCTAGTGGTAAGACGAATGTTTTACACACCTATAACTTTGGCTGTGATCGACGTATTTTCATGGGACTTGTTTCCTTGGAGTCCTGAATAGTCGCCGAGTCCAACGATACCAAACATGCCAGAATTGGCCTTACGGTTAACCCTGCGCGGCAAAATAGCACTTAAAAAACACGCGCGAATATCTCCGCGAGCGTAATTCTGATCGACTCGAAAACATCATAGGAAGAATATTGCATTACCTTCTGAACAAAAAGTTCTATTGGCATTGTATTAAAATTTTCATCAGAAATGGCTGAAAATTGCAAAAAACGAAAAATTACCTTTAAATTTTGTGTTTTTACACATAAATGGCTATAACTTCGTAACGCAAAGAGATTTTTTCACCATATTTGATACGCTGATGTACGACCACAGTCTGAGGCTACACAAAAAAAATTGTATGGTTGCACCACTAGTTGGCCTTATAATTTAACAAAACCTTTGAAATCAAGCCACCCTATGGTCATACAACTGTTTCTTCACTAAACTAAAGTGTATAGTCATAAAACTAGCTAGATGTAACACAGTTATGATCTGAGGTTGCATGCACAATTTTGTCATTGCGCCACCTACTGGTTTTGAGATAGAATATGGCATTTTTTTGCCTAAAACTACTGCAACAACACATCTAAAACCATAAGTCATCATGGATTATTCCTTTCATGGCTTTGACTATAATCACTAGTGGATGTCCATTTACTCTCTAGCAACCAATGAGAATACGTTATCAACTGTTTTTGCAAGAGCTTTTTCTCTGCATCAGAACATCGCAGAGACATTGGGGTGGGCTCTTTTGACTCATTAACACCACTGTAACATTTTGTGAGCTGAGTATTGCCACTAGAAGCACCACTCATTTTTACGTCAGTGTTCTAGTTATCAATGCTCGACGAAAGAGAGGGAGAGATTTCACTAAATGAGAACAGCTTTTTTGCTGATAACTGTTATATTGTTTTTCTGAAATCAAGAGATTTTCCTAGGTACTTTAAACTGCTCATCCGAAGTCAACTTTACTTTCTGCTGTGCCCTTTTTTGGCTTGACCCCGGTGATTGCTGCTTGCAGCTATATTTAGGGGTCAAGCCCAGAATGGGCGAAGACCCCTATTGTATCCGTTAGTTTTCTTTTTCTTTTTCTTTTTCTTTTTCTTTTTCTTTTTAAATATTATTCTTCTTCCTGTTCCATTGCGGTCTATGGCAGCCCATAGAACCGTACATAGGAAAGTTATGAAATTTGGCACACTGACAGAGGACAGTCCAAATAATATCCCTAGCAATTTTGGAGTCTCTATCTCAAACCCGCTAGCGCCACCAACAGTCCAAAGTTGCACTTACGTTTTTGCTTATAACTTCTGATCCGTAAGTCCTAGAAACGAAATTCTTGTTTCCTCTGATTCCTTGGTTCAAGACGATTCGATTAGACCCTATGACGTTATTTTCCGTCATGAAAATTTTTCCGCCATTTTGAAATATTCGTAAAACCTACTTTTGCGAACTCCTCCTAGAGTTTTTACCCGATTGCCACGAAAATCGGTATGCAGCATCTAGAGACACTCAAGGCAAAAAGTTATTAAAAGAATTTCGATAAACCAATCCGTTCTCGTATAGCGCGTCAACGAATTTTACATAGAGCACAAAAAAACTGATTTTAGGCTGTATCTTCGCCAAACTTAGGCCTATTGACACGATACTTGGTACTCGAGATGCCAGTCAGGAACTGAGGGTGCATGCACAGTTTCGTTGCAGCGCCACCTAGTGGTCAGACGAATGTTCTATACGCCTATAACTTTGGCTGCGATAAAAGTATTTTCACGGGACTTGATTTTTTGGAGTCCTGAGTAGTCGCCGAGTCCAACGATACCAAACATGCCAGGATTCGCCTTACGGTTAGCCCTGTGCATCAAAATAGCACTTAAAAAACACGCGCGAATAACTCCGCGAGCGTTATTCCGATCGACACGAAAACACCATAGGAAGAATATTGCATTACCTTCTGAACAAAAAGTTCTATTGGCGTTATATTAAAATTTTCATCAGAAATGGCCGAAAAATGCAAAAAACGAAAAATTATCTTTAAATTTTGCATTTTTTACACATAAATGGTTATAACTTCGCAACGAAAAGAGATTTTTTCACCAGATTTGATACGCAGATGTACGACCACAGTCTGAGGCCACACAAAAAAAAAATGGTATGCCTCCACCACTAGGTGGCCCTATAATTGAACAAAATCTTTCATATCAAGCAAGCCCTATGGTCATACAACTATTTTATTGCTTAACTAAAGTGTATAGTCATGAAACTAGCTAGATGTAACACAGTCATGACCTAAGGTTGCATGCACAGTTTTGTCATAGCGCCACCTAGTGGTTTTGAGATAGAAAATGGCTATTTTTGCCTATAACTACTGCAAAAACACATCTAAAACCATGAGTCTTCATGGATTATTCCTTTCATGAATTGAACTATAATCACTGGTGCATGTTCATTTACTCTCTAGCAACCAATGAGAATACCTTATCAACCGTTTTTGCAAGAGCTTTTTCTCTGCATCAGAACATTGTAGACACATGGGGATGGTGTATTTTGACTCATTTAACTTGTTGTAACATGTTGTGACACCATGGGCGTAGATTTAGGGTGGGACGCTAGGGACATGTCCCTACCAATATTCAGAGAAGACTGAATTGTCCCTAGCAATAATTTCGACCAAACATTTAATCTGTATTCATATATAACCACTAATGTCCGTCTTGTTCTTGTGTTTTCTATTTTTTACTTATTATATTTTTGTCAGAAATCATTTAAATTAGATTAGAAATCTTTTGCAATCCCGTTCTGTAAAAATAACGCTCTATGTGGTACACAAACGGTTAACAGCTTTCGTTCTCTGCAATGCCCGCCTCCGTAAGTCACATCGCTAATATGATTGGCTTTGCATTTCTTTAGTCCCGCCTCTCTAACGCACATTGCTAATATGATTGGATTAGCATTCTTGAGTCCCGCCTCTCTAACGCACATCACTTTTTGATGGGCTTGTCTTTACTCGCTACGTGTGATAGGATGGTTTCACTTTGTACAACGCGCCAAAGTTCACTCAACAAGACGTGCGTGATTATTCGGGCGACAGGTAAGTGAGGAAGAAAGTATTATTATACCCACTGTAACTGTTTCATGCACAAAAAAAGTTGTGCCACATAATGATTCAAGGACAGTGTTTTCACCAATACAGGACAATCCCATGTTAACCCTGAGGAGTTGCAAACTTGTGTCAACCTTTTATAAATGGGGTGGCAAGGTTATTTAGAGGGTCCCTAATCCATGAAAGAAAATAACCCCAACATGGTAAAAACATGAATTCATGTCATGATTGCTGAATACTTTCATTACTGCACTGTGGTCATTACTTGCACAGATGTAGACATAATGTTGCATTTTAAACAAACTATTTTTTTCACACTGATTAACTGTCTGTTAATGAAAAGAAGATTTAATGTAAACTACAGAAACGTTAATAAACTGTGTTCAGGAAACAGCATGATATATATACCTACTTCAACACTGGGATTTTTTGGCAAAATTAAATTAAGAATTAAATATTAATTGCATATTCTTCAATATTATAAAGTTAATATGGATTCATATATGTTACTATGTGATTTTCTTTTTTTGACAAAGACTTAAACAGCTACTGTTTATTAGGCTCTAGGACATAACGAATTGTTTATTATAGTACATTAAATTTGGGATGGAACCGGGGGTGGCGAGTCAGATGTCACTGAGTAAAGTGCATACTGAGTTGTCTGTTGTTTATGTCAAGTAAACGGTGATAAACAGTTTTTGCAATGCGACCATTTTATTTATGTCCCCACCAATGCCAGAATCAAACCTACGCCCTTGTGTGACACATGTTTTGCCACTGCAAATATCACTCACATGTTCTTCAGTGCTCTAATGTTCCATGACTGTCAATAACAGAACGACGATTGCAGTAGACAAGAACAGAGATTATTTTTGTTGATTATTTTTGCGTTTTTTCATCTGAAATCATTAGGTTTACCTAGGTTCTTCGGTCTGCTTATCCAAACTCAACTTTACACCCTTCTGTGCCCTTTTCGGCTTGACCCCGGTATCGCTGCTTGCAGCTATATTGGCAATTGTTTCTGTTAGTAAATTTTTCTTCTTCCGCCATTGAGGTCTATGGCAGCCCATAGAACCGTACGTAGGAAAGTTATGAAATTTGGCACACTGATAAAGGACAGTCCAATGTGTCCCCATAGCAAATTTGGAGTCTCTATCTCTAACCCGCTAGCGCCACCAACAGTCCAAAGTTGCACTTATGTTTTTGCTTATAACTTCTGATCCGTAAGTCCTAGAAACAAAATTCTTGCTTCCTCTGATTCCTTGGCTCAAGACGATTCGATTGGACCCTATGACGTCATTTTCCGTCATGAAATTTTTTCCGCCATTTTGAAATATTCGTAAAACCTACTTTTGCGAACTCGTCCTAGAGCTTTTGCCCGATTTCAACAAAAATCGGTATGTAGCATCTACAGACCCTCACGGCAAAAAGTTATGGAATTCATGTCAATTCGTCAATCTGTTTTCGTAAACCGCGTCAACGAATTTTACGTAGAGCGCAAAAAAACGGATTTGAGGCTGTATCTTCGGCAAACTTAAGCCTATTGACATGATACTTGGTACTTGTGATGCGAGTCAGGAACTTAGGGTGCATGCAGAGTTTCGTCACAGCGCCACCTAGTGGTCAGACTTATGCTTTAAACGCCTATAACTTTGGCTCCGATTGACATATTTTCACGGGACTTGTTTCTTTGGAGTTCTGAATAGTTGCCGAGTCCAACGATACCAAACATGCCAGAATTCGCCTTACGGTTAACCCTGCGCGGCAAAATAGCACTTAAAAAACATGCGCGAATATCTCCGCGAGCGTAATTCTGATCGACTCGAAAACATCATAGGAAGAATATTGCATTACCTTCTGAACAAAAAGTTCTATTGGCATTGTACTAAATTTTCATCAGAAATGGCTGAAAATTGCAAAAAACGAAAAATTACCTTTAAATTTTGTGTTTTTACACATAAATGGCTATAACTTCGTAACGCAAAGAGATTTTTTCACCATATTTGATACGCTGATGTACGACCACAGTCTGAGGCTACACAAAAAAAATTGTATGGTTGCACCACTAGTTGGCCTTATAATTTAACAAAACCTTTGAAATCAAGCCACCCTATGGTCATACAACTGTTTCTTCACTAATCTAAAGTGTATAGTCATAAAACTAGCTAGATGTAACACAGTTATGACCTGAGGTTGCATGCACAATTTTGTCATTGCGCCACCTACTGGTTTTGAGATAGAATAACGCATTTTTTGCCTAAAACTACTGCAACAACACATCTAAAACCATGAGTCATCATGGATTATTCCTTTCATGGCTTTGACTATAATCACTAGTGGATGTCCATTTACTCTCTAGCAACCAATGAGAATACTTTATCAACTGTTTTTGCAAGAGCTTTTTCTCTGCATCAGAACACCGCAGAGACATGGGGGTGGGCTCTTTTGACTCATTAACACCACTGTAACATTTTGTGAGCTGAGTATTGCCACTAGAAGCACCACTCATTTTTACGTCAGTGTTCTAGTTATCAATGCTCGACGAAAGAGAGGGAGAGATGACACTGAATGAAAACACAGCTTTTTAGCTGATAACTGTTATATTATTTAGTCTGAAATCAAGAGATTTTCCCAGGTTCTTTAAACTGCTCATCCGAATTCAACTTTACTTTCTTATGTGCCCTTTTTGGCTTGACCCCGGCATTGCTGCTTGCAGCTATATTTATTAGGGGTCAAGCCCCGAAGGGGCGAAGACCCCTATTGTATTTGTTAGTTTTCTTATTATTCTTCTTCTTCTTCTTCTTCTTCTTCTTCTTCCGCCATTGCGGTCTATGGCAGCCCATAGAACCGTACGTAGGAAAGTTATGAAATTTGGCACACTGATAAAGGACAGTCCAATGTGTCCCCATAGCAAATTTGGAGTCTCTATCTCTAACCCGCTAGCGCCACCAACAGTCCAAATTTGCACTTATGTTTTTGCTTATAACTTCTGATCCGTAAGTCCTAGAAACAAAATTCTTGCTTCCTCTGATTCCTTGGCTCAAGACGATTCGATTGGACCCTATGACGTCATTTTCCGTCATGAAATTTTTTCCGCCATTTTGAATTATTCGTAAAACCTACTTTTGCGAACTCGTCCTAGAGCTTTTGCCCGATTTCAACAAAAATCGGTATGTAGCATCTACAGACCCTCACGGCAAAAAGTTATGGAATTCATGTCAATTCGTCAATCTGTTTTCGTAAACCGCGTCAACGAATTTTACGTAGAGCGCAAAAAAACGGATTTGAGGCTGTATCTTCGGCAAACTTAAGCCTATTGACACGATACTTGGTACTTGTGATGCGAGTCAGGAACATAGGGTGCATGCAGAGTTTCGTCACAGCGCCACCTAGTGGTCAGACTTATGCTTTAAACGCCTATAACTTTGGCTCCGATTGACATATTTTCACGGGACTTGTTTCTTTGGAGTTCTGAATAGTTGCCGAGTCCAACGATACCAAACATGCCAGAATTCGCCTTACGGTTAACCCTGCGCGGCAAAATAGCACTTAAAAAACATGCGCGAATATCTCCGCGAGCGTTATTCCGATCGACTCGAAAATGCCATAGGAAGAACATTGCATTACCTTCTGAACAAAAAACTCTATTGGCGTTATATTAAAATTTTCATCAGAAATGGCCGAAAATTGCAAAAAACGAAAAATTACCTTTACATTTTGTGTTTTTTACACATAAATGGTTATAACTTCGCAACGAAAAGAGATTTTTTCACCAGATTTGATACGCTGATGTATGAGCAGAGTCTGAGGCCACACAAAAAAATTGGTATGCCTGAACCACTAGGTGGCCCTATAATTGAACAAAATCTTTCATATCAAGCAAGCCCTATGGTCATACAACTATTTCTTTGCTGAACTAAAGTGTTTAGTCATGAAACTAGCTAGATGTAACGCAGTCATGACCTGAGGTTGCATGCACGATTCTGTCATAGCGCCACCTAGTGGTTTGGAGATAGAAAATAGCTATATTTGCCTAAAACTACTGCAAAAACACATCTAAAACTATGAGTCATCATGGATTCTTCATTTCATATGGCTTGGTCTATAATCACTGGTGGATGTGAATTTACTCTCTAGCAACCAATGAGAATACCTTATGAACCGTTTTGAAAGAGCTTTTTCTCTGCATCAGAACATCGTAGAGACATGAGGATGGTCTCTTTTGACTGATTTAACTTGTTGTAACATGTTGTGACATGTTGTGTTTTATGCCACTGCAAACATCACTCACATGTCCTTCAGTGCTCTAATGTTCCATGATTGTCAATAACAGAAGGACGATTGCAGTAGACAAGAACATAGATTATTTTTGTTGATTACTTTTGTGGTTTTTTCATCTGAAATCATGAGGTTTACATAGGTTCTTTAGTATTCTTATCCAAACTCAACTTTACACCCTTCTGTGCCCTTTTCGGCTTGACCCCGGTATTGCTGCTTGCAGCTATATTTATTATTATTATTAGTTATTCTTCTTCTTCCGCCATTGCGGTCTATGGCAGCCCATAGAACCGTACGTAGGAAAGTTATGAAATTTGGCACACTGATAAAGGACAGTCCAATGTGTCCCCACAGCAAATTTGGAGTCTCTATCTCCAACCCTCTAGCGCCACCAACAGTCCAAAGATGCACTTACGTTTTTGCTTATAACTTCTGATCCGTAAGTCCTAGAAACAAATTTCTTGTTTCCTCTGATTCCTTGGCTCAAGACGATTCGATTTGACCCTATGACGTCATTTTCCGTCATTGAAATTTTTCCGCCATTTTGAATTATTCGTAAAACCTACTTTTGCGAACTCGTCCTAGAGCTTTTGCCCAATGTTCACGAAAATCGGTATGTAGCATCTAGAGACCCTCACGGCAAAAAGTTATCAAAAGAATTTCGATAAACCAATCCGTTGTCGTATAGCGCGTCAACAAAATTTTCGTAGAGCGCAAAAAAACAGATTTTAGGCTGTATCTTCGTCAAACTTAGGCCTATTGACACGACACTAGGTACTTGTGATGCCAGTCAGGAACTGAGTGTGCATGCACAGTTTCGTCGCAGCGCCACCTAGTGGCCAGACAGATGTTTTTTACACCTATAACTTTGGCTGTGATCAACGTATTTTGACGGGACTTGATTTTTAGGAGTCCTGAATAGTCGCCGAGTCCAACGATACCAAACATGCCAGATTTCGCCTCACGGTTAGCCCTGCGCAGCAAAACAGCACTTAAAAAACACGCGCGAATATCTCCGCGAGCGTAATTCTGATCGACTCGAAAACATCATAGGAAGAATATTGCATTACCTTCTGAACAAAAAGTTCTATTGGCACTATATTAAAATTTTCATCAGAAATGGCCGAAAATTGCAAAAAACGAAAAATTACCTTTAAATTTTGACTTTTTACACATAAATGGTTATAACTTCGTAACGCAAAGAGATTTTTTCACCATATTTGATACGCTGATGTACGACCACAGTCTGAGGCTACACAAAAAAAATTGTATGGTTGCACCACTAGTTGGCCTTATAATTGAACAAAACCTTTGAAATCAAGCCACCCTATGGTCATACAACTGTTTCTTCACTAAACTAAAGTGTATAGTCATAAAACTAGCTAAATGTAACACATTTATGACCTGAGGTTGCATGCACGAATTTTGTCATTGCGCCACCTACTGGTTTTGAGATAGAATATGGCATTTTTTGCCTAAAACTACTGCAACAACACATCTAAAACCATGAGTCATCATGGATTATTCCTTTCATGGCTTTGACTATAATCACTAGAGGATGTCCATTTACTCTCTAGCAACCAATGAGAATACGTTATCAACTGTTTTTGCAAGAGCTTTTTCTCTGTATCAGAACATCACAGAGACATGGGGATGGTCTCTTTTGACTCTTTTAACTTGTTGTAACATGTTGTGACCCATGTTTGCCCACTGTAAGCATCACATACATGTCCTTCAGTGCTCTAATGTTCCATGATTGTCAATAACCGAAGGACAGTTGCAGTAGACAAGAATATAGATTATTTTTGTTGATTACCTTTGCATTTTTTCATCTGAAATCATTAGGTTTACCTAGGTTCTTCAGTCTGCTTATCCAAACGCAACTTTACATCCTTCTGTGCCCTTTTCGGCTTGACCCCGGTATTGCTGCTTGCAGCTATATTTAGGGGTCAAGCCCCGAAGGGGCGAAGACCCCTATTGTATCCGTTAGTTTTCTTTTTATTATTATTAGTTATTCTTCTTCCGCCATTGCGGTCTATGGCAGCCCATAGAACCGTACGTAGGAAAGTTATGAAATTTGGCACACTGATAAAGGACACTCCAATGTGTCCCCACAGCAAATTTGGAGTCTCTATGTCTAACCCGCTAGCGCCACCAACAGTCCAAAGTTGCACTTATGTTTTTGGTTATAACTTCTGATCCGTAAGTCCTAGAAACAAAATTCTTGTTTCCTCTGATTCCTTGGCTCAAGACGATTCGACTGGACCCTATGACGTCATTTTCCGTCATGAAAAATTTCCCGCCAATTTGAATTATTCAAAAAACCTACTTTTTCGAACTCGTCCTAGAGCTTTTGTCCGATTGCCACGAAAATTGGTATGTATCATCTAGAGACACTCATGGCAAAAAGTTATCAAAAGAATTTTGATACACCAATCAGTTGTCGTATACCGCCTTGACAAATGTTACGTAGAGCGCAAAAAAACAGATTTTAGGCTGTATCTTCGTCAAACTTAGGCCTATTGAAACGACACTTGGTAATTGTGATGCCAGTCAGGAACTGAGGGTGCATGCACAGTTTCGTTGCAGCGCCACCTAGTGGCCAGACAAATGATTTATACACCTGTAACTTTGGCTGCGATAAACTTATTTTGACGGGACTTGATTTTTAGGAGTCCTGAGTAGTCGCCGAGTCCAACGATACCAAACATGCCAGATTTTGCCTTACGGTTAGCCCTGAGCAGCAAAACAGCACTTAAAAAACACGTGTGAATATCTTCGCGAGCGTTATTCTGATCGACTTGAAAACACCATAGGAAGAACATTGCATTACCTTCTGAACAAAAAGTTCTATTGGCGTTATATTAAAATTTTCATCAGAAATGGCCGAAAATTGCAAAAAACGAAAAATTACCTTTGAATTTTGTGTTTTTTACACATAAATGGTTATAACTTCGCAACGAAAAGAGATTTTTTCACCAGATTTGATACGCTGATGTACGAGCAGAGTCTGAGGCCACACGAAAAAATTGGTATGCCTTCACCACTAGTTGGCCTTATAATTGGACAAAAGCTTTCATATCAAGCAAGCCCTATGGTCATACAACTATTTCTTTGCTGAACTAAAGTGTATAGTCAGGAAACTAGCTAAATGTAACGCAGTCATGCCCTGAGGTTGCATGCACACTTTTGTCATAGCGCCACCTAGTGGCTTGGAGATAGAAAATAGCAATTTTTGCCTAAAACTACTGCAACAACACAACTAAAATCATAAGTCATCATGGATTCTTCATTTCATGGCTTGGACTATAATCACTGGTGGATGTGAATCTACTCTCTAGCAACCAATGAGAATACCTAATCAACTGTTTTTGAAAGAGCTTTTTCTCTGCATCAGAACATTGTAGAGACATGGGGATGGTCTCTTTCGACTGATTTAACTTGTTGTAACATGTTGTGACCCATGTTATGCCACTGCAAACATCACTCACATGTCCTTCAGTGCTCTAATGTTCCATGATTGTCAATAACAGAAGGACGATTGCAGGAGACAAGAACATAGATTATTTTTGTTGATTACTTTTGCCTTTTTTTCTTTTGAAATCATGAGGTTTACCTAGGTTCTTCAGTATTCTTATCCAAACCCAATTTTACACCCTTCTGTGCCCTTTTCTGCTTGACCCCGGCATTGCTGCTTGCAGCTATATTTATTATTAGTTATTCTTCTTCCGCCATTGCGGTCTATGGCAGCCCATAGAACCGTACGTAGGAAAGTTATGAAATTTGGCACACTGATAAAGGACAGTCCAATGTGTCCCCACAGCAAATTTGGAGTGTCTATGTCTAACCCGCTAGCGCCACCAACAGTCCAAAGTTGCACTTATGTTTTTGCTTATAACTTCTGATCCGTAAGTCCTAGAAACAAAATTCTTGTTTCCTCTGATTCCTTGGCTCAAGCCGATTCGATTGGACCCTATGACGTCATTTTCCGTCATGAAAATTTTCCCGCCAATTTGAATTATTCAAAAAACCTACTTTTTCGAACTCGTCCTAGAGCTTTTGTCCGATTGCCACGAAAATTGGTATGTATCATCTAGAGACACTCATGGCAAAAAGTTATCAAAAGAATTTTGATACACCAATCAGTTGTCGTATACCGCCTTGACAAATGTTACGTAGAGCGCAAAAAAACAGATTTTAGGCTGTATCTTCGTCAAACTTAGGCCTATTGACACGACACTTGGTGCTTGTAATCCCAGTCAGGAACTGAGGTTGCATGCACAGTTTCATCACAGCGCCATCTAGTGGCCAGACCAATGTTTTATATGCCTATAACTTTGGCTGTGATAGATGTATTTTCATGGGGCTTGATTTTTAAGAGTCCTGAGTAGTCGCCGAGTCCAACGATACCAAACATGCCAGATTTCGCCTTACGGTTAGCCCTGTGTAGCAAAACAGCACTTAAAAAACACGTGCGAATATCTCCGCGAGCGTTATTCCGATTGACTCGAAAACACCATAGGAAGAACATTGCGTTACCTTCTGAACAAAAAGTTCTATTGGCGTTATATTAAAATTTTCATCAGAAATGGCCGAAAATTGCAAAAAACGAAAAATTACCTTTAAATTTTGTGTTTTTTACACATAAATGGTTATAACTTCGCAACGAAAAGAGATTTTTTCACCAGATTTGATACGCTGATGTACGACCACAGTCTGAGGCTACACAAAAAAAATTGTATGGTTGCACCACTAGTTGGCCTTATAGTTGAACAAAACCTTTGAAATCAAGCCACCCTATGGTCATACAACTGTTTCTTCACTAAACTAAAGTGTATAGTCATAAAACTAGCTAGATGTAACACAGTTATGACCTGAGGTTGCATGCACAATTTTTTCATTGCGCCACCTACTGGTTTTGAGATAGAAATATGGCATTTTTTGCCTAAAACTACTGCAACAACACATCTAAAACCATGAGTCATCATGGATTATTCCTTTCATGGCTTTGACTATAATCACTGGTGGTTGCCAATTCACTCCCTAGCAACCAATGAGAATACCTTATCAACCATTTTTGCAAGAGCTATAACTCTGCGTCAGAACATCGTAGAGACACGGGGGTGGGCTCTTTTGACTCATTAACAACACTGTAACATTTTGAGAGCTGAGTATTGCCACTGCAAGCACCACTCATTTTTACGTCAGTGTTCTAGTTATCAATGCTCGTCGAAAGAGAGGGAGAGATTTCACTAAATGAGAACACAGCTTTTTTGCTGATAACTGTTATATTGTTTTGTCTGAAATCAAGAGATTTTCCTAGGTACTTTAAACTGCTCATCCGAAGTCAACTTTACTTTCTGCTGTGCCCTTTTTGGCTTGACCCCGGTGATTGCTGCTTGCAGCTATATTTAGGGGTCAAGCCCCGAAGGGGCGAAGACCCCTATTGTATTTGTTAGTTTTCTTATTAGGGGTCAAGCCCCGAAGGGGCGAAGACCCCTATTGTATTTGTTAGTTTTCTTATTATTATTATTAGGGGTCAAGCCCAGAATGGGCGAAGACCCCTATTGTATCCGTTAGTTTTCTTTTTATTAGGGGTCAAGCCCCGAAGGGGCGTAGAACCCTATTGTTATTGTTAGTTTTCTTATTATTATTATTATTATTATTATTATTATTTTTCTTCCTCGTTCTTCCGCCGAAAGTCAATGGCAGCCCATAGAACCGTACGTAGGAAAGTTATGAAATTTGGCACACTGATAAAGGACAGTCCAATGTGTCCCCACAGCAAATTTGGAGTCTCTATCTCTAACCCTCTAGCGCCACCAACAGTCCAAAGTTGCACTTATGTTTTTGCTTATAACTTCTGATCCGTAGGTCCTAGAAACGAAACTCTTGTTTCGTCTGATTCCTTTGCTCAAGACGATTCGAATAGACCCTATGACGTCATTTTCCGTCATGAAAATTTTTCCGCCATTTTGAATTATTCGTAAAACCTACTTTTGCGAACTCGTCCTAGAGCTTTTACCCGATTGCCACGAAAATTGGTATGTAGCATCTAGAGACCCTCACGGCAAAAAGTTATCAAAATAATTTCGATAAACCAATCCGTTGTCGTATAGCGCGTCCACAAATTTTACGTAGAGCGCAAAAAAACAGATTTTAGGCTGTATCTTCGTCAAACTTAGGCCTATTGACACGACACTTGGTACTTGTGATGCCAGTCAGGAACTGAGTGTGCATGCACAGTTTCGTCGCAGCGCCACCTAGTGGCCAGACAGATGTTTTTTACACCTATAACTTTGGCTGTGATCAACGTATTTTGACGGGACTTGATTTTTAGGAGTCCTGAATAGTCGCCGAGTCCAACGATACCAAACATGCCAGATTTCGCCTTACGGTTAGCCCTGCGCAGCAAAACAGCACTTAAAAAACACGCGCGAATATCTCCGCGAGCGTAATTCTGATCGACTCGAAAACATCATAGGAAGAATATTGCATTACCTTCTGAACAAAAAGTTCTATTGGCACTATATTAAAATTTTCATCAGAAATGGCCGAAAATTGCAAAAAACGAAAAATTACCTTTAAATTTTGTGTTTTTACACATAAATGGTTATAACTTCGTAACGCAAAGAGATTTTTTCACCATATTTGATACGCTGATGTACGACCACAGTCTGAGGCTACACAAAAAAAATTGTATGGTTGCACCACTAGTTGGCCTTATAATTGAACAAAACCTTTGAAATCAAGCCACCCTATGGTCATACAACTGTTTCTTCACTAAACTAAAGTGTATAGTCATAAAACTAGCTAGATGTAACACATTTATGACCTGAGGTTGCATGCACGAATTTTGTCATTGCGCCACCTACTGGTTTTGAGATAGAATATGGCATTTTTTGCCTAAAACTACTGCAACAACACATCTAAAACCATGAGTCATCATGGATTATGCCTTTCATGGCTTTGACTATAATCACTGATGGTTGCCAATTCACTCCCTAGCAACCAATGAGAATACCTTATCAACCGGTTTTGCAAAAGCTATATCTCTGCATCGGAACATCGTAGAGACACGGGGGTGGGCTCTTTTGACTAATTAAACTTGGTTTAACTAGGTTCTTCAGTCTGCTTATCCAATCTCAATTTTACATCCTTTTGGGCCCTTTTCGGCTTGACCCCGGTATTGCTGCTTGCAGCTATATTTATAATAATTATTATTATTATTAGTTATTCTTCTTCCGCCATTGCGGTCTATGGCAGCCCATAGAACCGTACGTAGGAAAGTTATGAAATTTGGCACACTGATAAAGGACACTCCAATGTGTCCCCACAGCAAATTTGGAGTCTCTATGTCAAACCCGCTAGCGCCACCAACAGTCCAAAATTGCACTTATGTTTTTGCTTATAACTTCTGATCCGTAAGTCCTAGAAACAAAATTCTTGCTTCCTCTGATTCCTTGGCTCAAGACGATTCGATTACACTCTATGACGTCATTTTCCGTCATGAAAATTTTCCCGCCATTTTGAATTATTCGAAAAACCTACTTTTTCGAACTCGTCCTAGAGCTTTTGTCTGATTGCCACGAAAATTGGTATGTATCATCTTGAGACACTCATGGCAAAAAGTTATCAAAAGAATTTCGATACAGCAATCCGTTGTCAAATACCACCTTAACGAATTTTACGTAGAGCGCAAAAAAATAGATTTTAGGCTGTATCTTCGTCAAACTTAGGCCTATTGACACGACACTTGGTACTTGTGATGCCAGTCAGGAACTGAGTGTGCATGCACAGTTTCGTCGCAGCGCCACCTAGTGGCCAGACAGATGCTATTTACACCTATAACTTTGGCTGTGATCAACGTATTTTGACGGGACTTGATTTTTAGGAGTCCTGAATAGTCGCCGAGTCCAACGATACCAAACATGCTAGATTTCGCCTTACGGTTAGCCCTGCGTAGCAAAACAGCACTTACAAAACATGCGTGAATATCTCCGCGAGCGTTATTCCGATCGACTCGAAAACACCATAGGAAGAACATTGCATTACCTTCTGAACAAAAAGTTCTATTGGCGTTATATTAAAATTTTCATCAGAAATGGCCGAAAATTGCAAAAAACGAAAAATTACCTTTTACAATTTGTGTTTTTATACATAAATTGTTATAACTTCGCAACGAAAAGAATTTTTTTCACCAGATTTGATACGCTGATGTATGAGCAGAGTCTGAGGCCACACAAAAAAATTGGTATGCCTGAACCACTAGGTGGCCCTATAATTGAATAAAATTTTTCATATCAAGCAAGCCCTATGGTCATACAACTATTTCTTCACTAAACTAAAGTGTATAGTCATAAAACTAGCTACATGTAACACAGTTATGAACTGAGGTTGCATGCACAACTTTGTCATTGCGCCACCTAGTGGTTTTGAGATAGAAATATGGTATTTTTGCCTAAAACTACTCCAACAGTACATCTAAAATCTTGGGTCATCATGTATTATTCCTTTCATGGCTTGGAGATCATTGGTGCATGCCAATTAACTCCTTACCAACCAATTAGGATACCTTATCAATCCTTTTTACAAGAGCTATATCTCTGCATCAGAACATCATAGAGACATGGGGGTGGTCTCTTTTGACTCATTAACACCACTGTAACATTTTGTGAGCTGAGAATTGCCACTGCAAGCACCACTCACATTTTCTTCAGTGCTCTAGTTGTCAATGCTCCTCGAGAAGAGAGGGAGAGATGACACTGAATGAAAACACAGCTTTTTTGCTGATAACTGTTATATTATTTAGTCTGAAATCAAGAGATTTTCCCAGGTTCTTTAAACTGCTCATCCGAATTCAACTTTACTTTCTTCTGTGCCCTTTTTGGCTTGACCCCGGCATTGCTGCTTGCAGCTATATTTAGGGGTCAAGCCCCGAAGGGGCGTAGAACCCTATTGTTATTGTTAGTTTTCTTATTATTATTATTATTATTTTTCTTCCTCGTTCTTCCGCCGAAAGTCAATGGCAGCCCAT
Organism: Paramisgurnus dabryanus; assembly: GCF_030506205.2. Taxonomy (NCBI): domain Eukaryota; kingdom Metazoa; phylum Chordata; class Actinopteri; order Cypriniformes; family Cobitidae; genus Paramisgurnus; species Paramisgurnus dabryanus. The sequence continues at coordinate 33,597,982 of NC_133354.1, forward strand.
AGAACCGTACATAGGAAAGTTATGAATTTTGGCACACTGATAAAGGACAGTCCAATGTGTCCCCACAGCAAATTTGGAGTCTCTATCTCTAACCCTCTAGCGCCACCAACAGTCCAAAGTTGCACTTATGTTTTTGCTTATAACTTCTGATCCGTAGGTCCTAGAAACGAAATTCTTGTTTCCTCTGATTCCTTGGCTCAAGCCGATTCGACTGGACCCTATGACGTCATTTTCCGTCATGAAAATTTTTCCGCCATTTTGAATTATTCGTAAAACCTACTTTTTCGAACTCGTCCTAGAGCTTTTGCCCGATTGCCGCGAAAATTGGTATGTAGCATCTAGAGACCCTCACGGCAAAAAGTTATCAAAAGAATTTCGATAAACCAATCCGTTGTCATATAGCGCGTCAACAAAATTTTCGTAGAGCGCAAAAAAACAGATTTTAGGCTGTATCTTCGTCAAACTTAGGCCTATTGACACGACACTTGGTACTTGTGATGCCAGTCAGGAACTGAGTGTGCATGCACAGTTTCGTCGCAGTGCCACCTAGTGGCCAGACAGATGTTTTTTACACCTATAACTTTGGCTGTGATCAACGTATTTTGACGGGACTTGATTTTTAGGAGTCCTGAATAGTCGCCGAGTCCAACGATACCAAACATGCCAGATTTCGCCTTACGGTTAGCCCTGCGCAGCAAAACAGCACTTAAAAAACACGCGCGAATATCTCCGCGAGCGTAATTCTGATCGACTCGAAAACATCATAGGAAGAATATTGCATTACCTTCTGAACAAAAAGTTCTATTAGCACTATATTAAAATTTTCATCAGAAATGGCCGAAAATTGCAAAAAACGAAAAATTACCTTTAAATTTTGTGTTTTTACACATAAATGGTTATAACTTCGTAACGCAAAGAGATTTTTTCACCATATTTGATACGCTGATGTACGACCACAGTCTGAGGCTACACAAAAAAAATTGTATGGTTGCACCACTAGTTGGCCTTATAATTGAACAAAACCTTTGAAATCAAGCCACCCTATGGTCATACAACTGTTTCTTCACTAAACTAAAGTGTATAGTCATAAAACTAGCTAGATGTAACACATTTATGACCTGAGGTTGCATGCACGAATTTTGTCATTGCGCCACCTACTGGTTTTGAGATAGAATATGGCCTTTTTTGCCTAAAACTACTGCAACAACACATCTAAAACCATGAGTCATCATGGATTATTCCTTTCATGGCTTTGACTATAATCACTAGAGGATGTCCATTTACTCTCTAGCAACCAATGAGAATACGTTATCAACTGCTTTTGCAAGAGCTTTTTCTCTGTATCAGAACATCACAGAGACATGGGGATGGTCTCTTTTGACTCTTTTAACTTGTTGTAACATGTTGTGACCCATGTTTGCCCACTGTAAGCATCACATACATGTCCTTCAGTGCTCTAATGTTCCATGATTGTCAATAACCGAAGGACAGTTGCAGTAGACAAGAATATAGATTATTTTTGTTGATAACCTTTGCATTTTTTCATCTGAAATCATTAGGTTTACCTAGGTTCTTCAGTCTGCTTATCCAAACTCAACTTTACACCCTTCTGTGCCCTTTTCGGCTTGACCCCGGTATTGCTGCTTGCAGCTATATTTATTATTAGTTATTCTTCTTCCGCCATTGCGGTCTATGGCAGCCCATAGAACCGTACGTAGGAAAGTTATGAAATTTGGCACACTGATAAAGGACAGTCCAATGTGTCCCCACAGCAAATTTGGAGTCTCTATCTCTAACCCGCTAGCGCCACCAACTGTCCAAAGTTGAACTTATGTTTTTGCTTATAACTTCTGATCCGTAAGTACTAGAAACGAAATTCTTGTTTCCTCTGATTCCTTGGCTCAAGACGATTCGATTGGACCCTATGACGTCATTTTCCGTCATGAAAATTTTTCCGCCATTTTGAATTATTCGTAAAACCTACTTTTGCGAACTCGTCCTAGAGTTTTTACCCGATTGCAGCGAAAATTGGTATGTAGCATCTAGAGACCCTCACGGCAAAAAGTTATCAAAAGAATTTCGATAAACCAATCCGTTGTCGTATAGCGCGTCAACAAATTTTACGTAGAGTGCAAAAAAACAGATTTTAGGCTGTATCTTCGTCAAACTTAGGCCTATTGACACGACACTTGGTACTTGTGATGCCAGTCAGGAACTGAGTGTGCATGCACAGTTTCGTCGCAGCGCCACCTGGTGGCCAGACAGATGTTTTTTACACCTATAACTTTGGCTGTGATCAACGTATTTTGACGGGACTTGATTTTTAGGAGTCCTGAATAGTCGCCGAGTCCAACGATACCAAACATGCCAGATTTCGCCTTACGGTTAGCTCTGCGCAGCAAAACAGCACTTAAAAAACATGCGCGAATATCTCTGCGAGCGTTATTCCGATCGACTCGAAAACACCATAGGAAGAACATTGCATTACCTTCTGAACAAAAAGTTCTATTGGCGTTATATTAAAATTTTCATCAGAAATGGCCGAAAATTGCAAAAAACGAAAAATTACCTTTTACAATTTGTGTTTTTATACATAAATGGTTATAACTTCGCAACGAAAAGACATTTTTTCACCAGATTTGATACGCTGATGTATGAGCAGAGTCTGAGGCCACACAAAAAAATTGGTATGCCTGAACCACTAGGTGGCCCTATAATTGAACAAAATCTTTCATATCAAGCAAGCCCTATGGTCATACAACTATTTCTTCACTAAACTAAAGTGTATAGTCATAAAACTAGCTAGATGTAACAGTTATGAACTGAGGTTGCATGCACAACTTTGTCAATGCGCCACCTAGTGGTTTTGAGATAGAAATATGATATTTTTGCCTAAAACTACTCCAACAGTACATCTAAAATCTTGGGTCGTCATGGATTATTCCTTTCAAGGCTTGGAGATCATTGGTGCATGCCAATTAACTCCTTAGCAACCAATTAGGATACCTTATCAACCCTTTTTACAAGAGCTATATCTCTGCATCAGAACATCGTAGAGACATGGGGGTGGTCTCTTTTGACTCATTAACACCACTGCAACATTTTGTGAGCTGAGAATTGCCACTGCAAGCACCACTCACATTTTCTTCAGTGTTCTAGTTGTCAATGCTCCTCGAGAAGACACAGCTTTTTTGCTGATAACTGTTATATTACTTAATCTAAAATCAAGAGATTTTCTTAGGTTCTTTAAACTGCTCATCCGAATTCAACTTTACTTTTTTCTGTGCCCTTTTTGGCTTGACCCCGGCATTGCTGCTTGCAGCTATATTTATTATTCTGCTTCTTCTTCCGCCATTGCGGTCTATGGCAGCCCATAGAACCGTACGTAGGAAAGTTATGAAATTTGGCACACTGATAAAGGACAGTCCAATGTGTCCCCATAGCAAATTTGGAGTCTCTATCTCAAACCCGCTAGCGCCACCAACAGTCCAAAGTTGCACTTACGTTTTTGCTTATAACTTCTGATCCGTAAGTCCTAGAAACGAAATTCTTGTTTCCTCTGATTCCTTGGCTCAAGACGATTCGACAGGACCCTATGACGTCATTTTCCGTCATGAAAATTTTTCCGCCATTTTGAATTATTCGTAAAACCTACTTTTGCGAACTCGTCCTAGAGCTTTTGCCCGATTTCCACGAAAATCGGTATGTAGCATCTACAGACCCTCACGGCAAAAAGTTATGGAATTCATGTCGATTCGCCAATCTGTTTGCGTAAACCGCGTCAACAAATTTTACGTAGAGTGCAAAAAAACGGATTTGAGGCTGTATCTTCACCAAACTTAAGCCTATTGAAACGACACTTGGTACTTGTGATGCCAGTCAGGAACTGAGAGCGCATGCCCAGTTTCGTCGCAGCGCCACCTAGTGGTAAGACGAATGTTTTACACACCTATAACTTTGGCTGTGATTGACGTATTTTCATGGGAGTTGTTTCCTTGGAGTCCTGAATAGTTGCCGAGTCCAACGATACCAAACATGCCAGAATTGGCCTTACGGTTAACCCTGCGCGGCAAAATAGCACTTAAAAAACACGCGCGAATATCTCCGCGAGCGTAATTCTGATCGACTCGAAAACATCATAGGAAGAATATTGCATTACCTTCTGAACAAAAAGTTCTATTGGCATTGTATTAAAATTTTCATCAGAAATGGCTGAAAATTGCAAAAAACGAAAAATTACCTTTAAATTTTGTGTTTTTACACATAAATGGCTATAACTTCGTAACGCAAAGAGATTTTTTTACCATATTTGATACGCTGATGTACGACCACAGTCTGAGGCTACACAAAAAAAATTGTATGGTTGCACCACTAGTTGGCCTTATAATTTAACAAAACCTTTGAAATCAAGCCACCCTATGGTCATACAACTACAACATATAATACAACATACAAACTAAAGTGTATAGTCATAAAACTAGCTAGATGTAACACAGTTATGACCTGAGGTTGCATGCACAATTTTGTCATTGCGCCACCTACTGGTTTTGAGATAGAATAACGCATTTTTTGCCTAAAACTACTGCAACAACACATCTAAAACCATGAGTCATCATGGATTATTCCTTTCATGGCTTTGACTATAATCACTAGTGGATGTCCATTTACTCTCTAGCAACCAATGAGAATACGTTATCAACTGTTTTTGCAAGAGCTTTTTCTCTGCATCAGAACATCGCAGAGACATGGGGGTGGGCTCTTTTGACTCATTAACACCACTGTAACATTTTGTGAGCTGAGTATTGCCACTAGAAGCACCACTCATTTTTACGTCAGTGTTCTAGTTATCAATGCTCGACGAAAGAGAGGGAGAGATGACACTGAATGAAAACACAGCTTTTTAGCTGATAACTGTTATATTATTTAGTCTGAAATCAAGAGATTTTCCCAGGTTCTTTAAACTGCTCATCCGAATTCAACTTTACTTTCTTATGTGCCCTTTTTGGCTTGACCCCGGCATTGCTGCTTGCAGCTATATTTAGGGGTCAAGCCCCGAAGGGGCGAAGACCCCTATTGTATTTGTTAGTTTTCTTATTATTATTATTATTATTAGGGGTCAAGCCCCGAAGGGGCGAAGACCCCTATTGTATTTGTTAGTTTTCTTATTATTATTATTATTCTTCTTCTTCTTCCGCCATTGCGGTCTATGGCAGCCCATAGAACCGTACGTAGGAAAGTTATGAAATTTGGCACACTGATAAAGGACAGTCCAATGTGTCCCCACAGCAAATTTGGAGTCTCTAACTCCAACCCTCTAGCGCCACCAACAGTCTAAAGTTGCACTTACGTTTTTGTTTATAACTTCTGACCCGTACGTCCTAGAAACGAAATTCTTGTTTCCTCTGATTCCTTGGCTCAAGACGATTCGACTGGACCCTATGACGTCATTTTCCGTCATGAAAATTTTTCCGCCATTTTGAATTATTCGTAAAACCTACTTTTGCGAACTCGTCCTAGAGCTTTTGCCCGATTTCCACGAAAATCGGTATGTAGCATCTACAGACCCTCACGGCAAAAAGTTATGGAATTCATGTCGATTCGCCAATCTGTTTGCGTAAACCGCGTCAACAAATTTTACGTAGAGTGCAAAAAAACGGATTTGAGGCTGTATCTTCGCCAAACTTAAGCCTATTGAAACGACACTTGGTACTTGTGATGCCAGTCAGGAACTGAGAGCGCATGCCCAGTTTCGTCGCAGCGCCACCTAGTGGTAAGACGAAGGTTTTACACACCTATAACTTTGGCTGTGATCGACGTATTTTCATGGGACTTGTTTCCTTGGAGTCCTGAATTGTTGCCGAGTCCAACGATACCAAACATGCCAGAATTGGCCTTACGGTTAACCCTGCGCGGCAAAATAGCACTTAAAAAACACGCGCGAATATCTCCGCGAGCGTAATTCTGATCGACTCGAAAACATCATAGGAAGAATATTGCATTACCTTCTGAACAAAAAGTTCTATTGGCATTGTATTAAAATTTTCATCAGAAATGGCTGAAAATTGCAAAAAACGAAAAATTACCTTTAAATTTTGTGTTTTTACACATAAATGGCTATAACTTCGTAACACAAAGAGATTTTTTTACCATATTTGATACCCTGATGTATGAGCATATTTTGAGGCCACACAAAAAAAATTGTATGCTTGCACCACTAGGTGGCCCTATAATTGAACAAAACCTTTGATATCAAGCCAGCCCTATGGTCATACAACTGTTTCTTCACTAAACTAAAGTGTATAGTCATAAAACTAGCTAGATGTAACACAGTTATGACCTGAGGTTGCATGCACAATTTTGTCATTGCGCCACCTACTGGTTTTGAGATAGAATAACGCATTTTTTGCCTAAAACTACTGCAACAACACTTCTAAAACCATGAGTCATCATGGATTATTCCTTTCATGGCTTTGACTATAATCACTGATGGTTGCCAATTCACTCCCTAGCAACCAATGAGAATACCTTATCAATCGTTTTTGCAAAAGCTATATCTCTGCATCGGAACACCGTAGAGACACGGGGGTGGGCTCTTTTCACTAATTAAACTTGGTTTAACTAGGTTCTTCAGTCTGCTTATCCAATCTCAATTATACATCCTTTTGGGCCCTTTTCGGCTTGACCCCGGTATTGCTGCTTGCAGCTATATTTATTATTATTCTTCTTCTTCTTCTTCCGCCATTGCGGTCTATGGCAGCCCATAGAACCGTACGTAGGAAAGTTATGAAATTTGGCACACTGATAAAGGACAGTCCAATGTGTCCCCACAGCAAATTTGGAGTCTCTAACTCCAACCCTCTAGCGCCACCAACAGTCTAAAGTTGCACTTACGTTTTTGTTTATAACTTCTGACCCGTACGTCCTAGAAACGAAATTCTTGTTTCCTCTGATTCCTTGGCTCAAGACGATTCGACTGGACCCTATGACGTCATTTTCCGTCATGAAATTTTTTCCGCCATTTTGAATTATTCGTAAAACCTACTTTTGCGAACTCGTCCTAGAGCTTTTGCCCGATTTCCACGAAAATCGGTATGTAGCATCTACAGACCCTCACGGCAAAAAGTTATGGAATTCATGTCGATTCGCCAATCTGTTTGCGTAAACCGCGTCAACAAATTTTACGTAGAGTGCAAAAAAACGGATTTGAGGCTGTATCTTCGCCAAACTTAAGCCTATTGAAACGACACTTGGTACTTGTGATGCCAGTCAGGAACTGAGAGCGCATGCCCAGTTTCGTCGCAGCGCCACCTAGTGGTAAGACGAATGTTTTACACACCTATAACTTTGGCTGTGATCGACGTATTTTCATGGGACTTGTTTCCTTGGAGTCCTGAATAGTTGCCGAGTCCAACGATACCAAACATGCCAGAATTGTCCTTACGGTTAACCCTGCGCGGCAAAATAGCACTTAAAAAACACGCGCGAATATCTCCGCGAGCGTAATTCTGATCGACTCGAAAACATCATAGGAAGAATATTGCATTACCTTCTGAACAAAAAGTTCTATTGGCATTGTATTAAAATTTTCATCAGAAATGGCTGAAAATTGCAAAAAACTAAAAATTACCTTTAAATTTTGTGTTTTTACACATAAATGGCTATAACTTCGTAACGCAAAGAGATTTTTTTACCATATTTGATTCCCTGATGTATGAGCATATTTTGAGGCCACACAAAAAAAATTGTATGCTTGCACCACTAGGTGGCCCTATAATTGAACAAAACCTTTGATATCAAGCCAGCCCTATGGTCATACAACTGTTTCTTCACTAAACTAAAGTGTATAGTCATAAAACTAGCTAGATGTAACACAGTTATGACCTGAGGTTGCATGCACAATTTTGTCATTGCGCCACCTACTGGTTTTGAGATAGAATAACGCATTTTTTGCCTAAAAACTACTGCAACAACACTTCTAAAACCATGAGTCATCATGGATTATTCCTTTCATGGCTTTGACTATAATCACTGATGGTTGCCAATTCACTCCCTAGCAACCAATGAGAATACCTTATCAACCGTTTTTGCAAAAGCTATATCTCTGCATCGGAACACCGTAGAGACACGGGGGTGGGCTCTTTTCACTAATTAAACTTGGTTTAACTAGGTTCTTCAATCTGCTTATCCAATCTCAATTTTACATCCTTTTGGGCCCTTTTCGGCTTGACCCCGGTATTGCTGCTTGCAGCTATATTTAGGGGTCAAGCCCCGAAGGGGCGAAGACCCCTATTGTATTTGTTAGTTTTCTTATTATTATTATTATTATTATTATTATTATTATTATTATTCTTCCGCCATTGCGGTCTATGGCAGCCCATAGAACCGTACGTAGGAAAGTTATGAAATTTGGCACACTGATAAAGGACAGTCCAAATATTATCCACAGCAAATTTGGAGTCTCTATCTCAAACCCGCTAGCGCCACCAACAGTCCAAAGTTGCACTTACGTTTTTGCTTATAACTTCTGATCCGTAGGTCCTAGAAACGAAATTCTTGTTTCTTCTGATTCCTTGGCTCAAGACGATTCGATTTGACCCTATGACGTCATTTTCCGTCATAAAAATTTTTCCGCAATTTTGAATTATTCGTAAAACCTACTTTTGCGAACTCGTCCTAGAGCTTTTGCCCGATTTCCACGAAAATTGGTATGTAGCATCTACAGACCCTCACGGCAAAAAGTTATGGAATTCATGTCAATTCGTCCATCCGTTTCCGTAAACCACGTCAACAAATTTTACGTAGAGCGCAAAAAAACAGATTTTAGGCTGTATCTTCGTCAAACTTTGGCCTATTGACACGACACTTGGTACTTGTGATGCCAGTCAGGAACTGAGTGTGCATGCACAGTTTTGTCGCAGCGCCACCTAGTGGCCAGACAGATGTTTTTTACACCTATAACTTTGGCTGTGATCTACGTATTTTGACGGGACTTGATTTTTAGGAGTCCTGAATAGTCGCCGAGTCCAACGATACCAAACATGCCAGATTTCGCCTTACGGTTAGCCCTGCGCAGCAAAACAGCACTTAAAAAACATGCGCGAATATCTCTGCGAGCGTTATTCCGATCGACTCGAAAACACCATAGGAAGAACATTGCATTACCTTCTGAACAAAAAGTTCTATTGGCGTTATATTAAAATTTTTATCAGAAATGGCCGAAAATTGCAAAAAACGAAAAATTACCTTTTACAATTTGTGTTTTTATACATAAATGGTTATAACTTCGCAACGAAAAGACATTTTTTCACCAGATTTGATACGCTGATGTATGAGCAGAGTCTGAGGCCACATAAAAAAATTGGTATGCCTGAACCACTAGGTGGCCCTATAATTGAACAAAATCTTTCATATCAAGCAAGCCCTATGGTCATACAACTATTTCTTCACTAAACTAAAGTGTATAGTCATAAAACTAGCTAGATGTAACACACTTATGAACTGAGGTTGCATGCACAATTTTGTCATTGCGCCACCTAGTGGTTTTGAGATAGAAATATGGTATTTTTGCCTAAAACTACTCCAACAGTACATCTAAAATCTTGGGTCATCATGTATTATTCTTTCATGGCTTGGAGATCATTGGTGCATGCCAATTAACTCCTTAGCAACCAATTAGGAAACCTTATCAACCCTTTTTGCAAGAGCTATATCTCTGCATCAGAACATCGTAGAGACATGGGGGTGGTCTCTTTTGACTCATTAACACCACTGTAACATTTTGTGAGCTGAGAATTGCCACTGCAAGCACCACTCACATTTTCTTCAGTGTTCTAGTTGTCAATGCTCCTCGAGAAGAGAGGGAGAGATGACACTGAATGAAAACACAGCTTTTTTGCTGATAACTGTTATATTATTTAGTCTGATATCAAGAGATTTTCCCAGGTTCTTTAAACTGTTCATCCGAATTCAACTTTACTTTCTTATGTGCCCTTTTTGGCTTGACCCCGGCATTGCTGCTTGCAGCTATATTTAGGGGTCAAGCCCCGAAGGGGCGTAGAACCCTATTGTTATTGTTAGTTTTCTTATTATTATTATTATTATTATTATTAGGGGTCAAGCCCCGAAGGGGCGAAGACCCCTATTGTATTTGTTAGTGTTCTTATTATTATTATAATAATTATTCTGCTTCTTCTTCCGCCATTGCGGTCTATGGCAGCCCATAGAACCGTACGTAGGAAAGTTATCAAATTTGGCACACTGATAAAGGACAGTCCAAATATTATCCACAGCAAATTTGGAGTCTCTATCTCAAACCCGCTAGCGCCACCAACAGTCCAAAGTTGCACTTATGTTTTTGCTTATAACTTTTGATCCGTAAGTCCTAGAAACGAAATTCTTGTTTCCTCTGATTCCTTGGCTCAAGCCGATTCGATTGGACCCTATGACGTCATTTTCCGTCATGAAAATTTTTCCGCCATTTTGAATTATTCGTAAAACCTACTTTTGCGAACTCGTCCTAGAGTTTTTACCCGATTGCCGCAAAAATTGGTATGTAGCATCTAGAGACCCTCACGGCAAAAAGTTATTAAAAGAATTTTGATAAATCAATCCGTTGTTGTATAGCGCGTCAACACATTTTACGTAGAGCGCAAAAAAACAGATTTTATGCTGTATCTTCGTCAAACTTAGGCCTATTGACACGACACTTGGTACTTGTGATGCCAGTCAGGAACTGAGTGTGCATGCACAGTTTCGTCGCTGCGCCACCTAGTGGCCAGACAGATGTTTTATACACCTTTAACTTTGGCTGCGATCAACGTATTTTGACGGGACTTGATTTTTAAGAGTCCTGAATAGTCGCCGAGTCCAACGATACCAAACATGCCAGATTTCGTCTTACGGTTAGCCCTGTGCATAAAAATAGCGCTTAAAAAACACGCGCGAATAACTCCGCCAGCGTTATTCCGATCGACTCGAAAACACCATAGGAAGAACATTGCATTACCTTCTGAACAAAAAGTTCTATTGGCGTTATATTAAAATTTTCATCAGAAATGGCCGAAAATTGCAAAAAACGAAAAATTAACTTTATAATATGTGGTTTTTACACATAAATGGTTATAACTTCGCAACGAAAAGAGATTTTTTCACCAGATTTGATACGCTGATCTATGAGCAGAGTCTGAGGCCACACAAAAAAAATGGTATGCCTGAACTACTAGGTGGCCCTATAATTGAACAAAATATTTCATATCAAGCAAGCCCTATTGTCATACAACTATTTCTTTGCCGAACTAAAGTGTATAGTCATGAAACTAGCTAGATGTAACGCAGTCATGACCTGAGGTTGCATGCACGATTCTGTCATAGCGCCCCCTAGTGGTTTGGAGATAGAAAATAGCTATTTTTGCATAAATCTACTGCAACAGCACATGTAAAACCATGAGTCATCATGGATATTCCTTTCATGGCTTTGACTATAATCACTGGTGGTTGCCAATTCACTCCCTAGCAACCAATGAGAATACCTTATCAACCGTTTTGCAAGAGCTATAACTCTGCATCAGAACATCGTAGAGACACGGGGGTTGGCTCTTTTGACTCATTAACAACACTGTAACATTTTGAGAGCTGAGTATTGCCACTGCAAGCACCACTCATTTTTACGTCAGTGTTCTAGTTATCAATGCTCGTCGAAAGAGAGGGAGAGATTTCACTAAATGAGAACACAGCTTTTTTGCTGATAACTGTTATATTGTTTTGTCTGAAATCATTTTTTTGTCATTGCGCCAGCTACTGGTTTTGAGATAGAATATGGCATTTTTTGCCAAAAACTACTGCAACAACACATCTAAAACCATGAGTCATCATGGATTATTCCTTTCATGGCTTTGACTATAATCACTAGAGGATGTCCATTTACTCTCTAGCAACCAATGAGAATACGTTATCAACTGTTTTTGCAAGAGCTTTTTCTCTGTATCAGAACATCACAGAGACATGGGGATGGTCTCTTTTGACTCTTTTAACTTGTTGTAACATGTTGTGACCCATGTTTGCCCACTGTAAGCATCACATACATGTCCTTCAGTGCTCTAATGTTCCATGATTGTCAATAACCGAAGGACAGTTGCAGTAGACAAGAATATAGATTATTTTTGTTGATTACCTTTAGATTTTTTAATCTGAAATCATTAGGTTTACCTAGGTTCTTCAGTCTGCTTATGGTAATTGTTTCTGTTAATAATTTTTTTTTCTTCCTCCATTGCGGTCTATGGCAGCCCATAGAACCGTACGTAGGAAAGTTATGAAATTTTGCACACTGATAGAGGACTGTCCAAAAAGTCTCCACAACAAATTTGAAGTCTTAGTCTCTAACCCGCTAGCGCCACCAACAGTCCAAAGTTGCACTTACGTTTTTGCTTATAACTTCTGATCCGTATGTCCTAGAAACGAAATTCTTGTTTCCTCTGATTCCTTGGCTCATGACGATTCGAATAGACCTTATTACGTCATTTTCCGTCATGAAAATTTTTCCGCCATTTTGAATAATTCGTAAAACCTACTTTTGCGAACTCGTCCTAGAGTTTTTACCCGATTGCCACGAAAATCGGTGTGCAGCATCTAGAGACACTCACGGCAAAAAGTTTTTAAAAGAATTTCGATTAACCAATCCGTTGTCGTATAGCGTGTCAACGAATTTTACGTAGAGCGCAAAAAACAGATTTTAGGCTGTATCTTCGCCAAACTTAGGCCTATTGACACGACACTTGGTAATTGAGATGCCAGTCAGGATATGAGGGTGCATGCACAGTTTCGTTGTAGCGCCACCTAGTGGTCAGACATATGCTTTACATGCCTATAACTTTGGCTGTGATCGACGTATTTTTACGAGTCTTGTTTCTTTGAAGTCCTGAATAGTTGCCGAGTCCAACGATACCAAACATGCCAAATTTCGTCTTACGGTTAGCCCTGCGCAGCAAAACAGCACTTAAAAAACACGCGCAAATATCTCCACGAGCGTTATTCCGATCGACTCGAAAACACCATAGGAAGAACATTGCATTACCTTCTGAACAAAAAGTTCTATTGGCGTTATATTAAAATTTTCATCAGAAATGGCCGAAAATTGCAATAAACGAAAAATTACCTTTACATTTTGTGTTTTTTACACATAAATGGTTATAACTTCGTAAAGCAAAGAGATTTTTTCACCATATTTAATACGCTGATGTACAACCACAGTCTGAGGCTACACAAAAAAAATTGTATGCTTGCACCACTAGTTGGCCTTATAATTGAACAAAACCTTTGAAATCAAGCCACCCTATGGTCATACAACTGTTTCTTCACTAATCTAAAGTGTATAGTCATAAAACTAGCTAGATGTAACATAGTTATGACCTGAGGTTGCATGCACAAATTTTTTCATTGCGCCACCTACTGGTTTTGACATAGAACATGGCATTTTTTGCCTAAAACTATTGCAACAACACATCTAAAACCATGAGTCATCATGGATTATTCCTTTCATGGCTTTGACTATAATCACTGATGGTTGCCAATTCACTCCCTAGCAACCAATGAGAATACCTTATCAACCGTTTTTGCAAGAGCTATATCTCTGCGTCAGAACATCGTAGAGACACGCTGGTGGGCTCTTTTGACTCATTAACACCACTGTAACATTTTGTGAGCTGAGTATTGCCACTGCAAGCACCACTCATTTTTACTTCAGTGTTCTAGTTATCAATGCTCATCGAAAGAGAGGGAGAGATTTCACTTAATGGGAACACAGCTTTTTTTGCTGATAACTATTATATTGTTTTGTCTGAAATCAAGAGATTTTCCTAGGTTCTTTAAACTGCTCATCCGAAGTCAACTTTACTTTCTGCTGTGCCCTTTTCGGCTTGACCCCGGTATTGCTGCTTGCAGCTATATTTATTATTTTTCTTCCTCGTTCTTCCGCCGAAAGTCAATGGCAGCCCATAGAACCGTACGTAGGAAAGTTATGAAATTTGGCACACTGATAAAGGACAGTCCAATGTGTCCCCACAGCAAATTTGGAGTCTCTATCTCTAACCCTCTAGCGCCACCAACAGTCCAAAGTTGCACTTATGTTTTTGCTTATAACTTCTGATCCGTAGGTCCTAGAAACGAAATTCTTGTTTCGTCTGATTCCTTGGCTCAAGACGATTCGAATAGACCCTATGACGTCATTTTCCGTCATGAAATTTTTTCCGCCATTTTGAATTATTCGTAAAACCTACTTTTGCGAACTCGTCCTAGAGCTTTTACCCGATTTCCACGAAAATTGGTATGTAGCATCTAGAGACCCTCACGGCAAAAAGTTATCAAAAGAATTTCGATAAACCAATCCGTTGTCGTATAGCGCGTCAACAAAATTTTCGTAGAGCGCAAAAAAACAGATTTTAGGCTGTATCTTCGTCAAACTTAGGCCTATTGACACGACACTCGGTACTTGTGATGCCAGTCAGGAACTGAGTGTGCATGCACAGTTTCGTCGCAGCGCCACCTAGTGGCCAGACAGATGTTTTTTACACCTATAACTTTGGCTGTGATCAACGTATTTTGACGGGACTTGATTTTTAGGAGTCCTGAATAGTTGCCGAGTCCAATGATACCAAACATGCCAGATTTCGCCTTACGGTTAGCCCTGCGCAGCAAAACAGCACTTAAAAAACACGCGCGAATATCTCCGCGAGCGTAATTCTGATCGACTCGAAAACATCATAGGAAGAATATTGCATTACCTTCTGAACAAAAAGTTCTATTGGCGTTGTATTAAAATTTTCATCAGAAATGGCCGAAAATTGCAAAAAACGAAAAATTACCTTTAAATTTTCTGTTTTTACACATAAATGCTTATAACTTCGTAACGCAAAGAGATTTTTTCACCATATTTGATACGCTGATGTACGACCACAGTCTGAGGCTACACAAAAAAAACTTGTATGGTTGCACCACTAGTTGGCCTTATAATTGAACAAAACCTTTGAAATCAAGCCACCCTATGGTCATACAACTGTTTCTTCACTAAACTAAAGTGTATAGTCATAAAACTAGCTAGATGTAACACAGTTATGACCTGAGGTTGCATGCACGAATTTTGTCATTGCGCCACCTACTGGTTTTGAGATAGAATATGGCATTTTTGCCTAAAACTACTCCAACAGTACATCTAAAATCTTGGGTCATCATGTATTATTCCTTTCATGGCTTGGAGATCATTGATGCATGCCAATTAACTCCTTAGCAACCAATTAGGATACCTTATCAATCCTTTTTACAAGAGCTATATCTCTGCATGAGAACATCGTAGAGACATGGGGGTGGTCTCTTTTGACTCATTAACACCACTGTAACATTTTGTGAGCTGAGAATTGCCACTGCAAGCACCACTCACATTTTCTTCAGTGTTCTAGTTGTCAATGCTCCTCGAAAAGAGAGGGAGAGATGACACTGAATGAAAACACAGCTTTTTTGCTGATAACTGTTATATTATTTAGTCTGAAATCAAGAGATTTTCCCAGGTTCTTTAAACTGCTCATCCGAATTCAACTTTACTTTCTTATGTGCCCTTTTTGGCTTGACCCCGGCATTGCTGCTTGCAGCTATATTTAGGGGTCAAGCCCCGAAGGGGCGAAGACCCCTATTGTATTTGTTAGTTTTCTTATTATTATTATTATTCTTCTTCTTCTTCCGCCATTGCGGTCTATGGCAGCCCATAGAACCGTACGTAGGAAAGTTATGAAATTTGGCACACTGATAAAGGACAGTCCAATGTGTCCCCACAGCAAATTTGGAGTCTCTAACTCCAACCCTCTAGCGCCACCAACAGTCTAAAGTTGCACTTACGTTTTTGTTTATAACTTCTGACCCGTACGTCCTAGAAACGAAATTCTTGTTTCCTCTGATTCCTTGGCTCAAGACGATTCGACTGGACCCTATGACGTCATTTTCCGTCATGAAAATTTTTCCGCCATTTTGAATTATTCGTAAAACCTACTTTTGCGAACTCGTCCTAGAGCTTTTGCCCGATTTCCACGAAAATCGGTATGTAGCATCTACAGACCCTCACGGCAAAAAGTTATGGAATTCATGTCGATTCGCCAATCTGTTTGCGTAAACCGCGTCAACAAATTTTACGTAGAGTGCAAAAAAACGGATTTGAGGCTGTATCTTCGCCAAACTTAGGCCTATTGAAACGACACTTGGTACTTGTGATGCCAGTCAGGAACTGAGAGCGCATGCCCAGTTTCGTCGCAGCGCCACCTAGTGGTAAGACGAATGTTTTACACACCTATAACTTTGGCTGTGATCGACGTATTTTCATGGGACTTGTTTCCTTGGAGTCCTGAATTGTTGCCGAGTCCAACGATACCAAACATGCCAGAATTGGCCTTACGGTTAACCCTGCGCGGCAAAATAGCACTTAAAAAACACGCGCGAATATCTCCGCGAGCGTAATTCTGATCGACTCGAAAACATCATAGGAAGAATATTGCATTACCTTCTGAACAAAAAGTTCTATTGGCATTGTATTAAAATTTTCATCAGAAATGGCTGAAAATTGCAAAAAACGAAAAATTACCTTTAAATTTTGTGTTTTTACACATAAATGGCTATAACTTCGTAACGCAAAGAGATTTTTTTACCATATTTGATACCCTGATGTATGAGCATATTTTGAGGCCACACAAAAAAAATTGTATGCTTGCACCACTAGGTGGCCCTATAATTGAACAAAACCTTTGATATCAAGCCAGCCCTATGGTCATACAACTGTTTCTTCACTAAACTAAAGTGTATAGTCATAAAACTAGCTAGATGTAACACAGTTATGACCTGAGGTTGCATGCACAATTTTGTCATTGCGCCACCTACTGGTTTTGAGATAGAATAACGCATTTTTTGCCTAAAACTACTGCAACAACACTTCTAAAACCATGAGTCATCATGGATTATTCCTTTCATGGCTTTGACTATAATCACTGATGGTTGCCAATTCACTCCCTAGCAACCAATGAGAATACCTTATCAACCGTTTTTGCAAAAGCTATATCTCTGCATCGGAACACCGTAGAGACACGGGGGTGGGCTCTTTTCACTAATTAAACTTGGTTTAACTAGGTTCTTCAGTCTGCTTATCCAATCTCAATTTTACATCCTTTTGGGCCCTTTTCGGCTTGACCCCGGTATTGCTGCTTGCAGCTATATTTATTATTATTATTATTCTGCTTCTTCTTCCGCCATTGCGGTCTATGGCAGCCCATAGAACCGTACGTAGGAAAGTTATGAAATTTGGCACACTGATAAAGGACAGTCCAATGTGTCCCCATAGCAAATTTGGAGTCTCTATCTCAAACCCGCTAGCGCCACCAACAGTCCAAAGTTGCACTTACGTTTTTGCTTATAACTTCTGATCCGTAAGTCCTAGAAACGAAACTCTTGTTTCCTCTGATTCCTTGGCTCAAGACGATTCGACAGGACCCTATGACGTCATTTTCCGTCATGAAAATTTTTCCGCCATTTTGAATTATTCGTAAAACCTACTTTTGCGAACTCGTCCTAGAGCTTTTGCTCGATTTCCACGAAAATCGGTATGTAGCATCTACAGACCCTCACGGCAAAAAGTTATGGATTTCATGTCGATTCGCCAATCTGTTTGCGTAAACCGCGTCAACAAATTTTACGTAGAGTGCAAAAAAACGGATTTGAGGCTGTATCTTCGCCAAACTTAAGCCTATTGAAACGACACTTGGTACTTGTGATGCCAGTCAGGAACTGAGAGCGCATGCCCAGTTTCGTCGCAGCGCCACCTAGTGGTAAGACGAATAATTTACACACCTATAACTTTGGCTGTGATTGACGTATTTTCATGGGACTTGTTTCCTTGGAGTCTTGAATAGTTGCCGAGTCCAACGATACCAAACATGCCAGAATTGGCCTTACGGTTAACCCTGCGCGGCAAAATAGCACTTAAAAAACACGCGCGAATATCTCCGCGAGCGTAATTCTGATCGACTCGAAAACATCATAGGAAGAATATTGCATTACCTTCTGAACAAAAAGTTCTATTGGCATTGTATTAAAATTTTCATCAGAAATGGCTGAAAATTGCAAAAAACGAAAAATTACCTTTAAATTTTGTGTTTTTACACATAAATGGCTATAACTTCGTAACGCAAAGAGATTTTTTTACCATATTTGATACGCTGATGTACGACCACAGTCTGAGGCTACACAAAAAAAATTGTATGGTTGCACCACTAGTTGGCCTTATAATTGAACAAAACCTTTGAAATCAAGCCACCCTATGGTCATACAACTACAACATATAATACAACATACAAACTAAAGTGTATAGTCATAAAACTAGCTAGATGTAACACAGTTATGACCTGAGGTTGCATGCACAATTTTGTCATTGCGCCACCTACTGGTTTTGAGATAGAATAACGCATTTTTTGCCTAAAACTACTGCAACAACACATCTAAAACCATGAGTCATCATGGATTATTCCTTTCATGGCTTTGACTATAATCACTAGTGGATGTCCATTTACTCTCTAGCAACCAATGAGAATACGTTATCAACTGTTTTTGCAAGAGCTTTTTCTCTGCATCAGAACATCGCAGAGACATGGGGGTGGGCTCTTTTGACTCATTAACACCACTGTAACATTTTGTGAGCTGAGTATTGCCACTAGAAGCACCACTCATTTTTACGTCAGTGTTCTAGTTATCAATGCTCGACGAAAGAGAGGGAGAGATGACACTGAATGAAAACACAGCTTTTTAGCTGATAACTGTTATATTATTTAGTCTGAAATCAAGAGATTTTCCCAGGTTCTTTAAACTGCTCATCCGAATTCAACTTTACTTTCTTATGTGCCCTTTTTGGCTTGACCCCGGCATTGCTGCTTGCAGCTATATTTAGGGGTCAAGCCCCGAAGGGGCGAAGACCCCTATTGTATCCGTTAGTTTTCTTATAATTAGGGGTCAAGCCCCGAAGGGGCGAAGACCCCTATTGTATCCGTTAGTTTTCTTTTTAGGGGTCAAGCCACGAAGTGGCGTAGACACCTATTGTTATTGTTAGTTTTCTTATTATTATTATTATTCTTCCTCTTCCGCCATTGAAGTCAATGGCAGCCCATAGAACCGTACGTAGGAAAGTTGTGAATTTTGGCACACATGTAGAGGACAGTCTAAGAAGTTACTATAGCAACATTGGTGTGTCTGACTCAAACCCTCTAGCGCCACCAACAGTCCAAAAATCCACTTGTGTTCATGCTCATAACTTCTGACCCGTGAGTCATAGACACTAAATTCTTGTTTCCTCTGAATCCTTTGCTCATGATGATTCAATTGCACACATTGATGTCAATTCTGTCATGCACATCTTTCCGCCATTTTGAATTTCCCGTAAAACCTACTTTTTCGAACTCCTCTTAGAGCGTTTGTCCGATTTGCATGTCCTTTGGTATATAGCATCTAGAGACACCCATGACAAAAAGTTATCAAAAGCTTTTTGATAGACCAATGCGTTTTCGTATACCGTGACAACATGTACGGCGGCGAGCACGCCAAAACAGATGTGAGGCCGTATCTTCGCAAAACTTATGTGTATCGACACGAAACTTGGTATATGTCATTACAGTCATGACCTGAGGGTGCCTGCAACGTTTCGTCACAGCGCCACCTAGTGGTCACGAGATTCGAAAAATGCCTATTTTCGCTTATAACTACTTCAAACTTGTGTCTAAAATCATGAAGGTGGTCTTGTTAGATTCCTTGAGGCATGCCGAGTCAAACGATACCAAACGGTTTTCGGTCGGCCATTTTGGGTGTCGGCCATTTTGAATTTTCTCATTAAGTTCAGTATTTCACAAACAGAATGGCGTATCGCTACAAAATTTGGCATGGTTCATCAGTGACATGTTCTGAGCGCACCTATAAATCTTAAAGACGGCGCCACCTAGTGGTCAGGATATGTAAAAAATTTTTTTTAAATCTTTATGTCATTTGATTAAATTGCCACTATGACATAAGACTTCACTCTATTGATTCCTTGGCTCATGCTGAGTCCGACTGTACCAAATATGTCTGAGTCAAACCTACTTCCTGTCGGCCATTTTGAATTATATTGAACACCTACTTTTTCGAACTCCTCCTAGAGCGCTTGTGTGATTGGCTTGATTTTTGGTATGCATCATCTAGAGACACTCTAGACAAAAAGTTATCAAAAGATTTTCGTTAGACTTATCCGTTCTCGTATAACGCATCAAAGAATGCGAGGGCGAGCACGCCAAAATGAGTTTGAGCCTGTATCTTCGCAAAACTTTTGCGTATTAATATGAGACTTGGTATATGTCATAACAGTGATGACCTGAGGGTGCATGCACCATTTCGTCACACTGCCTCCTGCTGGTCACGAGATATAAAAAATGTCTATTTTTGCTTATAACTACTGCAAATTTGAATGTAAAATTATGAGACTGGTCTTGTTAGATTTCGTGAGGCATGGCGAGTCAAACGATACCAAATGTTTTTTGGTCGGCCATTTTGTGTGTCGGCCATTTTGAATTTTTCTTTAAGTTCAAGTATTTCAGAAACGCAATTGCGTATTGTTATGAAACTTGGTATGGTTCATCAGCAACATGTTCTGGGAGGACTTGTAAACTTCCCGGCGCCCCCTAGTGGTCAAGAGATTTGAAGCTATATCTCTGCATCTCTTTATCGTATTAACACCAAATTTGGTGGGTGTCATCACAATCAAGACCTGAGTCACAATTTATTTTTTGGTCAGTGCCCCCTAGTGGTCAAGTCATTTAAGGCTATATCTCTGCATCTCTTTATTGTATTCACACCAAATTTGGTGGGTGTCATCACAATCAAGACCTGAGTCACAATACATTTTTTGGTCAGTGCCCCCTAGTGGTCAAGTCATTTAAGGCTATATCTCCTTATCGCTTTATTGTATTTACACTAAATTTGGTATGTGTCATCACAGTCATGACCTGAGTCACCATCTATTCTTTCAGCACAGTGCCAACTAGTGGTCTCAAGATACAAAAAAATTGCTTTTTTTCATAAAACTAATGGAAACTTAGATGTTAAATCATGACAGTCATCACGTATGAATCATTTTTTGCCATGTTTGGCTTGACCCCGGTATCGCTGCTTGCAGCTATATTTATAATAATTATTATTATTATTAGTTATTCTTCTTCCGCCATTGCGGTCTATGGCAGCCCATAGAACCGTACGTAGGAAAGTTATGAAATTTGGCACACTGATAAAGGACAGTCCAATGTGTCCCCACAGCAAATTTGGAGTCTCTATGTCTAACCCGCTAGCGCCACCAACAGTCCAAAGTTGCACTTATGTTTTTGCTTATAACTTCTGATCCGTAAGTCCCACAAACAAAATTCTTGCTTCCTCTGATTCCTTGGCTCAAGCCGATTCGATTGGACCCTATGACGTCATTTTCCGTCATGAAATTTTTTCCGCCATTTTGAATTATTCGTAAAACCTACTTTTGCAAACTCGTCCTAGAGTTTTTACCCGATTGCCGCGAAAATTGGTATGTAGCATCTAGAGACCCTCACGGCAAAAAGTTATCAAAAGAATTTTGATAAACCAATCCGTTGTCGTATAGCGCGTCAACAAAATTTTCGTAGAGTGCAAAAAAACAGATTTTAGGCTGTATCTTCGTCAAACTTAGGCCTATTGACACGACACTTGGTACTTGTGATGCCAGTCAGGAACTGAGTGTGCATGCACAGTTTCGTCGCAGCGCCACCTAGTGGCCAGACAGATGTTTTTTACACCTATAACTTTGGCTGTGATCAACGTATTTTGACGGGACTTGATTTTTAGGAGTCCTGAATAGTCGCCGAGTCCAACGATACCAAACATGCCAGATTTCGCCTTACGGTTAGCCCTGCGCAGCAAAACAGCACTTAAAAAACACGTGCGAATATCTCCGCGAGCGTAATTCTGATCGACTCGAAAACATCATAGGAAGAATATTGCATTACCTTCTGAACAAAAAGTTCTATTGGCACTATATTAAAATTTTCATCAGAAATGGCCGAAAATTGCAAAAAACGAAAAATTACCTTTAAATTTTGTGTTTTTACACATAAATGGTTATAACTTCGTAACGCAAAGAGATTTTTTCACCATATTTGATACGCTGATGTACGACTACAGTCTGAGGCTACACAAAAAAAATTGTATGGTTGCACCACTAGTTGGCCTTATAATTGAACAAAACCTTTGAAATCAAGCCACCCTATGGTCATACAACTGTTTCTTCACTAAACTAAAGTGTATAGTCATAAAACTAGCTAGATGTAACACATTTATGACCTGAGGTTGCATGCACGAATTTTGTCATTGCGCCACCTACTGGTTTTGAGATAGAATATGGCATTTTTTGCCTAAAACTACTGCAACAACACATCTAAAACCATGAGTCATCATGGATTATTCCTTTCATGGCTTTGACTATAATCACTAGAGGATGTCCATTTACTCTCTAGCAACCAATGAGAATACGTTATCAACTGTTTTTGCAAGAGCTTTTTCTCTGTATCAGAACATCACAGAGACATGGGGATGGTCTCTTTTGACTCTTTTAACTTGTTGTAACATGTTGTGACCCATGTTTGCCCACTGTAAGCATCACATACATGTCCTTCAGTGCTCTAATGTTCCATGATTGTCAATAACCGAAGGACAGTTGCAGTAGCCAAGAATATAGATTATTTTTGTTGATTACCTTTGCATTTTTTCATCTGAAATCATTAGGTTTACCTAGGTTCTTCAGTCTGCTTATCCAAACGCAACTTTACATCCTTCTGTGCCCTTTTCGGCTTGACCCCGGTATTGCTGCTTGCAGCTATATTTAGGGGTCAAGCCCCGAAGGGGCGAAGACCCCTATTGTATCCGTTAGTTTTCTTTTTATTATAATAATTAGGGGTCAAGCCACGAAGTGGCGTAGACACCTATTGTTATTGTTAGTTTTCTTATTATTATTATTATTCTTCCTCTTCCGCCATTGAAGTCAATGGCAGCCCATAGAACCGTACGTAGGAAAGTTGTGAATTTTGGCACACATGTAGAGGACAGTCTAAGAAGTTACTATAGCAACATTGGTGTGTCTGACTCAAACCCTCTAGCGCCACCAACAGTCCAAAAATCCACTTATGTTCATGCTCATAACTTCTGACCCGTGAGTCATAGACACTAAATTCTTGTTTCCTCTGAATCCTTTGCTCATGATGATTCAATTGCACACATTGATGTCAATTCTGTCATGCACATCTTTCCGCCATTTTGAATTTCCCGTAAAACCTACTTTTTCGAACTCCTCTTAGAGCGTTTGTCCGATTTGCATGTCCTTTGGTATATAGCATCTAGAGACACCCATGACAAAAAGTTATCAAAAGCTTTTTGATAGACCAATGCGTTCTCGTATACCGTGACAACATGTACGGCGGCGAGCACGCCAAAACAGATGTGAGGCCGTATCTTCGCAAAACTTATGTGTATCGACACGAAACTTGGTATATGTCATTACAGTCATGACCTGAGGGTGCCTGCAACGTTTCGTCACAGCGCCACCTAGTGGTCACGAGATTCGAAAAATGCCTATTTTCGCTTATAACTACTTCAAACTTGTGTCTAAAATCATGAAGGTGGTCTTGTTAGATTCCTTGAGGCATGCCGAGTCAAACGATATCAAACGGTTTTCGGTCGGCCATTTTGGGTGTCGGCCATTTTGAATTTTCTCATTAAGTTCAGTATTTCACAAACAGAATGGCGTATCGCTACAAAATTTGGCATGGTTCATCAGTGACATGTTCTGAGCGCACCTATAAATCTTAAAGACGGCGCCACCTAGTGGTCAGGATATGTAAAAAAATTTTTTAAAATCTTTATGTCATTTGATTAAATTGCCACTATGACATAAGACTTCACTCTATTGATTCCTTGGCTCATGCTGAGTCCGACTGTACCAAATATGTCTGAGTCAAACCTACTTCCTGTCGGCCATTTTGAATTATATTGAACACCTACTTTTTCGAACTCCTCCTAGAGCGCTTGTGTGATTGGCTTGATTTTTGGTATGCATCATCTAGAGACACTCTAGACAAAAAGTTATCAAAAGATTTTCGTTAGACTTATCCGTTCTCGTATAACGCATCAAAGAATGCGAGGGCGAGCACGCCAAAATGTGTTTGAGCCTGTATCTTCGCAAAACTTTTGCGTATTAATATGAGACTTGGTATATGTCATAACAGTGATGACCTGAGGGTGCATGCACCATTTCGTCACACTGCCTCCTGCTGGTCACGAGATATATAAAAAATGTCTATTTTTGCTTATAACTACTGCAAATTTGAATGTAAAATTATGAGACTGGTCTTGTTAGATTTCTTGAGGCATGGCGAGTCAAACGATACCAAATGTTTTTTGGTCGGCCATTTTGTGTGTCGGCCATTTTGAATTTTTCTTTAAGTTCAAGTATTTCAGAAACGCAATTGCGTATTGTTATGAAACTTGGTATGGTTCATCAGCAACATGTTCTGGGAGGACTTGTAAACTTCCCGGCGCCCCCTAGTGGTCAAGAGATTTGAAGCTATATCTCTGCATCTCTTTATCGTATTAACACCAAATTTGGTGGGTGTCATCACAATCAAGACCTGAGTCACAATTTATTTTTTGGTCAGTGCCCCCTAGTGGTCAAGTCATTTAAGGCTACATCTCTGCATCTCTTTATTGTATTCACACCAAATTTGGTGGGTGTCATCACAATCAAGACCTGAGTCACAATACATTTTTTGGTCAGTGCCCCCTAGTGGTCAAGTCATTTAAGGCTATATCTCCTTATCGCTTTATTGTATTTACACTAAATTTGGTATGTGTCATCACAGTCATGACCTGAGTCACCATCTATTCTTTCAGCACAGTGCCAACTAGTGGTCTCAAGATACAAAAAATTGCTTTTTTTCATAAAACTAATGCAAACTTAGATGTTAAATTGTGACAGTCATCACGTATGAATCATTTTTTGCCATGTTTGGCTTGACCCCGGTATCGCTGCTTGCAGCTATATTTAGGGGTCAAGCCCCGAAGGGGCGAAGACCCCTATTGTATTTGTTAGTTTTCTTATTATTATTATAATAATTATTCTGCTTCTTCTTCTTCTTCTTCTTCTTCTTCTTCCGCCATTGCGGTCTATGGCAGCCCATAGAACCGTACGTAGGAAAGTTATGAAATTTGGCACACTGATAAAGGACAGTCTAATGTGTCCCCACAGCAAATTTGGAGTCTCTATCTCTAACCCGCTAGCGCCACCAACAGTCCAAAGTTGAACTTATGTTTTTGCTTATAACTTCTGATCCGTAAGTCCTAGAAACAAAATTCTTGTTTCCTCTGATTCCTTGGCTCAAGACGATTCGATTGGACCCTATGCCGTCATTTTCCGTCATTAAAATTTTTCCGCCATTTTGAATTATTCGTAAAACCTACTTTTGCGAACTCGTCCTAGAGTTTTTACCCGATTGCCGCGAAAATTGGTATGTAGCATCTAGAGACCCTCACGGCAAAAAGTTATTAAAAGAATTTTAATAAACCAATCCGTTGTCGTATAGCGTGTCAACAAATTTTACTTAGAGCGCAAAAAAACTGATTTTAGGCTGTATCTTCGTCAAACTTAGGCCTATTGACACGACACTTGGTACTTGTGATGCCAGTCATAAACTGAGTGTGCATGCACAGTTTCGTCGCAGCACCACCTAGTGGCCAGACAGATGATTTATACATCTATAACTTTGGCTGCGATCAACGTATTTTGACGGGACTTGATTTTTAGGAGTCCTGAGTAGTCGCCGAGTCCAACGATACCAAACATGCCAGATTTCGCTTTACCGTTAGCCCTGCGCAGCAAAACAGCACTTAAAAAACACGCGCGAATATCTCCGCGAGCGTTATTCCGATCGACTCGAAAACACCATAGGAAGAATATTGCATTACCTTCTGAACAAAAAGTTCTATTGGCGTTATATTAAAATTTTCATCAGAAATGGCCGAAAATTGCAAAAAACGAAAAATTACCTTTAGATTTTGTGGTTTTTACACATAAATGGTTATAACTTCGCAACGAAAAGAGATTTTTTCACCAGATTTGATACGCTGATGTATGAGCAGAGTCTGAGGCCACACAAAAAAATTGGTATGCCTGAACCACTAGGTGGCCCTATAATTGAACAAAATATTTCATATCAAGCAAGCCCTATGGTCATACAACTATTTCTTTGCCGAACTAAAGTGTATAGTCATGAAACTAGCTAGATGTAACGCAGTCATGACCTGAGGTTGCATGCACGATTCTGTCATAGCGCCCCCTAGTGGTTTGGAGATAGAAAATAGCTATTTTTGCATAAATCTACTGCAACAGCACATCTAAAACCATGAGTCATCATGGATTATTCTTTTCATGGCTTTGACTATAATCACTGGTGGTTGCCAATTCACTCCCTAGCAATCAATGAGAATACCTTATCAACCGTTTTGCAAAAGCTATATCTCTGCATCAGAACATCGTATAAACATGAGGGTGATCTCTTTTGACTCATTAACAACACTGTAACATTTTGAGAGCTGAGAATTGCCACTGCAAGCACCACTCATTTTAACGTCAGTGTTCTGGTTATCAATGCTCGTCGAAAGAGAGGGAGAGATTTCACTAAATGAGAACACAGCTTTTTTGCTGATAACTGTTATATTGTTTTGTCTGAAATCAAGAGATTTTCCTAGACTCTTTAAACTGCTCATCCGAAGTCAACTTTACGTTCTGCTGTGCCCTTTTTGGCTTGACCCCGGTGATTGCTGCTTGCAGCTATATTTAGGGGTCAAGCCCAGAATGGGCGAAGACCCCTATTGTATCTGTTAGTTTTCTTTTTATTATTATTATTAGTTATTCTTCTTCCGCCATTGCGGTCTATGGCAGCCCATAGAACCGTACGTAGGAAAGTTATGAAATTTGGCACACTGATAAAGGACAGTCCAATGTGTCCCCACAGCAAATTTGGAGTCTCTATCTCTAACCCGCTAGCGCCACCAACAGTCCAAAGTTGAACTTATGTTTTTGCTTATAACTTCTGATCCGTAAGTCCTAGAAACGAAATTCTTGTTTCCTCTGATTCCTTGGCTCAAGACGATTCGATTGGACCCTATGACGTCATTTTCCGTCATGAAAATTTTTCCGCCATTTTGAATTATTCGTAAAACCTACTTTTGCGAACTCGTCCTAGAGTTTTTACCCGATTGTCGCGAAATTTGGTATGTGGCATCTAGAGACCCTCACGGCAAAAAGTTATCAAAAGAATTTCGATAAACCAATCCGTTGTCGTATAGCGCGTTTACAAATTTTACGTAGAGCGCAAAAAAACAGATTTTAGGCTGTATCTTCGTCAAACTTAGGCCTATTGACACGACACTTGGTACTTGTGATGCCAGTCAGGAACTGAGAGTGCATGCCCAGTTTCGTCGCAGCGCCACCTAGTGGCCAGACAGATGTTTTTTACACCTATAACTTTGGCTGCGATCAACGTATTTTGACGGGACTTGATTTTTAGGAGTCCTGAGTAGTCGCCGAGTCCAACGATACCAAACATGCCAGATTTTGCCTTACGGTTAACCCTGCGCGGCAAAATAGCACTTAAAAAACACGCGCGAATATCTCCGCGAGCGTAATTCTGATCGACTCGAAAACATCATAGGAAGAATATTGCATTACCTTCTGAACAAAAAGTTCTATTGGCATTGTATTAAAATTTTCATCAGAAATGGCCGAAAAATGCAAAAAACGATAAATTACCTTAAAATTGTGCATTTTTTACACATAAATGGTTATAACTTCGCAACGAAAAGAGATTTTTTCACCAGATTTGATACGCTGATGTACGACCACAGTCTGAGGCTACACACAAAAAAATTTATGCTTGCCCCACTAGTTGGCCTTATAATTCAACAAAACCTTTGAAATCAAGCCACACTATGGTCATACAACTGTTTCTTCACTAAACTAAAGTGTATACTCATAAAACTAGCTAGATGTAACACAGTTATGACCTGAGGTTGCATGCACAATTTTGTCATGCGCCACCTACTGGTTTTGAGATAGAAATATGGCATTTTTTGCCTAAAACTACTCCAACAACACATCTAAAACCATGAGTCATCATGGATTATTCCTTTCATGGCTTGGAGATCATTGGTGCATGCCAATTAACTCCTTAGCAACCAATTAGTATACCTTATCAACCCTTTTTACAAGAGCAATATCTCTGCATCAGAACATCGTAGAGACATGGGGGTGGTCTCTTTTGACTCATTAACACCCCTGTAACATTTTGTGAGCTGAGAATTGCCACTGCAAGCACCACTCACATTTTCTTCAGTGTTCTAGTTGTCAATGCTCCTCAAGAAGAGAGGGAGAGATTACACTGACTGAAAACACAGCTTTTTTGCTGATAACTGTTATATTATTTAGTCTGAAATCAAGAGATTTTCCTAGGTTCTTTAAACTCCTCATCCGAATTCAACTTTACTTTCTTCTGTGCCCTTTTTGGCTTGACCCCGGCATTGCTGCTTGCAGCTATATTTATTATTATTATTAGTTATTCTTCTTCCGCCATTGCGGTCTATGGCAGCCCATAGAACCGTACGTAGGAAAGTTATGAAATTTGGCACACTGATAAAGGACAGTCCAATGTGTCCCCACAGCAAATTTGGAGTCTCTATCTCTAACCCGCTAGCGCCACCAACTGTCCAAAGTTGAACTTATGTTTTTGCTTATAACTTCTGATCCGTAAGTACTAGAAACGAAATTCTTGTTTCCTCTGATTCCTTGGCTCAAGACGATTCGATTGGACCCTATGACGTCATTTTCCGTCATGAAAATTTTTCCGCCATTTTGAATTATTCGTAAAACCTACTTTTGCGAACTCGTCCTAGAGTTTTTACCCGATTGCAGCGAAAATTGGTATGTAGCATCTAGAGACCCTCACGGCAAAAAGTTATCAAAAGAATTTCGATAAACCAATCCGTTGTCGTATAGCGCGTCAACAAATTTTACGTAGAGTGCAAAAAAACAGATTTTAGGCTGTATCTTCGTCAAACTTAGGCCTATTGACACGACACTTGGTACTTGTGATGCCAGTCAGGAACTGAGTGTGCATGCACAGTTTCGTTGCAGCGCCACCTAGTGGCCAGACAGATGTTTTTTACACCTATAACTTTGGCTGTGATCAACGTATTTTGATGGGACTTGATTTTTAGGAGTCCTGAATAGTCGCCGAGTCCAACGATACCAAACATGCCAGATTTCGCCTTACGGTTAGCTCTGCGCAGCAAAACAGCACTTAAAAAACATGCGCGAATATCTCTGCGAGCGTTATTCCGATCGACTCGAAAACACCATAGGAAGAACATTGCATTACCTTCTGAACAAAAAGTTCTATTGGCGTTATATTAAAATTTTCATCAGAAATGGCCGAAAATTGCAAAAAACGAAAAATTACCTTTTACAATTTGTGTTTTTATACATAAATGGTTATAACTTCGCAACGAAAAGACATTTTTTCACCAGATTTGATACGCTGATGTATGAGCAGAGTCTGAGGCCACACAAAAAAATTGGTATGCCTGAACCACTAGGTGGCCCTATAATTGAACAAAATCTTTCATATCAAGCAAGCCCTATGGTCATACAACTATTTCTTCACTAAACTAAAGTGTATAGTCATAAAACTAGCTAGATGTAACAGTTATGAACTGAGGTTGCATGCACAACTTTGTCATTGCGCCACCTAGTGGTTTTGAGATAGAAATATGATATTTTTGCCTAAAACTACTCCAACAGTACATCTAAAATCTTGGGTCGTCATGGATTATTCCTTTCAAGGCTTGGAGATCATTGGTGCATGCCAATTAACTCCTTAGCAACCAATTAGGATACCTTATCAACCCTTTTTACAAGAGCTATATCTCTGCATCAGAACATCGTAGAGACATGGGGGTGGTCTCTTTTGACTCATTAACACCACTGCAACATTTTGTGAGCTGAGAATTGCCACTGCAAGCACCACTCACATTTTCTTCAGTGTTCTAGTTGTCAATGCTCCTCGAGAAGACACAGCTTTTTTGCTGATAACTGTTATATTACTTAATCTAAAATCAAGAGATTTTCTTAGGTTCTTTAAACTGCTCATCCGAATTCAACTTTACTTTTTTCTGTGCCCTTTTTGGCTTGACCCCGGCATTGCTGCTTGCAGCTATATTTAGGGGTCAAGCCCAGAATGGGCGAAGACCCCTATTGTATCCGTTAGTTTTCTTTTTATTATAATAATTATTATTATTATTAGTTATTCTTCTTCCGCCATTGCGGTCTATGGCAGCCCATAGAACCGTACGTAGGAAAGTTATGAAATTTGGCACACTGATAAAGGACACTCCAATGTGTCCCCACAGCAAATTTGGAGTCTCTATGTCAAACCCGCTAGCGCCACCAACAGTCCAAAATTGCACTTATGTTTTTGCTTATAACTTCTGATCCGTAAGTCCTAGAAACAAAATTCTTGCTTCCTCTGATTCCTTGGCTCAAGACGATTCGATTACACTCTATGACGTCATTTTCCGTCATGAAAATTTTCCCGCCATTTTGAATTATTCGAAAAACCTACTTTTTCGAACTCGTCCTAGAGCTTTTGTCTGATTGCCACGAAAATTGGTATGTATCATCTTGAGACACTCATGGCAAAAAGTTATCAAAAGAATTTCGATACAGCAATCCGTTGTCAAATACCACCTTAACGAATTTTACGTAGAGCGCAAAAAAATAGATTTTAGGCTGTATCTTCGTCAAACTTAGGCCTATTGACACGACACTTGGTACTTGTGATGCCAGTCAGGAACTGAGTGTGCATGCACAGTTTCGTCGCAGCGCCACCTAGTGGCCAGACAGATGCTATTTACACCTATACCTTGGCTGTGATCAACGTATTTTGACGGGACTTGATTTTTAGGAGTCCTGAATAGTCGCCGAGTCCAACGATACCAAACATGCTAGATTTCGCCTTACGGTTAGCCCTGCGTAGCAAAACAGCACTTACAAAACATGCGTGAATATCTCCGCGAGCGTTATTCCGATCGACTCGAAAACACCATAGGAAGAACATTGCATTACCTTCTGAACAAAAAGTTCTATGGTCGTTATATTAAAATTTTCATCAGAAATGGCCGAAAATTGCAAAAAACGAAAAATTACCTTTTACAATTTGTGTTTTTATACATAAATTGTTATAACTTCGCAACGAAAAGAATTTTTTTCACCAGATTTGATACGCTGATGTATGAGCAGAGTCTGAGGCCACACAAAAAAATTGGTATGCCTGAACCACTAGGTGGCCCTATAATTGAATAAAATTTTTCATATCAAGCAAGCCCTATGGTCATACAACTATTTCTTCACTAAACTAAAGTGTATAGTCATAAAACTAGCTACATGTAACACAGTTATGAACTGAGGTTGCATGCACAACTTTGTCATTGCGCCACCTAGTGGTTTTGAGATAGAAATATGGTATTTTTGCCTAAAACTACTCCAACAGTACATCTAAAATCTTGGGTCATCATGTATTATTCCTTTCATGGCTTGGAGATCATTGGTGCATGCCAATTAACTCCTTACCAACCAATTAGGATACCTTATCAATCCTTTTTACAAGAGCTATATCTCTGCATCAGAACATCATAGAGACATGGGGGTGGTCTCTTTTGACTCATTAACACCACTGTAACATTTTGTGAGCTGAGAATTGCCACTGCAAGCACCACTCACATTTTCTTCAGTGCTCTAGTTGTCAATGCTCCTCGAGAAGAGAGGGAGAGATGACACTGAATGAAAACACAGCTTTTTTGCTGATAACTGTTATATTATTTAGTCTGAAATCAAGAGATTTTCCCAGGTTCTTTAAACTGCTCATCCGAATTCAACTTTACTTTCTTCTGTGCCCTTTTTGGCTTGACCCCGGCATTGCTGCTTGCAGCTATATTTAGTATATTGTATTTGTTAGTTTTCTTATTAGGGGTCAAGCCCCGAAGGGGCGAAGACCCCTATTGTATCCGTTAGTTTTCTTTTTATTAGGGGTCAAGCCCAGAATGGGCGAAGACCCCTATTGTATCCGTTAGTTTTCTTTTTATTATAATAATTATTATTATTATTAGTTATTCTTCTTCCGCCATTGCGGTCTATGGCAGCCCATAGAACCGTACGTAGGAAAGTTATGAAATTTGGCACACTGATAAAGGACACTCCAATGTGCTACACTCCACAGCAAATTTGGAGTCTCTATGTCAAACCCGCTAGCGCCACCAACAGTCCAAAATTGCACTTATGTTTTTGCTTATAACTTCTGATCCGTAAGTCCTAGAAACAAAATTCTTGCTTCCTCTGATTCCTTGGCTCAAGACGATTCGATTACACTCTATGACGTCATTTTCCGTCATGAAAATTTTCCCGCCATTTTGAATTATTCGAAAAACCTACTTTTTCGAACTCGTCCTAGAGCTTTTGTCTGATTGCCACGAAAATTGGTATGTATCATCTTGAGACACTCATGGCAAAAAGTTATCAAAAGAATTTCGATACAGCAATCCGTTGTCAAATACCACCTTAACGAATTTTACGTAGAGCGCAAAAAAATAGATTTTAGGCTGTATCTTCGTCAAACTTAGGCCTATTGACACGACACTTGGTACTTGTGATGCCAGTCAGGAACTGAGTGTGCATGCACAGTTTCGTCGCAGCGCCACCTAGTGGCCAGACAGATGCTATTTACACCTATAACTTTGGCTGTGATCAACGTATTTTGACGGGACTTGATTTTTAGGAGTCCTGAATAGTCGCCGAGTCCAACGATACCAAACATGCTAGATTTCGCCTTACGGTTAGCCCTGCGTAGCAAAACAGCACTTACAAAACATGCGTGAATATCTCCGCGAGCGTTATTCCGATCGACTCGAAAACACCATAGGAAGAACATTGCATTACCTTCTGAACAAAAAGTTCTATTGGCGTTATATTAAAATTTTCATCAGAAATGGCCGAAAATTGCAAAAAACGAAAAATTACCTTTTACAATTTGTGTTTTTATACATAAATTGTTATAACTTCGCAACGAAAAGAATTTTTTTCACCAGATTTGATACGCTGATGTATGAGCAGAGTCTGAGGCCACACAAAAAAATTGGTATGCCTGAACCACTAGGTGGCCCTATAATTGAATAAAATTTTTCATATCAAGCAAGCCCTATGGTCATACAACTATTTCTTCACTAAACTAAAGTGTATAGTCATAAAACTAGCTACATGTAACACAGTTATGAACTGAGGTTGCATGCACAACTTTGTCATTGCGCCACCTAGTGGTTTTGAGATAGAAATATGGTATTTTTGCCTAAAACTACTCCAACAGTACATCTAAAATCTTGGGTCATCATGTATTATTCCTTTCATGGCTTGGAGATCATTGGTGCATGCCAATTAACTCCTTACCAACCAATTAGGATACCTTATCAATCCTTTTTACAAGAGCTATATCTCTGCATCAGAACATCATAGAGACATGGGGGTGGTCTCTTTTGACTCATTAACACCACTGTAACATTTTGTGAGCTGAGAATTGCCACTGCAAGCACCACTCACATTTTCTTCAGTGCTCTAGTTGTCAATGCTCCTCGAGAAGAGAGGGAGAGATGACACTGAATGAAAACACAGCTTTTTTGCTGATAACTGTTATATTATTTAGTCTGAAATCAAGAGATTTTCCCAGGTTCTTTAAACTGCTCATCCGAATTCAACTTTACTTTCTTCTGTGCCCTTTTTGGCTTGACCCCGGCATTGCTGCTTGCAGCTATATTTATTATTATTCTTCTTCCGCCATTGCGGTCTATGGCAGCCCATAGAACCGTACGTAGGAAAGTTATGAAATTTGGCACACTGATAAAGGACAGTCCAATGTGTCCCCACAGCAAATTTGGAGTCTCTATCTCTAACCCGCTAGCGCCACCAACAGTCCAAAGTTGAACTTATGTTTTTGCCTATAATTTCTGAACCTTAGGTCCTAGAAACGAAATTCTTGTTTCCACTGATTCCCTGGCTCAAGACGATTCGATTGGACCCTATGACGTCATTTTCCGTCATGAAAATGTTTCCGCCATTTTGAATTATTCGTAAAACCTACTTTTGCGAACTCGTCCTAGAGTTTTTACCCGATTGCCGCGAAAATTGGTATGTAGCATCTAGAGACCCTCACAGCAAAAAGTTATCAAAAGAATTTCGATAAACCAATCCGTTGTTGTATAGCGCGTCAACAAATTTTACGTAGAGCGCGAAAAAACAGATTTTAGGCTGTATCTTCGTCAAACTTAGGCCTATTGACACGACACTTGATACTTGTGATGCCAGTCAGGAACTGAGTGTGCATGCACAGTTTCGTCGCAGCGCCACCTAGTGGCCAGACAGATGTTTCTTACACCTATAACTTTGGCTGTGATCAACGTATTTTGACGGGACTTGATTTTTAGGAGTTCTGAATAGTCGCCGAGTCCAACGATACCAAACATGCCAGATTTCGCCTTACGGTTAGCCCTGCGCAGCAAAACAGCACTTAAAAAACATGCGCGAATATCTCCGCGAGCGTTATTCCGATCGACTCGAAAACACCATAGGAAGAACATTGCATTACCTTCTGAACAAAAAGTTCTATTGGCGTTATATTAAAATTTTCATCAGAAATGGCCGAAAATTGCAAAAAACGAAAAATTACCTTTTACAATTTGTGTTTTTATACATAAATTGTTATAACTTCGCAACGAAAAGAAATTTTTTCACCAGATTTGATACACTGATGTATGAGCAGAGTCTGAAACCACACAAAAAAATTGGTATGCCTGAACCACTAGGTGGCCCTATAATTGAACAAAATCTTTCATATCAAGCAAGCCCTATGGTCATACAACTATTTCTTCACTAAACTAAAGTGTATAGTCATAAAACTAGCTAGATGTAACACAGTTATGAACTGAGGTTGCATGCACAACTTTGTCATTGCGCCACCTAGTGGTTTTGAGATAGAAATATGGTATTTTTGCCTAAAACTACTCCAACAGTACATCTAAAATCTTGGGTCATCATGTATTATTCCTTTCATGGCTTGGAGATCATTGGTGCATGCCAATTAACTCCTTAGCAACCAATTAGGATACCTTATCAATCCTTTTTACAAGAGCCATATCTCTGCATCAGAACATCGTAGAGACATGGGGGTGGTCTCTTTTGAATCATTAACACCACTGTAACATTTTGTGAGCTGAGAATTGCCACTGCAAGCACCACTCACATTTTCTTCAGTGTTCTAGTTGTCAATGCTCCTCGAGAAGAGAGGGAGAGATGAAACTGAATGAAAAAACAGCTTTTTTAGCTGATAACTGTTATATTATTTAGTCTGAAATCAAGAGATTTTCCCAGGTTCTTTAAACTGCTCATCCGAATTCAACTTTACTTTCTTATGTGCCCTTTTTGGCTTGACCCCGGCATTGCTGCTTGCAGCTATATTGGCAATTGTTTCTGTTAGTAAATTTTTCTTCTTCCGCCATTGCGGTCTATGGCAGCCCATAGAACCGTACGTAGGAAAGTTATGAAATTTGGCACACTGATAAAGGACAGTCCAATGTGTCCTCACAGCAAATTTGGAGTCTCTATCTCCAACCCTCTAGCGCCATCAACAGTCCAAAGTTGCACTTACGTTTTTGCTTATAACTTCTGATCCATAAGCCCTAGAAACAAAATTCTTGCTTCCTATGATTCCTTGGCTCAAGACGATTCGATTGGACCTTATGACGTCATTTTCCGTCATGAAAATTTTTCCGCCAATTTGAATTATTCGAAAAACTTACTTTTTCGAACTCGTCCTAGAGCTTTTGTCCGATTGCCACGAAAATTTGTATGTATGAGCTTGAGACACTCATGGCAAAAAGTTATCAAAAGAATTTTGATAAACCATTCCGTTTTTGTATAGCGCGTCAACAAATTTTACGTATAGCTCAAAAGAAATGATTTTAGGCTGTATCTTCGTCAAACTTAGGCCTATTGACACGACACTTGGTACTTGTGATGCCAGTCATGAACTGAGTGTGCATGCACAGTTTCGTCGCAGCGCCACCTAGTGGCCAGACAGATGATTTTTACACCTATAACTTTGGCTGCAATCAACGTATTTTGACGGGACTTGATTTTTAGGAGTCCTGAATAGTCGCCGAGTCCAACGATACCAAACATGCCAGATTTCGCCTTACGGTTAGCCCTGCGCAGCAAAACAGCACTTAAAAAACATGCGCGAATATCTCCGCGAGCGTTATTCCGATCGACTCGAAAACACCATAGGAAGAACATTGCATTACCTTCTGAACAGAAAGTCCTATTGGTGTTATATTAAAATTTTCTTCAGAAATGGCCGAAAAATGCAAACAACGAAAAATTACCTTTACATTTTGTGTTTTTTACACATAAATGGTTATAACTTCGTAAAGCAAAGAGATTTCTTCACCATATTTGATACGCTGATGTACGACCACAGTCTGAGGCTACACAAAAAAAATTGTATGCTTGCACCACTAGTTGGCCTTATAATTGAACACAACCTTTGAAATCAAGCCACCCTATGGTCATACAACTGTTTCTTCAATAAACTAAAGTGTATAGTCATAAAACTAGCTAGATTTAACACAGTTATGACCTGAGGTTGCATGCACAACTTTCTCATTGCGCCACCTAGTGGTTTTGAGATAGAAATATGGTATTTTTGCCTAAAACTACTCCAACAGTACATCTAAAATCTTGGGTCATCATGTATTATTCCTTTCATGGCTTGGAGATTATTGGTGCATGCCAATTAACTCCTTAGCAACCAATTAGGATACCTTATCAATCCTTTTTACAAGAGCTATATCTCTGCATCAGAACATCGTAGACACATGGGGGTGGTCTCTTTTGACTCATTAACACCACTGTAACATTTTGTGAGCTGAGAATTGCCACTGCAAGCACCACTCACATTTTCTTCAGTGTTCTAGTTGTCAATGCTCCTCGAGAAAAGAGGGAGAGATTACACTGAATGAAAACACAGCTTTTTGCTGATAACTGTTATATTACTTAGTCTGAAATCAAGAGATTTTCTTAGGTTCTTTAAACTGCTCATCCGAATTCAACTTTACTTTCTTCTGTGCCCTTTTTGGCTTGACCCCGGCATTGCTGCTTGCAGCTATATTTAGGGGTCAAGCCCCGAAGGGGCGAAGACCCCTATTGTATTTGTTAGTTTTCTTATTATTATTATTATTCTTCTTCTTCTTCCGCCATTGCGGTCTATGGCAGCCCATAGAACCGTACGTAGGAAAGTTATGAAATTTGGCACACTGATAAAGGACAGTCCAATGTGTCCCCACAGCAAATTTGGAGTCTCTAACTCCAACCCTCTAGCGCCACCAACAGTCTAAAGTTGCACTTACGTTTTTGTTTATAACTTCTGACCCGTACGTCCTAGAAACGAAATTCTTGTTTCCTCTGATTCCTTGGCTCAAGACGATTCGACTGGACCCTATGACGTCATTTTCCGTCATTTTGCCCGATTTCCACGAAAATCGGTATGTAGCATCTACAGACCCTCACGGCAAAAAGTTATGGAATTCATGTCGATTCGCCAATCTGTTTGCGTAAACCGCGTCAACAAATTTTACGTAGAGTGCAAAAAAACGGATTTGAGGCTGTATCTTCGCCAAACTTAAGCCTATTGAAACGACACTTGGTACTTGTGATGCCAGTCAGGAACTGAGAGCGCATGCCCAGTTTCGTCGCAGCGCCACCTAGTGGTAAGACGAATGTTTTACACACCTATAACTTTGGCTGTGATCGACGTATTTTCATGGGACTTGTTTCCTTGGAGTCCTGAATTGTTGCCGAGTCCAACGATACCAAACATGCCAGAATTGGCCTTACGGTTAACCCTGCGCGGCAAAATAGCACTTAAAAAACACGCGCGAATATCTCCGCGAGCGTAATTCTGATCGACTCGAAAACATCATAGGAAGAATATTGCATTACCTTCTGAACAAAAAGTTCTATTGGCATTGTATTAAAATTTTCATCAGAAATGGCTGAAAATTGCAAAAAACGAAAAATTACCTTTAAATTTTGTGTTTTTACACATAAATGGCTATAACTTCGTAACGCAAAGAGATTTTTTTACCATATTTGATACCCTGATGTATGAGCATATTTTGAGGCCACACAAAAAAATTGTATGCTTGCACCACTAGGTGGCCCTATAATTGAGCAAAACCTTTGATATCAAGCCAGCCCTATGGTCATACAACTGTTTCTTCACTAAACTAAAGTGTATAGTCATAAAACTAGCTAGATGTAACACAGTTATGACCTGAGGTTGCATGCACAATTTTGTCATTGCGCCACCTACTGGTTTTGAGATAGAATAACGCATTTTTTGCCTAAAACTACTGCAACAACACTTCTAAAACCATGAGTCATCATGGATTATTCCTTTCATGGCTTTGACTATAATCACTGATGGTTGCCAATTCACTCCCTAGCAACCAATGAGAATACCTTATCAACCGTTTTTGCAAAAGCTATATCTCTGCATCGGAACACCGTAGAGACACGGGGGTGGGCTCTTTTCACTAATTAAACTTGGTTTAACTAGGTTCTTCAGTCTGCTTATCCAATCTCAATTTTACATCCTTTTGGGCCCTTTTCGGCTTGACCCCGGTATTGCTGCTTGCAGCTATATTTATTATTATTAGGGGTCAAGCCCAGAATGGGCGAAGACCCCTATTGTATCCGTTAGTTTTCTTTTTCTTTTTCTTTTTCTTTTTCTTTTTCTTTTTAAATATTATTCTTCTTCCTGTTCCATTGCGGTCTATGGCAGCCCATAGAACCGTACATAGGAAAGTTATGAAATTTGGCACACTGACAGAGGACAGTCCAAATAATATCCCTAGCAATTTTGGAGTCTCTATCTCAAACCCGCTAGCGCCACCAACAGTCCAAAGTTGCACTTACGTTTTTGCTTATAACTTCTGATCCGTAAGTCCTAGAAACGAAATTCTTGTTTCCTCTGATTCCTTGGTTCAAGACGATTCGATTAGACCCTATGACGTTATTTTCCGTCATGAAAATTTTTCCGCCATTTTGAAATATTCGAAAAACCTACTTTTGCGAACTCCTCCTAGAGTTTTTACCCGATTGCCACGAAAATCGGTATGCAGCATCTAGAGACACTCAAGGCAAAAAGTTATTAAAAGAATTTCGATAAACCAATCCGTTCTCGTATAGCGCGTCAACGAATTTTACATAGAGCGCAAAAAAACTGATTTTAGGCTGTATCTTCGCCAAACTTAGGCCTATTGACACGACACTTGGTACTCGAGATCCCAGTCAGGAACTGAGGGTGCATGCACAGTTTCGTTGCAGCGCCACCTAGTGGTCAGACGAATGTTCTATACGCCTATAACTTTGGCTGCGATAAAAGTATTTTCACGGGACTTGATTTTTTGGAGTCCTGAGTAGTCGCCGAGTCCAACGATACCAAACATGCCAGGATTCGCCTTACGGTTAGCCCTGTGCATCAAAATAGCACTTAAAAAACACGCGCGAATAACTCCGCGAGCGTTATTCCGATTGACACGAAAACACCATAGGAAGAATATTGCATTACCTTCTGAACAAAAAGTTCTATTGGCGTTATATTAAAATTTTCATCAGAAATGGACGAAAAATGCAAAAAACGAAAAATTACCTTTAAATTTTGCATTTTGTACACATAAATGGTTATAACTTCGCAACGAAAAGAGATTTTTTCACCAGATTTGATACGCAGATGTACGACCACAGTCTGAGGCCACACAAAAAAAAATGGTATGCCTCCACCACTAGGTGGCCCTATAATTGAACAAAATCTTTCATATCAAGCAAGCCCTATGGTCATACAACTATTTTATTGCTTAACTAAAGTGTATAGTCATGAAACTAGCTAGATGTAACACAGTCATGACCTAAGGTTGCATGCACAGTTTTGTCATAGCGCCACCTAGTGGTTTTGAGATAGAAAATGGCTATTTTTGCCTATAACTACTGCAAAAACACATCTAAAACCATGAGTCTTCATGGATTATTCCTTTCATGAATTGAACTATAATCACTGGTGCATGTTCATTTACTCTCTAGCAACCAATGAGAATACCTTATCAACCGTTTTTGCAAGAGCTTTTTCTCTGCATCAGAACATTGTAGACACATGGGGATGGTGTATTTTGACTCATTTAACTTGTTGTAACATGTTGTGACACCATGGGCGTAGATTTAGGGTGGGACGCTAGGGACATGTCCCTACCAATATTCAGAGAAGACTGAATTGTCCCTAGCAATAATTTCGACCAAACATTTAATCTGTATTCATATATAACCACTAATGTCCGTCTTGTTCTTGTGTTTTCTATTTTTTACTTATTATATTTTTGTCAGAAATCATTTAAATTAGATTAGAAATCTTTTGCAATCCCGTTCTGTAAAAATAACGCTCTATGTGGTACACAAACGGTTAACAGCTTTCGTTCTCTGCAATGCCCGCCTCCGTAAGTCACATCGCTAATATGATTGGCTTTGCATTTCTTTAGTCCCGCCTCTCTAACGCACATTGCTAATATGATTGGATTAGCATTCTTGAGTCCCGCCTCTCTAACGCACATCACTTTTTGATGGGCTTGTCTTTACTCGCTACGTGTGATAGGATGGTTTCACTTTGTACAACGCGCCAAAGTTCACTCAACAAGACGTGCGTGATTATTCGGGCGACAGGTAAGTGAGGAAGAAAGTATTATTATACCCACTGTAACTGTTTCATGCACAAAAAAAGTTGTGCCACATAATGATTCAAGGACAGTGTTTTCACCAATACAGGACAATCCCATGTTAACCCTGAGGAGTTGCAAACTTGTGTCAACCTTTTATAAATGGGGTGGCAAGGTTATTTAGAGGGTCCCTAATCCATGAAAGAAAATAACCCCAACATGGTAAAAACATGAATTCATGTCATGATTGCTGAATACTTTCATTACTGCACTGTGGTCATTACTTGCACAGATGTAGACATAATGTTGCATTTTAAACAAACTATTTTTTTCACACTGATTAACTGTCTGTTAATGAAAAGAAGATTTAATGTAAACTACAGAAACGTTAATAAACTGTGTTCAGGAAACAGCATGATATATATACCTACTTCAACACTGGGATTTTTTGGCAAAATTAAATTAAGAATTAAATATTAATTGCATATTCTTCAATATTATAAAGTTAATATGGATTCATATATGTTACTATGTGATTTTCTTTTTTTGACAAAGACTTAAACAGCTACTGTTTATTAGGCTCTAGGACATAACGAATTGTTTATTATAGTACATTAAATTTGGGATGGCACCGGGGGTGGCGAGTCAGATGTCACTGAGTAAAGTGCATACTGAGTTGTCTGTTGTTTATGTCAAGTAAACGGTGATAAACAGTTTTTGCAATGCGACCATTTTATTTATGTCCCCACCAATGCCAGAATCAAACCTACGCCCTTGTGTGACACATGTTTTGCCACTGCAAATATCACTCACATGTTCTTCAGTGCTCTAATGTTCCATGACTGTCAATAACAGAACGACGATTGCAGTAGACAAGAACAGAGATTATTTTTGTTGATTATTTTTGCGTTTTTTCATCTGAAATCATTAGGTTTACCTAGGTTCTTCGGTCTGCTTATCCAAACTCAACTTTACACCCTTCTGTGCCCTTTTCGGCTTGACCCCGGTATCGCTGCTTGCAGCTATATTTATTAGTTATTCTTCTTCTTCTTCCGCCATTGCGGCCTATGGCAGCCCATAGAACCGTACGTAGGAAAGTTATGAAATTTGGCACACTGATAAAGGACAGTCCAATGTGTCCCCACAGCAAATTTGGAGTCTCTATCTCTAACCCGCTAGCGCCACCAACAGTCCAAAGTTGCACTTATGTTTTTGCTTATAACTTCTGATCCGTAAGTCCTAGAAACGAAATTCTTGTTTCCTCTGATTCCTTGGCTCAAGACGATTCGATTGGACCCTATGACGTCATTTTCCGTCATGAAAATTTTTCCGCCATTTTGAAATATTCGTAAAACCTACTTTTGCGAACTCGTCCTAG
Source organism: Paramisgurnus dabryanus (assembly GCF_030506205.2). NCBI lineage: Eukaryota > Metazoa > Chordata > Actinopteri > Cypriniformes > Cobitidae > Paramisgurnus > Paramisgurnus dabryanus. Next base: position 33,640,385 of record NC_133354.1, read on the forward strand.
AGTTTTTACCCGATTGCTGCGAAAATTGGTATGTAGCATCTAGAGACCCTCACGGCAAAAAGTTATCAAAAGAATTTCGATAAACCAATCCGTTGTCGTATAACGCGTCAACAAATTTTACGTGGAGCGCAAAAAAACAGATTTTAGGCTGTATCTTCGTCAAACTTAGGCCTATTGACACGACACTTGGTACTTGTGATGCCAGTCAGGAACTGAGTGTGCATGCACAGTTTCGTCACAGCGCCACCTAGTGGCCAGACAGATGTTTTTTACACCTATAACTTTGGCTGTAATCAACGTATTTTGACGGGACTTGATTTTTAGGAGTCCTGAATAGTCGCCGAGTCCAACGATACCAAACATGCCAGATTTCGCCTTACGGTTAGCTCTGCGCAGCAAAACAGCACTTAAAAAACATGCGCGAATATCTCCGCGAGCGTTATTCCGATCGACTCGAAAACACCATAGGAAGAACATTGCATTACCTTCTGAACAAAAAGTTCTATTGGCATTATATTAAAATTTTCATCAGAAATGGCCGAAAATTGCAAAAAACGAAAAATTACCTTTTACAATTTGTGTTTTTATACATAAATGGTTATAACTTCGCAACGAAAAGACATTTTTTCACCAGATTTGATACGCTGATGTATGAGCAGAGTCTGAGGCCACACAAAAAAATTGGTATGCCTGAACCACTAGGTGGCCCTATAATTGAACAAAATCTTTCATATCAAGCAAGCCCTATGGTCATACAACTATTTTTTCCCTAAACTAAAGTGTATAGTCATAAAACTAGCTAGATGTAACACAGTTATGAACTGAGGTTGCATGCACAACTTTGTCATTGCGCCACCTAGTGGTTTTGAGATAGAAATATGGTATTTTTGCCTAAAACTACTCCAACAGTACATCTAAAATCTTGGGTCGTCATGGATTATTCCTTTAAAGGCTTGGAGATCATTGGTGCATGCCAATTAACTCCTTAGCAACCAATTAGGATACCTTATCAACCCTTTTTACAAGAGCTATATCTCTGCATCAGAACATCGTAGAGACATGGGGGTGGTCTCTTTTGACTCATTAACACCACTGTAACATTTTGTGAGCTGAGAATTGCCACTGCAAGCACCACTCACATTTTCTTCAGTGTTCTAGTTGTCAATGCTCCTCGAGAAGACAGCTTTTTTGCTGATAACTGTTATATTACTTAATCTAAAATCAGGAGATTTTCTTAGGTTCTTTAAACTGCTCATCCGAATTCAACTTTACTTTTTTCTGTGCCCTTTTTGGCTTGACCCCGGCATTGCTGCTTGCAGCTATATTTAGGGGTCAAGCCCCGAAGGGGCGAAGACCCCTATTGTATTTGTTAGTTTTCTTATTATTATTATAATAATTATTCTGCTTCTTCTTCTTCTTCTTCTTCTTCTTCTTCCGCCATTGCGGTCTATGGCAGCCCATAGAACCGTACGTAGGAAAGTTATGAAATTTGGCACACTGATAAAGGACAGTCCAATGTGTCCCCACAGCAAATTTGGAGTCTCTATCTCTAACCCGCTAGCGCCACCAACAGTCCAAAGTTGAACTTATGTTTTTGCTTATAACTTCTGATCCGTAAGTCCTAGAAACAAAATTCTTGTTTCCTCTGATTCCTTGGCTCAAGACGATTCGATTGGACCCTATGCCGTCATTTTCCGTCATTAAAATTTTTCCGCCATTTTGAATTATTCGTAAAACCTACTTTTGCGAACTCGTCCTAGAGTTTTTACCCGATTGCCGCGAAAATTGGTATGTAGCATCTAGAGACCCTCACGGCAAAAAGTTATTAAAAGAATTTTAATAAACCAATCCGTTGTCGTATAGCGTGTCAACAAATTTTACTTAGAGCGCAAAAAAACTGATTTTAGGCTGTATCTTCGTCAAACTTAGGCCTATTGACACGACACTTGGTACTTGTGATGCCAGTCATAAACTGAGTGTGCATGCACAGTTTCGTCGCAGCACCACCTAGTGGCCAGACAGATGATTTATACACCTATAACTTTGGCTGCGATCAACGTATTTTGACGGGACTTGATTTTTAGGAGTCCTGAGTAGTCGCCGAGTCCAACGATACCAAACATGCCAGATTTCGCTTTACCGTTAGCCCTGCGCAGCAAAACAGCACTTAAAAAACACGCGCAAATATCTCCGCGAGCGTTATTCCGATCGACTCGAAAACACCATAGGAAGAATATTGCATTACCTTCTGAACAAAAAGTTCTATTGGCGTTATATTAAAATTTTCATCAGAAATGGCTGAAAATTGCAAAAAACGAAAAATTACCTTTAGATTTTGTGGTTTTTACACATAAATGGTTATAACTTCGCAACGAAAAGAGATTTTTTCACCAGATTTGATACGCTGATGTATGAGCAGAGTCTGAGGCCACACAAAAAAATTGGTATGCCTGAACCACTAGGTGGCCCTATAATTGAACAAAATATTTCATATCAAGCAAGCCCTATGGTCATACAACTATTTCTTTGCCGAACTAAAGTGTATAGTCATGAAACTAGCTAGATGTAACGCAGTCATGACCTGAGGTTGCATGCACGATTCTGTCATAGCGCCCCCTAGTGGTTTGGAGATAGAAAATAGCTATTTTTGCATAAATCTACTGCAACAGCACATCTAAAACCATGAGTCATTATGGATTATTCTTTTCATGGCTTTGACTATAATCACTGGTGGTTGCCAATTCACTCCCTAGCAATCAATGAGAATACCTTATCAACCGTTTTGCAAAAGCTATATCTCTGCATCAGAACATCGTATAAACATGAGGGTGATCTCTTTTGACTCATTAACAACACTGTAACATTTTGAGAGCTGAGAATTGCCACTGCAAGCACCACTCATTTTAACGTCAGTGTTCTGGTTATCAATGCTCGTCGAAAGAGAGGGAGAGATTTCACTAAATGAGAACACAGCTTTTTTGCTGATAACTGTTATATTGTTTTGTCTGAAATCAAGAGATTTTCCTAGACTCTTTAAACTGCTCATCCGAAGTCAACTTTACGTTCTGCTGTGCCCTTTTTGGCTTGACCCCGGTGATTGCTGCTTGCAGCTATATTTAGGGGTCAAGCCCCGAAGGGGCGAAGACCCCTATTGTATTTGTTAGTTTTCTTATTATTATTATTATTCTTCTTCTTCTTCCGCCATTGCGGTCTATGGCAGCCCATAGAACCGTACGTAGGAAAGTTATGAAATTTGGCACACTGATAAAGGACAGTCCAATGTGTCCCCACAGCAAATTTGGAGTCTCTAACTCCAACCCTCTAGCGCCACCAACAGTCTAAAGTTGCACTTACGTTTTTGTTTATAACTTCTGACCCGTACGTCCTAGAAACGAAATTCTTGTTTCCTCTGATTCCTTGGCTCAAGACGATTCGACTGGACCCTATGACGTAATTTTCCGTCATGAAAATTTTTCCGCCATTTTGAATTATTCGTAAAACCTACTTTTGCGAACTCGTCCTAGAGCTTTTGCCCGATTTCCACGAAAATCGGTATGTAGCATCTACAGACTCTCACGGCAAAAAGTTATGGAATTCATGTCGATTCGCCAATCTGTTTGCGTAAACCGCGTCAACAAATTTTAAGTAGAGTGCAAAAAAACGGATTTGAGGCTGTATCTTCGCCAAACTTAATCCTATTGAAACGACACTTGGTACTTGTGATGCCAGTCAGGAACTGAGAGTGCATGCCCAGTTTCGTCGCAGCGCCACCTAGTGGTAAGACGAATGTTTTACACACCTATAACTTTGGCTGTGATCGACGTATTTTCATGGGACTTGTTTCCTTGGAGTCCTGAATAGTCGCCGAGTCCAACGATACCAAACATGCCAGAATTGGCCTTACGGTTAACCCTGCGCAGCAAAATAGCACTTAAAAAACACGCGCGAATATCTCCGCGAGCGTAATTCTGATCGACTCGAAAACATCATAGGAAGAATATTGCATTACCTTCTGAACAAAAAGTTCTATTGGCATTGTATTAAAATTTTCATCAGAAATGGCTGAAAATTGCAAAAAACGAAAAATTACCTTTAAATTTTGTGTTTTTACACATAAATGGCTATAACTTCGTAACGCAAAGAGATTTTTTCACCATATTTGATACGCTGATGTACGACCACAGTCTGAGGCTACACAAAAAAAATTGTATGGTTGCACCACTAGTTGGCCTTATAATTTAACAAAACCTTTGAAATCAAGCCACCCTATGGTCATACAACTGTTTCTTCACTAAACTAAAGTGTATAGTCATAAAACTAGCTAGATGTAACACAGTTATGATCTGAGGTTGCATGCACAATTTTGTCATTGCGCCACCTACTGGTTTTGAGATAGAATAACGCATTTTTTGCCTAAAACTACTGCAACAACACATCTAAAACCATAAGTCATCATGGATTATTCCTTTCATGGCTTTGACTATAATCACTAGTGGATGTCCATTTACTCTCTAGCAACCAATGAGAATACGTTATCAACTGTTTTTGCAAGAGCTTTTTCTCTGCATCAGAACATCGCAGAGACATGGGGGTGGGCTCTTTTGACTGATTTAACTTGTTGTAACATGTTGTGACCCATGTTATGCCACTGCATACATCACTCACATGTCCTTCCGTGCTCTAATGTTCCATGATTGTCAATAACAGAAGGACGATTGCATTAGACAAGAACATAGATTATTTTTGTTGATTACTTTAGCGTTATTTTCATTTGAAATCATGAGGTTTACCTAGGTTCTGTAGTATTCTTATCCAAACTCAACTTTACACCCTTCTGTGCCCTTTTCGGCTTGACCCCGGCATTGCTGCTTGCAGCTATATTTATTATTATTCTTCTTCTTCTTCTTCTTCTTCCGCCATTGCGGTCTATGGCAGCCCATAGAACCGTACGTAGGAAAGTTATGAAATTTGGCACACTGATAAAGGACAGTCCAATGTGTCTCCACAGCAAATTTGGAGTCTCTAACTCCAACCCTCTAGCGCCACCAACAGTCTAAAGTTGCACTTACGTTTTTGTTTATAACTTCTGACCCGTACGTCCTAGAAATGAAATTCTTGTTTCCTCTGATTCCTTGGCTCAAGACGATTCGACTGGACCCTATGACGTCATTTTCCGTCATGAAAATTTTTCCGCCATTTTGAATTATTCGTAAAACCTACTTTTGCGAACTCGTCCTAGAGCTTTTGCCCGATTTCCACGAAAATCGGTATGTAGCATCTACAGACCCTCACGGCAAAAAGTTATGGAATTCATGTCGATTCGCCAATCTGTTTGCGTAAACCGCGTCAACAAATTTTACGTAGAGTGCAAAAAAACGGATTTGAGGCTGTATCTTCGCCAAACTTAAGCCTATTGAAACGACACTTGGTACTTGTGATGCCAGTCAGGAACTGAGAGTGCATGCCCAGTTTCGTCGCAGCGCCACCTAGTGGTAAGACGAATGTTTTACACACCTATAACTTTGGCTGTGATCGACGTATTTTCATTGGACTTGTTTCCTTGGAGTCCTGAATAGTTGCCGAGTCCAACGATACCAAACATGCCAGAATTGGCCTTACGGTTAACCCTGCGCGGCAAAATAGCACTTAAAAAACACGCGCGAATATCTCCGCGAGCGTAATTCTGATCGACTCGAAAACATCATAGGAAGAATATTGCATTACCTTCTGAACAAAAAGTTCTATTGACATTGTATTAAAATTTTCATCAGAAATGGCTGAAAATTGCAAAAAACGAAAAATTACCTTTAAATTTTGTGTTTTTACACATAAATGGCTATAACTTCGTAACGCAAAGAGATTTTTTCACCATATTTGATACGCTGATGTACGACCACAGTCTGAGGCTACACAAAAAAAATTGTATGGTTGCACCACTAGTTGGCCTTATAATTTAACAAAACCTTTGAAATCAAGCCACCCTATGGTCATACAACTGTTTCTTCACTAATCTAAAGTGTATAGTCATAAAACTAGCTAGATGTAACACAGTTATGACCTGAGGTTGCATGCACAATTTTGTCATTGCGCCACCTACTGGTTTTGAGATAGAATAACGCATTTTTTGCCTAAAACTACTGCAACAACACATCTAAAACCATGAGTCATCATGGATTATTCCTTTCATGGCTTTGACTATAATCACTAGTGGATGTCCATTTACTCTCTAGCAACCAATGAGAATACGTTATCAACTGTTTTTGCAAGAGCTTTTTCTCTGCATCAGAACATCGCAGAGACATGGGGGTGGGCTCTTTTGACTCATTAACACCACTGTAACATTTTGTGAGCTGAGTATTGCCACTAGAAGCACCACTCATTTTTACGTCAGTGTTCTAGTTATCAATGCTCGACGAAAGAGAGGGAGAGATGACACTGAATGAAAACACAGCTTTTTAGCTGATAACTGTTATATTATTTAGTCTGAAATCAAGAGATTTTCCCAGGTTCTTTAAACTGCTCATCCGAATTCAACTTTACTTTCTTATGTGCCCTTTTTGGCTTGACCCCGGCATTGCTGCTTGCAGCTATATTGGTAATTGTTTCTGTTAATAATTTTTTTTTCTTCAGCCATTGCGGTCTATGGCAGCCCATAGAACCGTACGTAGGAAAGTTATGAAATTCTGCACACTGATAGAGGACTGTCCAAAAAGTCTCCACAACAAATTTGAAGTCTTAGTCTCTAACCCGCTAGCGCCACCAACAGTCCAAAGTTGCACTTACGTTTTTGCTTATAACTTCTGATCCGTATGTCCTAGAAACGAAATTCTTGTTTCCTCTGATTCCTTGGCTCATGACGATTCGAATAGACCTTATTACGTCATTTTCCGTCATGAAAATTTTTCCGCCATTTTGAATAATTCGTAAAACCTACTTTTGCGAACTCGTCCTAGAGTTTTTACCCGATTGCCACGAAAATCGGTGTGCAGCATCTAGAGACACTCACGGCAAAAAGTTATTAAAAGAATTTCGATTAACCAATCCGTTGTCGTATAGCGTGTCAACGAATTTTACGTAGAGCGCAAAAAACAGATTTTAGGCTGTATCTTCGCCAAACTTAGGCCTATTGACACGACACTTGGTAATTGAGATGCCAGTCAGGATATGAGGGTGCATGCACAGTTTCGTTGTAGCGCCACCTAGTGGTCAGACATATGCTTTACATGCCTATAACTTTGGCTGTGATCGACGTATTTTTACGAGTCTTGTTTCTTTGAAGTCCTGAATAGTTGCCGAGTCCAACGATACCAAACATGCCAAATTTCGTCTCACGGTTAGCCCTGCGCAGCAAAACAGCACTTAAAAAACACGCGCAAATATCTCCACGAGCGTTATTCCGATCGACTCGAAAACACCATAGGTAGAACATTGCATTACCTTCTGAACAAAAAGTTCTATTGGCGTTATATTAAAATTTTCATCAGAAATGGCCGAAAATTGCAATAAACGAAAAATTACCTTTACATTTTGTGTTTTTTACACATAAATGGTTATAACTTCGTAAAGCAAAGAGATTTTTTCACCATATTTAATACGCTGATGTACGACCACAGTCTGAGGCTACACAAAAAAAATTGTATGCTTGCACCACTAGTTGGCCTTATAATTGAACAAAACCTTTGAAATCAAGCCACCCTATGGTCATACAACTGTTTCTTCACTAATCAAAAGTGTATAGTCATAAAACTAGCTAGATGTAACATAGTTATGACCTGAGGTTGCATGCACAAATTTTTTCATTGCGCCACCTACTGGTTTTGACATAGAACATGGCATTTTTTGCCTAAAACTATTGCAACAACACATCTAAAACCATGAGTCATCATGGATTATTCCTTTCATGGCTTTGACTATAATCACTGATGGTTGCCAATTCACTCCCTAGCAACCAATGAGAATACCTTATCAACCGTTTTTGCAAGAGCTATATCTCTGCGTCAGAACATCGTAGAGACACGCTGGTGGGCTCTTTTGACTCATTAACACCACTGTAACATTTTGTGAGCTGAGTATTGCCACTGCAAGCACCACTCATTTTTACTTCAGTGTTCTAGTTATCAATGCTCATCGAAAGAGAGGGAGAGATTTCACTTAATGGGAACACAGCTTTTTTTGCTGATAACTATTATATTGTTTTGTCTGAAATCAAGAGATTTTCCTAGGTTCTTTAAACTGCTCATCCGAAGTCAACTTTACTTTCTGCTGTGCTCTTTTTGGCTTGACCCCGGTGATTGCTGCTTGCAGCTATATTTAGGGGTCAAGCCCCGAAGGGGCGAAGACCCCTATTGTATTTGTTAGTTTTCTTATTATTATTATTATTCTGCTTCTTCTTCTTCTTCTTCTTCCGCCATTGCGGTCTATGGCAGCCCATAGAACCGTACCTAGGAAAGTTATGAAATTTGGCACACTGATAAAGGACAGTCCAATGTGTCCCCATAGCAAATTTGGAGTCTCTATCTCAAACCCGCTAGCGCCACCAACAGTCCAAAGTTGCACTTACGTTTTTGCTTATAACTTCTGATCCGTAAGTCCTAGAAACGAAATTCTTATTTCCTCTGATTCCTTGGCTCAAGACGATTCGATTAGACCCTATGACGTTATTTTCCGTCATTAAAATTTTTCCGCCATTTTGAATTATTCGTAAAACCTACTTTTGCGAACTCGTCCTAGAGTTTTTACCCGATTGCCACGAAAATCGGTATGCAGCATCTAGAGACACTCAAGGCAAAAAGTTATTAAAAGAATTTCGATAAACCAATCCATTCTCGTATAGCGCGTCAACGAATTTTACATAGAGCGCAAAAAAACAGAGTTTAGGCTGTATCTTCACCAAACTTAAGCCTATTGACACGACACTTGGTACTTGAGATGCCAGTCAGGAATTGAGGGTGCATGCACAGTTTCGTTGCAGCGCCACCTAGTGGCCAGACGAATGTTCTATACGCCTATAACTTTGACTGCGATAAAAGTATTTTCACGGGACTTGATTTTTTGGAGTCCTGAGTAGTCGCCGAGTCCAACGATACCAAACATGCCAGGATTCGTCATACGGTTAACCCTGTGCAGCAAAATAGCACTTAAAAAACATGCGCGAATATCTCGCCGAGCGTTATTCCGATCGACTCGAAAACACCATAGGAAGAACATTGCGTTACCTTCTGAACAAAAAGTTCTATTGGCGTTATATTAAAATTTTTATCAGAAATGGCCGAAAAATGCAAAAAACGAAAAATTACCTTTAAATTTTGCATTTTTTACACATAAATGGTTATAACTTCGCAACGAAAAGAGATTTTTTCACCAGATTTGATACGCTGATGTACGACCACAGTCTGAGGTTACACAAAAAAAATGTATGCTTGCACCACTAGTTGGCCTTATAATTGAAAAAAACCTTTGAAATCAAGCCACCCTATGGTCATACAACTGTTTCTTCCCTAAAATAAAGTGTATAGTCATAAAACTAGCTAGATGTAACACAGTTATGACCTGAGGTTGCATGCACAATTTTGTCATTGCGCCACCTACTGGTTTTGAGATAGAAATATGGCATTTTTTGCCTAAAACTACTGCAACAACACATCTAAAACCATGAGTCATCATGGATTATTCCTTTCATGGCTTTGACTATAATCACTGGTGGTTGCCAATTCACTCCCTAGCAACCAATGAGAATACTTTATCAACCGTTTTTGCAAGAGCTATATCTCTGCGTCAGAACATCGTAGAGACACGGGGGTGGGCTCTTTTGACTCATTAACACCACTGTAACATTTTGTGAGCTGAGTATTGCCACTGCAAGCACCACTCATTTTTACGTCAGTGTTCTAGTTATCAATGCTCGTCGAAAGAGAGGGAGAGATTTCACTAAATGAGAACAGCTTTTTTGCTGATAACTGTTATATTGTTTTGTCTGAAATCAAGAGATTTTCCTAGGTACTTTAAACTGCTCATCCGAAGTCAACTTTACTTTCTGCTGTGCCCTTTTTGGCTTGACCCCGGTGATTGCTGCTTGCAGCTATATTTAGGGGTCAAGCCCCGAAGGGGCGAAGACCCCTATTGTATTTGTTAGTGTTCTTATTATTATTATAATAATTATTCTGCTTCTTCTTCCGCCATTGCGGTCTATGGCAGCCCATAGAACCATACGTAGGAAAGTTATGAAATTTGGCACACTGATAAAGGACAGTCCAAATATTATCCACAGCAAATTTGGAGTCTCTATCTCAAACACGCTAGCGCCACCAACAGTCCAAAGTTGCACTTATGTTTTTGCTTATAACTTTTGATCCGTAAGTCCTAGAAACGAAATTCTTGTTTCCTCTGATTCCTTGGCTCAAGACGATTCGATTGGACCATATGACGTAATTTTCCGTCATGAAAATTTTTCCGCCATTTTGAATTATTCATAAAACCTACTTTTGCGAACTCGTCCTAGAGTTTTTACCCGATTGCCGCAAAAATTGGTATGTAGCATCTAGAGACCCTCACGGCAAAAAGTTATTAAAAGAATTTTGATAAATTAATCCGTTGTTGTATAGCGCATCAACAAATTTTACGTAGAGCGCAAAAAAACAGATTTTAGGCTGTATCTTCGTCAAACTTAGGCCTCTTGACACGACTCTTGGTACTTGTGATGCCAGTCAGGATCTGAGTGTGCATGCACAGTTTCGTCACAGCGCCACCTAGTGGCCAGACCAATGTTTTATACGCCTATAACTTTGGCTGTGATTGATGTATTTTCATGGGACTTGATTTTTAGGAGTCCTGAGTAGTCGCCGAGTCCAACGATACCAAACATGCCAGATTTCGCCTTACGGTTAGCCCTGCGTAGCAAAACAGCACTTAAAAAACACACGCAAATATCTCCGCGAGCGTTATTCCGATCGACTCGAAAACACCATAGGAAGAACATTGCATTACCTTCTGAACAAAAAGTTCTATTGGCGTTATATTAAAATTTTCATCAGAAATGGCCGAAAATTGCAAAAAACGAAAAATTACCTTCTAATTTTGTGTTTTTACACATAAATTGTTGTAACTTCGTAACGAAAATAGATTTTTTCACCGGATTTGATACGCTGATGTATGAACACATTCTAAAGCCACACAAAAAAAGTTGTATGCTTGCACCACTAGTTGGCCTTATAATTAAACAAAATCTTTGATATCAAGCCAGCCCTATGGTCATACAACTGTTTCTTCACTAAACTAAAGTGTATAGTCATAAAACTAGCTAGATGTAACACAATCTTGACCTGATGTTGCATGCACAATTTTGTCATTGCGCCACCTACTGGTTTTGAGATAGAATATGGCATTTTTTGCCTAAAACTACTACAACAACACATCTAAAACCATGAGTCATCATGGATTATTCATTTCATGGCTTTGACTATAATCACTGGTGGTTGCCAATTCACTCCCTTGCAACCAATGAGAATACCTTATCAACCGTATTTTGCAAGAGCTATATCTCTGCATCAGAACATCGTAGAGACATGGGGGTGGTCTCTTTTGACTCATTAAACTTGCTGTAACATGATGTGTCCTATGTTTTACCACTGCAAACACCACTCACAAGTCCTTCAGTGCTCTAATGTTCCATGATTGTCAATAACAGAAGGACGATCACAGTAGACAAGAACATAGATTATTTTTGTTGGTTACATTGCCATTTTTTATCTGTTATCATTAGGTTTACCTAGGTTCTTTAATCTGCTAATCCAAACTAAATTTTTCATCCTTCTGTGCCCTTTTCGGCTTGACCCCGGCATTGCTGCTTGCAGCTATATTGGCAATTGTTTCTGTTAGTAAATTTTACTTCTTCCGCCATTGCGGTCTATGGCAGCCCATAGAACCGTACGTAGGAAAGTTATGAAATTTGGCACACTGATAGAGGACAGTCCAAATAATATCCACAGCAAATTTGGAGTCTCTATCTCAAGCCCACTAGCGCCACCAACAGTCCAAAGTTGCACTTACGTTTTGTCTTATAACTTCTGAACCGTAAGTCCCAGAAATGAAATTCTTGTTTCCTCTGATTCCTTGGCTCAAGACGATTCGATAGGACCCTATGACGTCATTTTCCGTCATGAAAATTTTTCTGCCATTTTGAATTATTCATTAAACCTACTTTTGCGAACTCGTCCTAGAGTTTTTGCCCGTTTGCCGCGAAAATCGGTATGTAGCATCTAGAGACACTCACGGCAAAAAGTTATCAAAAGAATGTCGATAAACCAATCCGTTGTCGTATAGCACGTCAACAAATTTTACGTAGAGCGCAAAAAAACAGATTTTAGGCTGTATCTTCGTCAAACTTAGGCCTATTGACACGACACTTGGTACTTGTGATGCCAGTCAGGAACTGAGTGTGCATGCACAGTTTCGTTGCAGCGCCACCTAGTGACCAGACGAACGTTTTATACGCCTATAACTTTGGCTGCGATAAAAGTATTTTCACGGGACTTGATTTTTTGGAGTCCTGAGTAGTCGTCGAGTCCAACGATACCAAACATGCCAGGTTTAGTCATACGGTTAGCCCTGCACAGCAAAACAGCGCTTAAAAAACATGCGCAAATAACTCCGCGAGCGTTATTCTGATCGACTCGAAAACACCATAGGAAGAACATTGCATTACCTTCTGAACAAAAAGTTCTATTGGCGTTATATTAAAATTTTCATCAGAAATGGCCGAAAATTGCAAAAAACGAAAAATTACCTTTAAATTTTGTGTTTTTTACACATAAATGGTTATAACTTTGCAACGAAAAGAGATTTTTTCACCAGATTTGATACGCTGATGTACGACCACAGTCTGAGGCTACACAAAAAAAATTGTATGCTTGCACCACTAGTTGGCCTTATAGTTGAACAAAACCTTTGAAATGAAGCCACCCTATGGTTATACAACTGTTTCTTCACTAAACTAAAGTGTATAGTCATAAAACTAGCTAGATGTAACACAGTTATGACCTGAGGTTGCATGCACAATTTTGTCATTGCGCCACCTACTGGTTTTGAGATAGAAATATGGCATTTTTTGCCAAAAACTACTGCAACAGTACATCTAAAATCTTGGGTCATCATGTATTATTCCTTTCATGGCTTTGACTATAATCACTGGTGGTTGCCAATTAACTCCCTAGCAACCCATTAGAATACCTTATCAACCGTTTTTACAAAAGCTATATCTCTGCATCAGAACATTGTTGAGACATGGGGGTGGTCTCTTTTGACTCATTAACACCACTGTAACATTTTGTGAGCTGAAAATTGCCACTGCAAGCACCACTCATTTTTACTTCAGTGTTCTAGTTATCAATGCTTGTCGAAAGAGAGGGAGAGATTTCACTAAATGAGAACACAGCTTTTTTGTTGATAACTATTATATTGTTTTGTCTGAAATCATGAGATTTTCCTAGGTTCTTTAAACTGCTCATCCGAATTCAACTTTACTTTCTTCTGTGCCCTTTTTGGCTTGACCCCGGCATTGCTGCTTGCAGCTATATTGGCAATTGTTTCTGTTAGTAAATTTTTCTTCTTCCGCCATTGCGGTCTATGGCAGCCCATAGAACCGTACGTAGGAAAGTTATGAAATTTGGCAAACTGATAGAGGACAGTCCAAATAATATCCACAGCAAATTTGGAGTCTCTATCTCAAGCCCACTAGCGCCACCAACAGTCCAAAGTTGCACTTACGTTTTGTCTTATAACTTCTGAACCGTAAGTTCCAGAAATGAAATTCTTGTTTCCTCTGATTCCTTGGCTCAAGACGATTCGATAGGATCCTATGACGTCATTTTCCGTCATGAAAATTTTTCCGCCATTTTGAATTATTTGTTAAAACTACTTTTCGAACTCGTCCTAGAGTTTTTGCCCGTTTGTCTCAAAAATCGGTATGCAGCATCTAGAGACACTCAAGGCAAAAAGTTATTAAAAGAATTTCGATAAACCAATCCGTTGTCGTATAGCGCGTCAACGAATTTTAGGTAGAGCGCACAATAACAGATTTTAGGCTGTATCTTCGCCAAACTAAGGCCTATTGACACGACACTTGGTACTTGAGATGCCAGTCAGGAACTGAGGGTGCATGCACAGTTTCGTTGCAGCGCCACCTAGTGGCCAGACGAATGTTCTATACGCCTATAACTTTGGCTGCGATAAAAGTATTTTCACGGGACTTGAATTTTTGGAGTCCTGAGTAGTGGTCGAGTCCAACGATACCAAACATGCCAGGTTTCGTCATACGGTTAGCCCTGTGCAGCAAAATAGCACTTAAAAAACACGTGCAAATATCTCTGCGAGCGTTATTCCGATCGACTCGAAAACACCATAGGAAGAACATTGCATTACCTTCTGAACAAAAAGTTCTATTGGCGTTATATTAAAATTTTCATCAGAAATGGCCGAAAAATGCGAAAAACGAAAAATTACCTTTAAATTTTGCATTTGTTTACACATAAATGGTTATAACTTCGCAACAAAAAGAGATTTTTTCACCAGATTTGAAACGCTGATGTACGACCACAGTCTGAGGCTACACAAAAAAAATTTATGCTTGTGTCACGGCTAGGGGCTGGCTGCTAAACCTAAAGCCACGCCCCTTCTCAACTTCCACCTCGAGGAGGTCCCCAAAGCCAACCCAATGACCACACAACACGAGGGCAGGTATGTATTAAAACAAACTTTATTTAAATATTTAAAAGAACTGGGGAAATGGGGAAGGGGCAATTAAAACTAGCTGCCTCTCTGCCTTCCAGGCAGACCACAGCACGGAAAAGTGGCAGAAAGGGGAAGAGGGCAACGGGGGTTCCAGGGGCTGGTGACCAAGATATAGGGGGGAGGGGACGGAGAACACAGGCTCCTGCCAACTCCGCTATCCGTGGCGCCCTCCTCTTCTCTCCTGGAGGCAAAGACAAAATAGTGTGAACTTGGGGTTTTATCTCTCCCTCTAGCTGCGGTACCTGTGTCACGTTGGCCGATACTTCACTTCTCACTCCACTTTGTGTTTCTTTCCACAGGCTTCGACTGGGACACGAAGATTCGTTTAACCTGGACTAGGATCGTCCTCACCGGTCGGTTTGCTGATAGCTCTTGGTAAGTATGGGTCTTTTCCACAGGTCACTCTCCTGACATTCACTCCCGTCTTTTCTCTCCCTTTACAGACAGCTTGGACACGACAACACAGTTAATACAACTTGGATACTTCTCACCTCTCTGCTGTTTACAGCTCGGGGCATGTATGACTGTTCCCAGTTCGTTCCACTGACGTTCACTCTCGTTCTCTCTTCCTTTACAGGCAGCTTGGACACAATAACACAGTTAGTGCAACTTGGATACTTCTCACCTCTCTGCTGTTTACAGCTCGGGACATGTATGACTGTTCACAGTTCGTTCTACTGACGTTCACTCTCGTCCTCTCTTCCTTTACAGGCAGCTTGGACACAAGAACACAGTTAGTGCAACTTGGATACTTCTCACCTCTCTGCTGTTTACAGCTCGGGGCATGTATGACTGTTCACAGTTCGTTCTACTGACGTTCACTCTCGTTCTCTCTTCCTTTACAGGCAGCTTGGACACAATAACACAGTTAGTGCAACTTGGATACTTCTCACCTCTCTGCTGTTTACAGCTCGGGGCATGTATGACTGTTCACAGTTCGTTATACGGCGTTCTGTTCGACAATATACGAGGGCGGGCTTACGACAGCTGGCCTGCACAGAAAGGCAAACGATGCTAGTTTTCCTAGGGGTCGCCGGGGGCAAAAACCCTCTCGGCGGATGCGCTGATCAGCAGGGGGCGAACTGTCACACCGTCTCACCGGGCCGAGCGCTGCCCTATCCTCAATGCCCGTAGGCCGATCGGATACCGGACAGGGGCGCCCCTTTGTAGAGGCCACGGGGCGGCGGAACTGCTTCGCCTCTCACTCTGCCACAAGATAGAACACACAGGTAAAATAGCAATATACAGGTTCGAGGTTGTACTCACACACGCGCTGCCAGCTTCCAAGTCTTCACCGCCACACTCTGTAACTGTCGACACACAGGCGGGGCGACTTCCAAAGCCCACGCCGTCACTTTATACCTGGATCGCACCCAGCATACAATAATTAGTGTTACTCACAACCGTCAGCCTCTCTGCTTTCTTCCTCAGTAGAAGGGATGATGCGGGGTACGTCTGACAAGACACACAGCACTTGCACAGCAACCCACAGCAAATACACAGCACCACTTCAACGTGAAAGGTTTTTCAAAATGACATAGCCTCACCCACCACACTACAAGTGTACACACGAGACGCCCGACGTCCTCCACTTCGCTGAGGTCGGATGGGGGCGATGGTACTACGGTCGGAGCTTTTGGTTCTGCTGCTACGGCTGCTCAATCCACTTATTCCTGCGGCTCACCTACCACGCTAGATCAGGGGTAGGGCCGCCTTCCTGGAGGCGTTCGATAATACACAGGTTAGTAGTTATATTTCAGTTAAATCCAGAGCCAATACTCACAGCGGTCCTCTTGGAAAATAGTTTACAAACTGCTTCGTTTACTTCCTCCTTGGTTACTCCAAGCGTGTCACAATCTCCATTGTTTTCTTCTACCCACAGGGTTTCCTCTTACAGTAGTATCCACAAAGCGTCCTCGTGGTGCAGTGCTCCTTTAAATATCACAGCTCCGTCCTTTTCGCCTCTCTTGGCTGCCGCACTCTTTCCTCTTGCTATAAGCACTCCGTGGATCAACGGCGCCCTCCGGCTCCTCCAAGGACGGAGCGTGTGAATTTTTCTCTGCCCTAGGCAGCAAATAGAGCTTGTGCCCAAAAACGACTCCCCTGTGTGCTGCTGCAGCTCAATTTATGTGGCCCGTCCTCATTGCTTTCTCTAATCAGAGCAGCTGCTTAAATTGGCTGCACCTGTGGCTCGTTGCTCCCTGATTCATGTTGCCGGGGAGACCAGGAAGTAAAGGGTGCGTTTAAAAATTTTGTCCGGGCGGAACCGCTCCTCTCCATTTTCGGTTCCGCCCTAAGTCACCCTGTGACATCCTCCCCCGCCAATCCGTTCTAGTCCCTAGAACGGGCTCTTCATAGGGACGGGTAAAAACGGTGTAGGGTTCTTCTTTAAAAACAGGACGGGCATGGCACGGGGTTGGGATGCGGGCCCCGCGTTGTCGGTCATTGGGCGACCCTGGTTACTCAACTCGAGGTGGAGCCCTGCCGACTACGCCAAAATCTGTCACGGCTAGGGGCTGGCTGCTAAACCTAAAGCCACGCCCCTTCTCAACTTCCACCTCGAGGAGGTCCCCAAAGCCAACCCAATGACCACACAACACGAGGGCAGGTATGTATTAAAACAAACTTTATTTAAATATTTAAAAGAACTGGGGAAATGGGGAAGGGGCAATTAAAACTAGCTGCCTCTCTGCCTTCCAGGCAGACCACAGCACGGAAAAGTGGCAGAAAGGGGAAGAGGGCAACGGGGGTTCCAGGGGCTGGTGACCAAGATATAGGGGGGAGGGGACGGAGAACACAGGCTCCTGCCAACTCCGCTATCCGTGGCGCCCTCCTCTTCTCTCCTGGAGGCAAAGACAAAATAGTGTGAACTTGGGGTTTTATCTCTCCCTCTAGCTGCGGTACCTGTGTCACGTTGGCCGATACTTCACTTCTCACTCCACTTTGTGTTTCTTTCCACAGGCTTCGACTGGGACACGAAGATTCGTTTAACCTGGACTAGGATCGTCCTAACCGGTCGGTTTGCTGATAGCTCTTGGTAAGTATGGGTCTTTTCCACAGGTCACTCTCCTGACATTCACTCCCGTCTTTTCTCTCCCTTTACAGACAGCTTGGACACGACAACACAGTTAATACAACTTGGATACTTCTCACCTCTCTGCTGTTTACAGCTCGGGGCATGTATGACTGTTCCCAGTTCGTTCCACTGACGTTCACTCTCGTTCTCTCTTCCTTTACAGGCAGCTTGGACACAATAACACAGTTAGTGCAACTTGGATACTTCTCACCTCTCTGCTGTTTACAGCTCGGGACATGTATGACTGTTCACAGTTCGTTCTACTGACGTTCACTCTCGTCCTCTCTTCCTTTACAGGCAGCTTGGACACAAGAACACAGTTAGTGCAACTTGGATACTTCTCACCTCTCTGCTGTTTACAGCTCGGGGCATGTATGACTGTTCACAGTTCGTTCTACTGACGTTCACTCTCGTTCTCTCTTCCTTTACAGGCAGCTTGGACACAATAACACAGTTAGTGCAACTTGGATACTTCTCACCTCTCTGCTGTTTACAGCTCGGGGCATGTATGACTGTTCACAGTTCGTTATACGGCGTTCTGTTCGACAATATACGAGGGCGGGCTTACGACAGCTGGCCTGCACAGAAAGGCAAACGATGCTAGTTTTCCTAGGGGTCGCCGGGGGCAAAAACCCTCTCGGCGGATGCGCTGATCAGCAGGGGGCGAACTGTCACACCGTCTCACCGGGCCGAGCGCTGCCCTATCCTCAATGCCCGTAGGCCGATCGGATACCGGACAGGGGCGCCCCTTTGTAGAGGCCACGGGGCGGCGGAACTGCTTCGCCTCTCACTCTGCCACAAGATAGAACACACAGGTAAAATAGCAATATACAGGTTCGAGGTTGTACTCACACACGCGCTGCCAGCTTCCAAGTCTTCACCGCCACACTCTGTAACTGTCGACACACAGGCGGGGCGACTTCCAAAGCCCACGCCGTCACTTTATACCTGGATCGCACCCAGCATACAATAATTAGTGTTACTCACAACCGTCAGCCTCTCTGCTTTCTTCCTCAGTAGAAGGGATGATGCGGGGTACGTCTGACAAGACACACAGCACTTGCACAGCAACCCACAGCAAATACACAGCACCACTTCAACGTGAAAGGTTTTTCAAAATGACATAGCCTCACCCACCACACTACAAGTGTACACACGAGACGCCCGACGTCCTCCACTTCGCTGAGGTCGGATGGGGGCGATGGTACTACGGTCGGAGCTTTTGGTTCTGCTGCTACGGCTGCTCAATCCACTTATTCCTGCGGCTCACCTACCACGCTAGATCAGGGGTAGGGCCGCCTTCCTGGAGGCGTTCGATAATACACAGGTTAGTAGTTATATTTCAGTTAAATCCAGAGCCAATACTCACAGCGGTCCTCTTGGAAAATAGTTTACAAACTGCTTCGTTTACTTCCTCCTTGGTTACTCCAAGCGTGTCACAATCTCCATTGTTTTCTTCTACCCACAGGGTTTCCTCTTACAGTAGTATCCACAAAGCGTCCTCGTGGTGCAGTGCTCCTTTAAATATCACAGCTCCGTCCTTTTCGCCTCTCTTGGCTGCCGCACTCTTTCCTCTTGCTATAAGCACTCCGTGGATCAACGGCGCCCTCCGGCTCCTCCAAGGACGGAGCGTGTGAATTTTTCTCTGCCCTAGGCAGCAAATAGAGCTTGTGCCCAAAAACGACTCCCCTGTGTGCTGCTGCAGCTCAATTTATGTGGCCCGTCCTCATTGCTTTCTCTAATCAGAGCAGCTGCTTAAATTGGCTGCACCTGTGGCTCGTTGCTCCCTGATTCATGTTGCCGGGGAGACCAGGAAGTAAAGGGTGCGTTTAAAAATTTTGTCCGGGCGGAACCGCTCCTCTCCATTTTCGGTTCCGCCCTAAGTCACCCTGTGACACTTGCACCACTAGTTGGCCTTATAATTGAACAAAACATTTGAAATCAAGCCACCCTATGGTAATACAACTGTTTCTTCACTAAACTAAAGTGTATAGTCATAAAACTAGCTAGATGTAACACAGTTATGACCGGAGGTTGCATGCACAATTTTGTCATTGCGCCACCTACTGGTTTTGAGATAGAAATATGGAATTTTTTGCCTAAAACTACCGCAACAACACATCTAAAACCATGAGTCATCATGGATTATTCCTTTCATGGCTTTGACTATAATCACTTGTGGTTGCCAATTCACTCCCTAGCAACCAATGAGAATAGCTTATCAACCGTTTTTGCAAGAGCTATATCGCTGCGTCAGAACATTGTAGAGACATGGGGGTGGGCTCTTTTGACTCATTAACACCACTGTAACATTTTGTGAGCTGAGTATTGCCACTGCAAGCACCACTCATTTTTACTTCAGTGTTCTAGTTATCAATCCTCGTTGAAAGAGAGGGAGAATTGTCACTAAATGAGAACACAGCTTTTTTGCTGATAACTGTTATATTGTTTTGTCTGAAATCAAGAGATTTTCCTAGGTTTTTTAAACTGCTCATCCGAAGTCATCTTTACTTTCTGCTGTGCCTTTTTGGCTTGACCCCGGTGATTGCTGCTTGCAGCTATATTTATTATTAGTTATTCTTCTTCTTCCGCCATTGCGGTCTATGGCAGCCCATAGAACCGTACGTAGGAAAGTTATGAAATTTGGCACACTGATAAAGGACAGTCCAATGTGTCCCCACAGCAAAGTTGGAGTCTCTATCTCTAACCCGCTAGCGCCACCAACAGTCCAAAGTTGCACTTACGTTTTTGCTTATAACTTCTGATCCGTAAGTCCTAGAAACAAAATTCTTGTTTCCTCTGATTCCTTGGCTCAAGACGATTCGATTTGACCCTATGACATCATTTTCCGTCATGGAAATTTTTCCGCCATTTTGAATTATTCGTAAAACCTACTTTTGCGAACTCGTCCTAGAGCTTTTGCCCAATTTCCACGAAAATCGGTATGCAGCATCTACAGACCCTCACGGCAAAAAGTTATGGAATTCATGTCAATTCGTCCATCCGTTTCTGTAAACCGCGTCAACGAATTTTACGTAGAGCGCAAAAAAACGGATTTGAGGCTGTATCTTTGCCAAACTTAAGCCTATTGACACGATACTTGGTACTTGTGATGCGAGTCAGGAACTTAGGGTGCATGCAGAGTTTCGTCACAGCGCCACCTAGTGGTCAGACTTATGTTTTAAACGCCTATAACGTTGGCTCCGATTGACATATTTTCACGGGACTTGTTTCTTTGGAGTTCTGAATAGTTGCCGAGTCCAACGATACCAAACATGCCAGAATTCGCCTTACGGTTAACCCTGCACGGCAAAATAGCACTTAAAAAACACGCTCAAATATCTCCGCGAGCGTTATTCCGATCGACTCGAAAACACCATAGGAAGAACATTGCATTACCTTCTGAACAAAAAACTCTATTGGCGTTATATTAAAATTTTCATCAGAAATGGCCGAAAATTGCAAAAAACGAAAAATTACCTTTACATTTTGTGTTTTTTACACATAAATGGTTATAACTTCGCAACGAAAATAGATTTTTTCACCATATTTGATACCCTGATGTATGAGCATATTTTGAGGCCACACAAAAAAAATTGTATGCTTGCACCACTAGGTGGCCCTATAATTGAACAAAACCTTTGATATCAAGCCAGCCCTATGGTCATACAACTGTTTCTTCACTAAACTAAAGTGTATAGTCATAAAACTAGCTAGATGTAACACAGTTATGACCTGATGTTGCATGCACAATGTTGTCATTGCGCCACCTACTGGTTTTGAGATAGAATATGGTATTTTTTGCTTAAAACTACTGCAACAACACTTCTAAAACCATGAGTCATCATGGATTATTCCTTTCATGGCTTTGACTATAATCACTGATGGTTGCCAATTCACTCCCTAGCAACCAATGAGAATACCTTATCAACCGGTTTTGCAAAAGCTATATCTCAGCATCGGAACATCGTAGAGACACAGGGGTGGGCTCTTTTGACTAATTAAACTTGGTTTAACTAGGTTCTTCAGTCTGCTTATCCAATCTCAATTTTACATCCTTTTGGGCCCTGTTTGGCTTGACCCCGGTATTGCTGCTTGCAGCTATATTAATTATTCTGGTTCTTCTTCCGCCATTGCGGTCTATGGCAGCCCATAGAACCGTACGTAGGAAAGTTATGAAATTTGGCACACTGATAGAGGACAGTCCAATGTGTCCCCACAGCAAATTTGGAGTCTCTATCTTTAACCCTCTAGCGCCACCAACAGTCCAAAGTTGCACTTACGTTTTTGCTTATAACTTCTGATCTGTAAGTCCTAGAAACAAAATTCTTGTTTCCTCTGATTCCTTGGCTCAAGACGATTCGAATTGACTCTATGACGTCATTTTCCGTCATGGACATTTTTCCGCCATTTTTAATTATTCGTAAAACCTACTTTTGCGAACTCGTCCTAGAGCTTTTACCCAATTTCCACGAAAATCGGTATGTAGCATCTACAGACCCTCATGGCAAAAAGTTATGGAATTCATGTCAATTCGTCCATCCGTTTCCGTAAACCGCGTCAACGATTTTTACGTAGAGCGCAAAAAAACGGATTGAGGCTGTATCTTCGCCAAACTTTAGCCTATTGACACGATACTTGGTACTTGTGATGCCAGTCAGAAACTTAGGGTGCATGCAGAGTTTCGTCACAGCGCCACCTAGTGGTCATACTTATGCTTTAAACGCCTTAAACGCTTTGGCTCCGATTGACGTATTTTCACGGGACTTGTTTCTTTAGAGTTCTGAATAGTTGCTGAGTCCAACGATACCAAACATGCCAGAATTCGCCTTACAGTTAACCCTGCGCAGCAAAATAGCACTTAAAAACACGCGCGAATATCTCCGCGAGTGTTATTCCGATCGACTCGAAAATGCCATAGGAAGAACATTGCATTACCTTCTGAACAAAAAACTCTATTGGCGTTATATTAAAATTTTCATCAGAAATTGCCGAAAATTGCAAAAAATGAAAAATTACCTTTACATTTTGTGTTTTTTACACATAAATGGTTATAACTTCGCAACGAAAAGAGATTTTTTCACCAGATTTGATACGCTGATCTATGAGCAGAGTCTGAGGCTACACATAAAAATTGGTATGCCTGAACCACTAGGTGGCCCTATAATTGAACATAATCTTTCATATCAAGCAAGCCCTGTGGTCATACAACTATTTCTTTACTGAACTAAAGTGTATAGTCATGAAACTAGCTAGATGTAACGCAGTCATGACCTGAGGTTGCATGCACGATTCTGTCATAGTGCCACCTAGTGGTTTGGAGATAGAAAATAGCTATATTTGCCTAAAACTACTGCAACAACACATCTAAAACCATGAGTCATCATGGATTCTTCATTTCATATGGCTTGGACTATAATCACTGGTGGATGTGAATTTACTCTCTAGCAACCAATGAGAATACCTTATCAACCGTTTTTGAAAGAGCTTTTTCTTTGCATCAGAACATCGTAGAGACATGGGGATGGTCTCTTTTGACTGATTTAACTTGTTGTAACATGTTGTGACATGTTGTGTTTTATGCCACTGCAAACATCACTCACATGTCCTTCAGTGCTCTAATGTTCCATGATTGTCAATAACAGAAGGATGATTGCAGTAGACAATAACATAGATTATTTTTGTTGATTACTTTTGCGTTTTTTTCATTTGACATCATGAGGTTTACAAAGGTGCTTTAGTATTCTTATCCAAACTCAACTTTACACCCTTCTGTGCCCTTTTCGGCTTGACCCCGGTATTGCTGCTTGCAGCTATATTTTCGCCTAATATTGTATTAACAATTATCACGTTAATTAATAGTATTTACATTGTTTTCATTTCATTATCATTGTATACCTGAGGCTTAATGGTAACATTGTGTTACAACATACCCCGCTGGGTAAAATTTTTTATAATCGCAGCTATCTTTTACTAGGGATGTCATTTTGTGTAAATCTAACCCTAAACCGAAGCGATAATGGTAAGAAAATAAGACAATACAGTTGAGTAACCAAGACGTGATCATCACACGGAAACAGGAATTCGTTATACGATCACCAAAAAAGAATCAAAAAGTTATAGACTAAAGACTATATAAAGACTATATAACGAAATTTCGTGAGACTGGGCTGCAAATTCACAAGAGATCATCTTCCGACAGTGAGAGAACAAGACCAAATGCACAGATTTCTTGGCCCTTAATAAATATCTAAAGTAGCCGTGTTACAATTAAACCTATAGTTTGTGCCTCACTCACCCTTATGGTAAATTTCCATTACCATTAATAAAATGTTATACTGTACAGTGTCAATATACAGAAACACGCAGTATAACAGGTTATTGCATCGCAGACAGGTATCTCGTGCAGTCAGAATAAATGTCATATACTGTATTGAAACAACTAACAATTGTGAAAGCGCTATATCTTCTCGTCGGCAATTGCGGGTGTCTCATGTTAAAAACATTTACATTCATACTGTTATAACAGCAGATAGCTGTTCACAGTTGCATTTGTCTCGTATGTCAAATATCCTTTACATTCATACCAGAGTCCTGCACAAAACAAAATGCCCTTTCATTACTGTTATGACTTCAGATTCTCGTCCACAATCAGAGATGTCTTGTGTCAAATATCATTCATATTCGTACTGTTGATACTTAAGGTAATTTTATCTTATGGACGTCAGCAAAGAGCTTTTCCACTGTGTCATCTGCCATTTATAATCCGTAAGCAATTTCAGTTGGGAAAAAATAGTTCCAGAAGTGATCTCAACAATATCGTTCCTTGTATCCTAGTTGAGGTGTGAACTCTGATATTCTCTTTAATTTAGAAAATTTTTAAAGGTCATGTTTCCTGATCCCATTTTTCAATCTTTAGGTAGTGTGTAATGTTGCTGTTAGAGCATAAATAATTCCTGCAAAATGATAAAGTTAAAACTTCACTGCCAGGCGATATATTTTCTTTAACAGAATTTCCCTTTCAAAGCCTATAGCGAACGACCTGTTTGGACTACAGCCTACTTCCCGGTTGAATGACGCCTAAATAAAAGTTTTTGGTAGCACTTTATTTTTCAGCAGTATAGAGATAAGTAAATTGTGTGAAAAATACTGCGTTTTTTACATGTGAAACATGAACACATCCTAAATTGCGCACTGAAAACACAATCAAAACTTCAAAAACAGAGGAAGAACGGGACCTTTAATTGTTATCTCCCATAGTGTGATCGGACCTTTAGCCTTTTGCCAGATGTTTTTATACAATTTAAAATTGTCATTCACATATTGACTTAATTTAGTTCCATAAATGAAGCATTCCACTGTATTCTCCAGTAAACATGTTACATATGTGACCGACTTTCCATGTAATTATGTGCAAACTTAATGGATTTGTCATTACATATTAATAAGTATTTTTCTGATTCTCTTGTTTGTTTTTCATGTGTCTAGCCAGAGAACCTGCTCTTGGCTTCCAAATCCAAAGGTGCAGCTGTGAAGTTAGCTGATTTTGGCCTTGCAATTGAGGTTGAAGGGGACCAGCAGGCCTGGTTTGGTAAAAAAAAATATTTTGCCTCCATACAACATTAAAGGGGAAATCTGACTTTCAGGTCCCCAGTGTGCCTACAGTATTACCTCGAAAACGTGAAAAAGTTTACCATAACAAAGTTAATGGGTTGTTCCATTCTCTGCAAGCATGTGTGCTGTAGAAAGTGAGTTCCCTTTCAGTCGGTCACTACGACGTCACGTCGTGACCGACGAATTGGGAACTCGCTTAGAGAGACCAATCTGCTTTGAATACTACTAAAACGCCAATGAACTTGGCATTGAGATATTTGCATAATGCTGGCGCCGCCCCGCCAGGTGCGTATATAAGCAGCAGGTGCAAATAGGGAAATTAGCTTTTTATCGCTTCGAAAGCCGGCAGTATCTGCTACTGAGAAGCTACTTTACTCTGTTGGGATCTGATTGCTGAAGTTGGTTGGACTGGCAGTACCACAGCGGACGCTTCGCTTATTCCACGGCTCTATATCTGTTTGTTTGTTTTGAGTTTAGTGTGTGCGTTGCCCTTCCCTGTGCGCATCATCAACTGAGCATTTGAGTGAATTTCCCTAAAAGAGTGATACGAGAGAGCTTTGAGCCTTGTTAAAGGCAGCCACTCTCTCGTATATCCGGACATCAGCGTGTTTTTCAGGATGGCTTTTCGTCCGTGCGATCTTGGGTGCGGCAAGTACATGGGTCCAAAGGACGGTCACGAGCGTTGTCTTTCGTGCTTGGGCATCATTGGCTTCACGATCGAGTCCCGAGGAGAGCGTGGCGCGCCGGCATCCATCGTGTAGCTATTACACCTGCGTGTCGCCTAACATTCCCCCCGTGGTCGGACCCCGCGTTTCTCAGGTCCGGTGTGTCCATGAGACAAATCTCCCGGCATGCTGTTGTACACACAGACGCGTCCGACACGGGCTGGGGTGCCACGTACGACGAGCTTACAGCTTCAGGGGTGTGGACAGCACCCCAGTTGCACTAGCATATCAATTGCCGAGAGTTGTGGGCAGTATATCTGGGACTTGTACGCTTCGCTACGGAGCTGCGAGGGAAGGATGTACTAGTACGCACCGACAACACTGCGACCGTTGCGTATATCAACCGTCAAGGCGGTTTGCGCTCCCGTCACCTGTCGCATCTCGCTCGTCATCTCCTCCTTTGGAGTCAGAAGCATCTGAGGTCCCTTTGTGCCATTCACATTCCGGGCTCGCTCAATACAGCGGCGGACGCGCTTTCTCGAGCTGCGCGCCCCGGCGAATGGCGACTCCACCCCCAGACGGTCCAGCTAATTTGGAAGAAGTTCGGTCGTGCGCAGATAGACCTGTTTGCGTCGCCGGACGATACCCACTGTCGCCTATTTTATTCACTAACCGAGGGCAGCCTCGGCGTGGACGCATTGGCACACAGCTGGCCTCGGGGGATGCGCAAATACGCATTCCCCCCAGTGAGCTTAATCGCACAGACACTGTGCAAAGTCAGGCAGGACGAGGAGAGCCTTTTACTGATCGCCCCATACTGGACGAGCAGGAATTGGTTTCCAGAACTAATGCTCCTCGCGACAGCCCCTCCCTGGCGGATTCCCCTGAGGAAGGACCTTCTTTCTCAAGGAGGGGGCACATTATGGCACCCGCGCCCCGACCTGTGGGATCTCCATGTGTGGTCGTTGAGCGCGCGCAAGGTTTAGGTGATTTACCACAAGCGGTATCTAACACAATCGACGCGGCTCGAGCTCCGTCCACAAGATGGGCTTACGCGTTTAAATGGAACCTTTTCGTCACCTGGTGCTCTTCGCAACGCGAAGACCCCAGAGAATGCCCTATTAACATCGTGCTTTTATATCTTCAACATAGGTTAGACGGTAGGCTCTCACCCTCCACCATTAAAGTTGATATCGCTGCTATTTCTGCTCATCACTCACTTATCAACGGCAGATCAGTTGGCCAGCATGATTTGGTTATTAGATTTTTAAGAGGCGCTCGTAGGCTAAACCCCTCGCGCCCTCCTTCTATTCCTCCCTGGGACCTGTCCATGGTGCTGAAAGCCCTTCAGGCCCCCCCGTTCGAGCCTTTGCAGTCTGCGAGTCTGAAGCTTTTATCAATGAAAGCTCTGACCCTGCTAGCATTGGCTTCAGTGAAGAGAGTAGGGGATTTACATGCATTCTCTGTTGACGATTCGTGCCTTCAGTTTGGTCCTGCTGCCTCGAGTGTAACATTGAGGCCCAGACCAGGCTACGTGCCCAAAGTTCCCACCACTCCTTTCAGAGACCAGGTGGTGAGCCTGCAAGCGCTGCCCCCGGAGGACGCAGACCCAACCATGGCTTTGTTGTGCCCCGTACGCGCACTGCGATTCTACGTGGACCGCACGCAAAGCCTCAGGACCTCAGACCAGCTCTTTGTTTGTTACGGTGGCCAGCAGAAAGGGAAGGCTGTCACCAAGCAGAGGATGTCTCATTGGATAGGTGATACTATCGCCCTGGCTTATAATCTGCAGGGCATTCCTTGCCCCTTTAATTTGAGAGCGCACTCCACACGGAGCGTTGCCTCATCTTGGGCTTTAGCTCGTGGATCCTCGCTAACAGACATCTGTAGAGCTGCTGGTTGGGCGACACCTAATACGTTCATTAGATTTTACAGTGTTCGTATCGAGCCTGTATCCTCTCGTGTTCTTTCCTCACCAGGGAGGGCACGGAGAACAGTCTCGCAGGTCGGCTTGCAGCCTCCAACTGATGCTTCATAACTGTGTCAGTATGGAAGGCCTTCAGAGCAAAAATGCGTAATGGTTTGAATTGTTCTTCCTCCGCTGCCTTGGCAGCCTTTGTTGCGGAGCATTGGCTGTCAGCCTTCACTAGCTGTATCCTCGCGGACCTACGTGTTGGCTCGGGCTCCACATTGTGTCCCACCGGGTTCCTTTGTGAGTATTTTCCGTGGGGTTAATCCTACCAGCCCACGTTTCCCTTAGCAGAGCACTGCTTTGCTTACACAGCCACGGCTGTCTTTATTTCTTATCGTCCACCATTAGCCCTTAAGAGGGGCGGTGGCTTCCGCAGCGTTCCTATCCCGCTCAGGTAGGGCGCTTCCCAGTCGCTGGCACTTCTGTGGGTTAAAGGAACATCTAGTGCCCGGCCTTCTGCCCTATCCTATTTCTCCATTTTCCCCGAGGGGATTTTGGAGGATTTTCTGCAGACACTGGAAGAGGTCAGCCCCTAGTGGCGTTTTGGTAGGGATTCCCAATTCGTCGGTCACGACGTGACGTCGTAGTGACCGACTGAAAGGGAACGCCTCGGTTACGGATGTAACCCTCGTTCCCTGAAGGAGTGAAACGGAGACGTCACGTCCCGTCGCCACAGGTGCTGCCACCTGCTGTTACGGCCGGTCACACTTTCCGGCTTTCTCAGCGAAAAAGAAGCTAATTTCCCTATTTGCACCTGCTGCTTATATACGCACCTGGCGGGGCGGCGCCAGCATTATGCAAATATCTCAATGCCAAGTTCATTGGCGTTTTAGTAGTATTCGAAGCAGATTGGTCTCTCTAAGCGAGTTCCCAATTCGTCGGTCACGACGTGACGTCTCCGTTCCCTCCTTCAGGGAACGAGGGTTACATCCGTAACCGAGACGTTTTATTACAATAATACCCCCTTCATCTGCACAACAATTGACAGCACAACTGAGTTTCAATTTCAACAAACCACCATTATTGCGATCAGTGTTTGCATTTCATCAGCTAATTTTCATTCAAAACGACAAACTCAAAACTGAAAATGTTTGCTCACACAAAGTGCCAATTTTAACATGCTATAATAAATTATCTATAGGGTATTATAAGCTAAAACTAAGGCAAGTATTATCTGATGATTGACTGGGTCAAAGGCTGCCAAAAGGTCTAGTAAAACCAGAATCTATGATTTGGATTCTGCCTTGGCTAGCCATAATGCTTCCCTGACCGATAGCAGTGCTGTTTCACTGCTTGTGATCGAGTAGGTCGTTCAGAGTTAGAATGGAAGATACCTGGTTGAAAACAGCTCTCTCTAGTGTTTTTGCAATGACTTTCCGGTGTATGCCTGCACCTTGTCCTCGTCTGTGTGTTAGGCTTGTTGCGATAGTCTGTGAAACGGTGATTACTGGTACTTCAGCCTCTCACCGGTTAGATCACTTGCCCACCGCGACACCATCTTTTTGATATTTTCTTGTAATTAAATAATTTAGTTTCGTTAGAGAGAGCAAACACTTACAACTGAATGTGTCTGCTGCCTGAATTCAGCGGAGCTGAACGCGCGTCATCACAGAGCAGCGGCTTCGGGTGTCAGATTTCATTTATTCCTGTAAGACTGCGGCGAGCAGACGATGCAGAAGCCGCGTGCTTACTCGTTTTTGTTATAAGATACATATATGATGTTTTATATAGGCAAGATCGTTTTGTTGTTGTGTTTTTCATTAAGAATTATAATAAACCCATCATTCAAGCAGCGCTTTATGGAGAAATAGCCGGTTGCTCTGCTTGGGACTGGCGGGTTTCTGTCAAAAGTACCTGCGCACATTGACTCAAGCACTTAAACCAGCTGTTGCACTTGCATTTGCACGCAAATTCATACGCGATTTAACGCAGCGTACGCAAGCGCTGGATTTAAACAACAGTTGCATCTTATTTAAAAGTGAAAGTAAAATGCGCACTTCTGTGCATTTATAAGCCCCTCCCACCCGGTGAATCCGGTATCACCGGGTTTGTCACGGGCTGATTAACCGGTGGGAAAATTCTGTCACCGCAACAACCCTAGTGTGTGTGTTTGCTTAGACTACTTCTGGGTAACACTTTATTTTACGACCCGCAAAGTACCGCGTAATTAAACCGAATTTACAGCGTACCTAGTTGTAACAACAGAGTACCTCTACAGTACGTACTTGTAGTTATAAGGGAACAATATTTTAAGTTTGGGGTAATAAGGGGGTAAGAATATATGGAAAATTATTCTCTAAGTATTTCATAACTACAGGGTACCTATTGTAATATTACGTGGTATGTATGACTTACGTCTATGGGTAATATGGTCTATGAGTAATATGTTTTTTTTTCATGCTACTTACCTGATGAAGTGTTTTGTATAGCCTACAGTTGATGTCTACAAGCCACGTCGGCAAATAAAATATAACACACAATAAAAATAATAGCAACTTGTACCTCTTTGATCTGTATATGTATACATGAGTTACGAGGTAACTCTTATATTTGCGGGCTGTAAATAAAGGTGGGGCTTATTCCCCACTTATTCTGAGTATGTACCAAGTAACTCTTATATTTGCGGGCTGTAAATTAAAGTGGGGCTTATTCCCCGATTGTTCTGTTTATGTACCAGGTAACTCTCATATTTGCGGGCTGTAAACTAAAGTGGTGCTTTGTTCACCTCTTGTTATAAATGTTATAGGGTAAATACCATAAACATACAGAATATCGTTATTTTTATTTTAAAACAACTTATTTCAAAACATCTTTAAAACACTATAATTAAGCCAACACTTAATGTTTATTATCACATAACTTTTATTTAAAATAAAAAGTCATGACAATTTTTCATTGTTTTTGCAGCTTGGCTTCCTCTGTTGGTGTTCTTGTCCACTCGGATGATGAGTTGATGTCGTCTCACAAATGCTGTTCTGCCTTACATATAAAAAACATAAATGAAAGCCTTCAGTAAATGTTTCTTCACTGTGCCTTGACAGAAACAGAGTTTTCTGAGCCAGTTACGTTAATAACTTTAGGCTAACGTATGTGCTAGCTAACCTGCTACCGTTAGCTGGCAACTTTCTTGAAAAAACATTTTGAAATGCGTGAGTCATGTATTAACAAAACCAGTCACCTTATACAGCATGCGGATCCTGCTGACATCACTCGCAGCCGTACTCCACAGTGTAGAACGTTTTTAAAAACTCTTTAAGAAATTTCACCTCAGGATCGCGTTCCAGCAATCCTCCTGCAGACGGCGGCGCGTTCTACACCTGCGCAGTAGCCTACGCATGTAGTCGTCTTTTGCTTTTAGCGGGAGCTGATATCTGCTGTTGTTTCATTCTGGTTTGCCTTGCATAAATTATATTTGGCTAAAATACTTACAGTAAATAAATTGCAAAGCACCACTTCAAATATGTCCGCAAATGTAGGAGTTTCCTGGTAAATAGGGAATAAGTTGCTATTTTAATTGTACTTACCTTAAAAAAAGATAACCACATTAAATCAGCTGGACTTTTGTTATTAAAAGCAAGTAATATAGGCTACTAAAATAAAAGTGATGTGCTGTTATATTTATTTGCCGATGTGGCTCGTAGACATTGACTGTATACAACATTCAGTAGTCAATATGAAAAATTCACAAAAAAAACAAACAAACATAATTTCCCCATAGACTTGACTAAGTCATACATACCACGTAATATTACAATAGGTACCCTGTTGTTATAAAATACTTAGATTATAAATAATTTATAATTCTTCATATTCTTACCCCCTTATTACCCCAAACTTAAAATATTATTCCCTTATACCTACAAGTACGTACTGTAGAGGTACCCTGTTGTTACAAATAGGTACGCTGTAAATTCGGTTTAATTACGCGGTACTTTGCGGGTCGTAAAATAAAGTGTTACCTACTTCTGTTTTGATTATGTAGACTTTTATGTAGACTCTTAAGAACAGTCAAGTCACTCACTCAGAGGATAGTAAAATAAATATCTATTCAAATCAGAGCATTTTCCATGTCTGGAATGGATGTATTATTGAGTCTATAAGGTAACAATAATATAACTTTTGTTTAATAATGGGTTTGGCTAAAAGAAAATATTGTTTTGTCTATACTACTACTAGGTCATTATATAATATATGGGTTAAATAGAATTGCATTACTAAAAAGAGACTAAAATACAATTTCACTGACTAAAATAAGACTAAAATGCCCAGACTTTTAGTCCACTAAAACTTGACTAGACTAAAAGAGTATGAACGTGACTAAAACTAATAAAAACTAAAATGCCAGCTTGACACAAAGACTAGACTAAAACTAAAATTAAAACAGGCTGCCAAAAACAACACTACTAATCACTATGAACCAAGCTCTGCGGAACAAGACATTTAGCAAAATAAAATATGACTGAATCAACTCTTGTTTGGTCTAAGTTAGAACATTTATTTTGCTTTATTACTTTAAGGCATTAATTAAATTTGAAATATGCCATTTTTGTTGTATATCTTATACTGAAGTTTATTCCCCAGTAAATGCCCACTGGCGTTTATAATCTAATGTTGACATGATACTGTACAGTATGTACCAAGCTACCTATGACACTGATTAGCCTATTATTGCTAATTTGTTTGCCTATTCATTTAAAAATAAACAGGTTTCAAATTAGGCTATTATAACGGAGTTTTGTATGCAAAACAGCATTGTTAGTATACAGTTTATTTATTTAGCCTTTCACCTCAAATTGCATGTAGTCTATAACCTAATTATCATCTGAAAGTGTATGTTCTGCTTTTTCGATGGGTTGTCTCATTTAGCATTAATAATCACGGGGATATTCAAACAGTTTAACACTATAGATTTCGTGTTCTAGTTTGTGCTCATCTTTCTTTGGAAATAAGTCAGTCACAAATCGTTTCCCCTCGTTTCCTTCTTCTGTCTTTCCTTTCTTTTTTAGTGGCCTGATTTAGCTTTCTTTGAGAAAGACAATTCAACCAAACCGCAGAAATTTGCGCTCCACCAGAAGCTCAAAAACGTAAACAAAATGCGCGTACAGATGGAATAAACCATGTGGTGCATTTGCAAGGGTTGGGACCGTGAGACTTTAGATAGTTTTTACTCATACAAAATGTAGTCAGTCAAACAGTTTTTCAGCCAATACACTAACTTTACATTTCATCTGACATTCATTATGAAATTTAATTAGGAAATGAAAATATCCAGGTAAAATAAAATATATTCCAAACTTTTCAAGGGCCCTCTCTTCCCTTGGGGCCCTGGTAATCAGTAATGAAGGCCGCAGAGCTCGAAAGGACCGTGGCAAATGAAGGTTGCTGAGCTCCAACCACCGGGTCGCGACCCAGTACTGAAATAAAAATGTGTATAATAGCCACATAAAAGCTTAATCTGGTATTTTGTACTGTAAGAGCCGACTTCAAATAACATCAGTCATTTCCACTTTTGAACAGAGCCGCGCTCTCTCTCTTTTTCTCCGCCTCTCTCTCTCTACAAGCGCATCAGCGATCACATTGCTCTCATTAGAGTTTGATCATACAGTACTTCTAAAACACAATCGATCAAAGAATTGCGGAGGTATGACTTTATGAATCATTTGCAAATGTACGTCGCAATGATGTACATATGCGGAGACGTTCAAATGTGTGACAGCGTGAATGACTGAAAAGTAATTATTTTATTCTTCTTTAAAACAACTTCAGAATTATCCATCGATCGTAGCACCATGATCAAAATAAACTATTAGGCTAATAATATTTTAACGGCTACACTTTTAACGTAGGTTTGAAAGGAACCTATAAACTTGTCAATCATCATTAATCATGGTAAACGGGAGTCTCCATGCCTTCTTCTGGCATCTCTCCTCCTTCACTGCATTTTTCTTCTCTTCTGTTACTTGGAATTGGGTCTCGAGCCCGACCAAGATTCGAGCTGCCTTTAAGAACAGCAAGCCAAGTTCGTTTAGGTTCCATTAATTATTAAGACTAAATGGGCAGGCAAACTAGTAAAAACAATGAAAGTAAAAAACAATCTGCCAAAATATGGTTTTACACGTCTAGAAAATATACTATAGCCTAAATAAAGCAATTATTAATTTCTCTAATGCATGGTTGTTATCTTTACTTCCGTTTAAAACGCAAATTTCGAAAAGGAGGATTTTTTGAACAGCACGTTTGAACAGCAACTCAGCGCACTCTTGATTGTCAATAAAATAAAACGTCATATACAAACCACATCAAATAAAGTTTTATAAATGGAGAATAGCTCGTGTTTCGAGCGCCAACGTCCGTGTCTATGCCGTACTGTACTGTAAACAAAGCTACAATAAATTACTGACAGACATACAGTAAACAGCACTACTGTCACAGTTATGGTTGAATTTAAAGCAGTGTTAACTCTAAAATACTGTCTTAAAGGGATAGTTAACTTAAAACATGTAGTTCAGTCATAGATTACATAACAGAACAGACCATCCAAACATTTATGAGTTTCTTTATTGTGTGATACACAAGTTATTTTAAAGAGTGTTTATAACCACAGTGTCTGGTCCCCACTCCATTGTATTTTTTGCTAGTCAGGGAAAAACAAAAAAAAGAATTTCTCAAAAAAATTTTTTTTGTGTGTGTTTCACTCAAGAAAGAAATCATGAAGGTTAGACACAATATGAGGTTGAGTAAATGATAACAGAATGTAATTTGTGGGTTGACAATCTACCAATATTTAACAGTAATATCACTTTTAACAGTGTTTGTGCAGACATGCTACAATTTGGAGAATACAGTATTTAACAATTAATAATGTTATTAATCACCATGTATGGCAAATTTAATTAAACATGATTTTATTCACATTTATAATTATTTTTAAAGCAGATTATGGCAGGATGGGAAAAAAGTGAGTGCAATGTGCAGTGCAGCATGTTACCTTGAAAGTTACCAAGAGGTGTGTGTGCGTGCATGTGCGCGTGCATGTGTTAAATTATATGTTAAAAACCCATGTTCTGTCCTTTCGGCCGATGCTACTGTACTCAAAAAAATTTTCCAAGGTTGGCAGGTCTGGAACAAGGTAAAATAACAAATGACAAACACAAAAGAATGCGGATAATAATAAAACTATAACTTAAACTGTACAAGGATAAACCTGGCAAGGCGTATATTATGACCAACTCAACAGAAAACACGGTGAGAATAAATAACCAGGCAAATGAGGAGAAAATCAGGATCAGGTGAGGAGCGCAGGTGAAAGAGATGAGACGGGAGGAGGAGCGCCAATTTGACAGACGCACACGTGCTGAGCTGTCAAAACACAGTGAGACACAAAACACAAAACAGAGCGGTCAATCAGACCAAAGTCATGACAATGTCAACTGACTCCCAAGGGGTTGAAAGAACTCCTAGGAGAAAACCATTTAGGGAAAAAAATCCCAGAGAGTAAAAAACCCTTGAGAGAGAGAGCCAGGCATAGCAGATCCTATAGAACGTGGCCTCAAACTCAAACTGGCATGGGGCTATTTCAAAGATATTTTAATATTCAAAAAAGTACAATATTTCTGTAAATGTACTGTTTAAATTCTATTATTTAATGTATAATACTTAAAAATAGATAAGCAGTTTTTTTATTTTTTTTAATATACATTATTTTATAAAAGTAAGTACATCTTTTTCTTTAACTAAGGCCTATTAAAACCCTGCACTAAACCCAAGGTTCTCAACAGGCAGCCCATAGGCCACATCTGGCCCTTGTCCCTTGAAAGAGCCAGTAAGATGCCAATTTTAAGCTTCATATCACTGTTTATAAGTCCCGGACAACAGGGGTGTATTCTAGACGCAGGTTATGTGACTTACCTGGGTAAGTAAGCGGATAACCTCTGCTTTCGGTTCCAAAAACGGAGGTAACTTTCGGGTTATGTAAGTAATCATAGCAACTGACTCTCTAAAGATAACCTGGTCCCGAGCAGGTTATGTTGCAGGGTAAGATCATTTTAGTTAATAAAACTAGGCTCCGGAGGATGTCTGCGCATGCGCGTACTTATGATCAGCGTGCAGCGGGCGTGGAAGCATATATTTTGCATAATATTACAATGTGAAAGCATTGATTTTATTGCATTTACAGTCACAAATATTTATTGCTGTCTTAAAAAACTTATGATATTTTCTTTAAAGATACAGTTTTTTTAATACCATGGATTGATATTTGTGATTGGACTAATTACTATACATTTAATTATGTCCATTATTTATAAAAATTGATTCATATTTGTGTTCGGACTACATACTATACATTTAATTATGTCCATTATTTATAAAAATTGATTCATATTTGTGTTCGGACTACATACTATACATTTAATTATGTTCATTATTAATATATCTCCAAATATCAGTGGATGTATGAAACACATTTCCGTCAGTTAATTAATGTTAACAATAAAGTACATTTCCATTATCAATTTTGTCAATTCATAAATAACCTCATATTTCACTTACTAGATAATTTGAGATGAATCTAAGTTCTAATAAATGTGTGTGCAAATACATTGTCATTATTGAGCCAAAAATCTTAACATATGTTACTTAAGTGACAATGGGCTCTATCTTACACCCGGCGCAATGCAGCGCAATGCGCGACGCAAGTGTCTTTCGCTAGTTTCCACCCTAATTTTCACGTTTAGCGCCGCGTTGTTTAAATAGCAATTGCATTTGCGCCCCCTTTTGCGCTCATGGGCGTTCTGGTCTGAAAACGAGGTGTGTTCAGGCGCATTGTTGGCGCGTTGCTATTTTGAGGCAACTAAAATAGACTACGCCATTGACCAACAAAAACCTGGTCTAAAGTCTAAAGTCAATGGCGCAATGTGTTTTATGTTATTTAAAGAGCGCATTAGTAAAATGCGCCTAAACACGGGAGGACAACGCGGGTTTGCTTATCACAAGGTACATAATGCGCAGCAGCACAAAAATGCTTTTAAATATGAAAGATTAAAGGATTGAATGTAAAAGATTATTATTGAGTCTCTTGGACATAAATGAGGACTAATTGTGAGACGTTAGAAGGCGCAAAGAGTTGCTTCAGCTGCTGCCTGGTAAGTAAATAAATGCTTTGCTTTAAACAAATGCATCTGTTTTTAAATGTTTTTTTAATGCTACCTCACGGATTTATTGTATATGATGACTCTGTACCTGTGGATATGGTGAGATGAGAAACATTTTTAAGAAATGCTTAAAAAAACTCTTTGCTAAAAAACCGCTGTCCAAAGTGCTGAAACGTGAGGAGAGCCGTTTGTAAATTCTTTATCTCCTGTTTGTTACAAATAAAGTATTTTTAGAGTACAAACCTTATCTTACATACTTGTAAATTATGTTTTGATGATATTGGATAGCCATACATTTAAAGCAATTACAAGCCTGCTTTTTTACTTCCATGACTAAAAGAAAACGGGTTTTAAAAGTTTTTAATAAAAAAATAACAATTTCAATACAAGTGGAAAAACAACATAATTATTTAACATTAATCTTAAACTGGGGATCTTCTTCCTCCGCTTAGTTTTTCAGTTTACAAAGTTCGTCATCTAAATAGGGATTAGACATAGCGCCAGCGCAACTTGCCTTTAAAGGGGATGAGAGCTGAGTCTCTCATTGGTTTACTGCATGTTACGCCCAAAATACTCCCATTACAACAGGACCAACCCTTTTCGACCATGCGCTCGGCGCACAAACCATTTTTCCCGTCGTTAAATTAGCAAAAGTGGATTCGTACACGCCCATTTAGACGTTGCGCTGTGCGCTTTAGACAATGCGCTTAGATCGTTAAAATAGGGCCCAATGTGCCAATGTTACAGTAAATGGGTATAACAAATAGAAATCATAATAATATTACTGAGGGACAGAAGTTACCCCTGCCTGCAGTGTCTGATAGGCATGTGCATCTAACCTGACCCACAGAATGACACCCATGAAGCACAGGTGACACAGGTGAAACACAGACTTCATTAGGTGAAACCAGAGTCGTATAATAGTAGAGTTACGACACTCACATAGACGTCCGTTGTAAGAATGGAATGCGGAAGTAACAGCGTTTCATGTAGTGACCGGTAGTGACGCATAGTTCCAAATGCAGCACTGAAGCCCATTCATTTCAATGGCACCTGCTGGTAAATCGATGAAATTACCGTTTCTCTTTACATTTTCGGACATTTCATTAATATAGTCAACAGTGATATTTTATGAACTCTGCTGTAGGTAATGATTATCGTTAATAATAACTAGTAAAATTTTTATATTTTAATGAGTTGTGTATAATGTGTGAATAATATAGATTTAATGGTTTAATATTTTATTACTGGTGGTCATCTACTTTATACTTATCTTTTTTATATATTACGAGTAACACTAGGGGGCAACAGCGACAAGCTAAATGCCTTATAAGAAAGTCACACTGCTTCACAATGTTTCATTGTGTTTGGTAAGTAATACGAGTGATGTATCCTCGAAAATCATGTATGATTATATTAACATTTAATGTGAATTTAAAATATGAATTTAGTGTGTTTCTGTTATGCTTCACTGTTACAAATAATCGCGTTGGCGATCTTTTTTGTGATTTTAATATAGTAACAGTGTAGGAATTATGTTTTTAGCAGATTGATAGCCATTTATATAGCCATATTTTGCTACAAAAATAAAAGATAAACTGTGTTGCTGTAGTTGGTATAGATAACCACAGTTATATTTGGGTCACATCTTATCTTTATTAACTGATTTACTGTATTTCCATCACTCCCTAGTAAAAAAAAACGTTATAAACACAGTAAGTATAGTGATCAATTCCCATTACAAGCTAATATTTACCTAAAATAGCTGAAAACCGATGCAAGATTGACAGCCCTGCTTGGTTTGGAACTGTAGAACGTTACATGAATCACGTGACCGCGCGGCGGCGAGATCAAAGCGTTTCGTAGCTCTGTTATTATACGACTGGGTGAAACACCATTGAATCAGATATTTTCTATTATCAGTTAGATCATGTACATAATGAAATAGTTAAAAATATATATTTCATAGTATAAAATTTATTTCTTAAACATGCATTTCAGATCCTTAGCCCCCGCTCAACATTTGATCTATAGTTGGTCTTTTTCTAAATCACCTTTTTTCTTTAAAATTGGCCTTTTATAGGTGCTTTCCTGAGCTATCATTTTTGAGCCAAAGGGAAATTGAGATATTTGGTTATATTACAACATTACACAACGTTACTATTGACACTAATGTAACATTTCTATTCTCCAAAGCTACGCTATGGGAACGCCCTCTGCGTGATTGCGTCTAAAGCATGTATGTCAAATCAATCCAATGTTCAAGTGACACGTCATAGGCGGGTGACGTGGGAACCAGGAAGCTATAAAAAGAGCACCCTGCAAGCCGACTTCAGCTCTTTGTGCCTCAGCAAGCGAGTGTGTGTCATGTCTAAGTCCAAACAAAGTTTTAAGGAGTGTGCTTCCCCGGGTCCTCGTTTCATTACGAGCGAGGACATGCATCGTCTCTGTGTTATGTGCCTCGGGGCACAACACGCACGATCATCTCTTGAGAGGGGTGGTTGTGCACATTGTGAAAGAATGCCGCTCTGTAGGTTGCGCTCGCGGCTCGCACTCTTCGAGGAGGGTGGTGAGCCGGGTGTTCCCCACTGTTCTGGCCCCACTGCTGCCAAGGCAGAGCAGAAGCTGCGATCGTGGGGATCTCAACTAGATCTCGCGGACGAGCTTGAGACGGGTCTTCCCCTTTCTCAGCCTTCACCCGCGGGATCTACTTTCAATGTATATAAAGAATAAACGTATAATGTGATATACACTATAAAAAAACACTACACTAAAGGGAAACATAGGCGGAACAGACTGTGACACAACACCGGCCGCTTATCCGTTTAGTCCATGCCAATTTTTTTTATTTGGCAACACTTAAACCCTTTTGACTTACGTGGCTAAATTAAAAAAATATCGCCTCCCAAGACAACTCATAATGGAGCTGCTGGTTCTTCTCAGACCATATTCTATACCTAACTCTCTCTCTCTGTTCATTGTAGATAGGTTGCTTTTTATTGAAAACATTAACCAATGGCAAGCAATACCGCATTAAACAGAAGTAACTGCAGCTGCCTGCCAATCAATTCTGATTGTAAAGTACCTTACC
The DNA here is from genome assembly GCF_030506205.2 of Paramisgurnus dabryanus. Taxonomy (NCBI): domain Eukaryota; kingdom Metazoa; phylum Chordata; class Actinopteri; order Cypriniformes; family Cobitidae; genus Paramisgurnus; species Paramisgurnus dabryanus. Next base: position 33,680,739 of record NC_133354.1, read on the forward strand.
ATTAGTATAAAAGTGTATTACATAATTTTTAAAAGTCATTAAAGAGTAACTAAACCCCTGGTCAGAGCCTGACTCCACCCACTGGCAATATTTGAAAAATGCAAGAAAAGTGGGCAGATCCCAACGGAGATGATGGGGGGACGAACTAAGCTCGTACCAAGTGTGTGGTGAGATCGTAATAAGGGCGTGGTGAGCTTGAACCTGCTTATGTATTTTTTGGACCCAACATCCAATAGGAAAATTCAACTGCAGTAGCCACAGTTCAACCTGAAGAAGGCAGCACTCAGACGTTTTTACAACATATATTGTAGTATTGAAACACTTTATATCCAAATGTCAAAAAACTTACTAAAATCAATGAACAGCACTAATAAAGCCCCATTCTTACAGATCATTAACTAAAACAAGTTGGTTTAGGGTTTAGTTATGCTTTAAACCCATCTCAAGAAGCGGCACAAATGGCACAATGGGATAAGGAGGGTGGATGATTAGCGAGGGATACACGGTTCGTCTACCTGTATTACTGACAATTTAAAAATTTCATTTATAGTCTATATTTTACAGATAACTTAAACTATGTTAAAAAAAATGTTACTGGAATAATTTTAGTAATGTTCCTTTTGTATAGAATGTGTTGTCTTTCTTAAAGGCGGAGTCCATGATGTTTGAAAGCCAATGTTTATATTTGAAATCACCCAAACAAACACGCCCCTACCCCAATAGAATCTGGACCTTCTGTTGATAGACCCGCCCCACACATACGCAGCCCGGCATTTGATTTGATTTGATTGGCTATAAGTGTGTTTTGGTAGTCGGCCCGTTTCCTTCTCCAAACCGTTTTTCAAACATCGTGGACTCCGCCTTTAACGCCGAAATGCACCTTTGCGTGAAGTGGAAAATTGATCCCTGAGCGATCAATCGCAAATAATTCAGCACCTTCACTTGGGACAGCGCAATTGTTACGTCAAACTAAGAGGCAGGGTGTTAAGAAGCTTCTTAAGGGACACTTCGGGGAACACACTTAGGAACATAAACAACTTTTGTAAGATATATATTTTTGAGTCTTCTTAGCACGCTAAGAGTCGAGGAACTGGGCCTTGTGCTTTTTAAGCGAAGAAGTAATATGTAGTTATAGTTTTATCATACTCCTTTCCCATGCAATACTGTGCTTTATCTAGAAAACCTGGTTCAAATGAATAAAAAATGGTTAAATTAATTAATATAAGCCAGTTGCTCTCTGTATCTTATGTGGTCAAAATGTGGCCCTCTAGACCCTTGAAGTTAAGAACCTCTGCACTTTTGAATGGGTAGTCAATGTTACATAAGCTAGTTGGACCGAAAAATGTAATAATATGGGAGAACCGGGGTGAAAGTAATGTGGGAGGGAAGTAACAAAGCGATTTTCTCCCAGCCCTGATAACATTTGCATTCCAAACTATGACAGCATCTTTAGAAAGCAACCCTTGATAGAGCTGAAAAATATCATGTTATTTACTCACCGCGCGTACTTCTTATAACGCGTTGTGTTTCTTTTTTCATGTGTTATAATACTGATCAATCTGCAGGTTATTTAGTGCTCGAACACATCCTGAAGTTTGACTTCTCAGAGTTTTTCAAAATAAAAGTTAATCCAGTTTAAATGTCTGGGTATCATGTCGGGACGAAAGAAACATTGGTTACTTTTGTCCCGCTGTTAATACTGTTAAATTTTATTTAATTTAATTTTATAGTGTTCAAACTGTTGAATTTTTTTTATTCTCAACAATTTAAGTTTGTATCGTTGCTGTCGGTAGCTTTTGAAACATTTGATAAAATTGAAATTTAAAATGAAAATGTAATTTCATTATTTTTTACAGAGATAAATTACAAAATATGTTGGCATTTACATATTAATGAGGTCATAGTCACTTATATTTATTAAAAACAAGTGTAACACAAAAATCTATCTTGTTTTGTTGTGTTACTTTTGACCCACATGTGTGTTACTTTCGCCCCTGCTGACAGGGTCAAAAGTAACAATACACTACTTATGTTCAAAGTGAAATGATACAGAAGTCATTTTACATTTGTTTAAAATTCCACCTGCTATTGATAGACCACACTTGTGAGTTACGGACCACAGCAAAAAATATATCTCTGTCTAAAACATTATCTTTAAAAACAATCCTTATCATTCACGACTCTTCTGTTGCTCTCCGCCATTTTTAAAAGGTCAAAGGTTATCTCATCTTGGCAACTTGTGCATCAAAATATTCTATGAGATGCTGAAAAGTGCTGAAAGGTGACACAGAGAAGGGGAGAACGGGCCGCAAATGGCCCGCGGGCCGGGAGTTTGAGACCACTGCTATATAAGATAAACTATATATTAAATACTTAAGTATTTATTATTTATTAATTTATTTATATATTGAGTAATAATGTTACTTATCTGTGACTTAAAAAGTTATATACAGTATCTCCAATGAAATGTTCCTTTTCAACAGTGTAGACTTATTAAAAGTTTTTCTTCCCCTTTGTGACATCAGGCTTTGCTGGCACACCTGGTTACCTGTCCCCTGAAGTCTTGCGGAAAGACCCTTATGGAAAAGCTGTTGACCTCTGGGCATGTGGTTAGTGTTTTATATTTCATTGGCTGCTTCCAAAATCGCATTCCTTACTGAGTAGGTACACTCTTAAGAAAAGTTGTTCTAAATAATACCAAATAAAGGTTCTTCAGCAAATTAACAATACAATTTGGTAAAGAAAAACATTCAAAATAGACATCAATTACATGAAATCATTCAAATCTTGACATATGTCACATCAAAACATGCAAATGATAATAAATACTAAATATTTACATATTATGACATTCAGATGTATACATTTTAGCACAAACAGATAGACAGTATAGAATACAAATTAATGGGATCTTAATAATACATTACTAACTGTAAAAATAAAAGTCAATAGGATTGTGTCCATGTTTGTAGAAGCTCGCCAAAGTCCATATTATTTTGTTTGCTGGATCATACTCCATCCAATGTTCTTTGTTTTGTGGCAGTGATGTTGTACATTTAGTCAGATAAGGGTAAGATAAGAGTAGGGTCTGCTTTTGTCATGTTGATCTTGAGACACAGGCTGCGATTACCACAGATTCCCATCACCAGGCTGTGGTCATCATTTGGTGGACTATTCCAGGTTGAGCTTCTGGCCGAACAAGATTGGGGTCTGTCGTCATGGGTGAAAGGATAAGACATGGAGACAAGACAAGACAAGACCAGTTAATATTAGCCTGAAGTTTGCTTACATACTGTATGTAAAACATGATTTGACAGAAGTTTTAATATTAGTTCACAGATAGACAAAAATAATAATTAATTCTGCTTTTACAAGTAAATGTGCCACAAGAACACACACACAATCTCCAAAATGTTTAAACCGTAAATAACTATTATTTTAATGTCAGCATTGAAAGAACCATGCATACATCACCTTTAAAAACAGGATGTGTTTCTAATATAAAGCAGTCATACTCCCTTCACTCCCAGAATAAGAAAGATTAGCTGGGTCATTCTACAAAAAAGGTGGAAATGCTTGTCCCTTGCTTTTGCAGACCCCTTAATCATTTAATTTGACCCAATAATCCCATAATGATGTATATTTAATAAATATAGACTGTCCTTAAAATGATGAGAGAGTTTATTTATTTAATTTTCTTTCTTATCCTTTTTTAATTTTTTTTTAAATGTCTGGTCCTGAAAATTGCCCTGTCCCTTTGATCATACATGGAAGTTGAACTGTGTACTTATTATTTAAAACCATGTTTTTTATAAAACAAATCTAATTTACAGTTACTTTTAACCCTGTATGAATTTACTACAACACTGAAATGGTAAAATACACTATTAATATGAATTATATCAAATAAATATTTGTCCCCCAAATTTATGTCATTGGTGTTACCCTACCCAAAGCACTTTTATTTTGAAACAATGCATCAGCTCTTTGAAGTTTTTCATGGGTCAAGAGGTCAGTGGAAGAAGTGCAGTGGAGGAAGGCAAAAGGTTTTTGAGACGTCTTACCTTATTTGTCTAAAATATCATGATATATCTGAGATAAGATTGTTTGGATGTCATTAGTGTTACTCTTTTTTTTTATAGCTGGGAGTGTTAAGATCTTTACATAAAAATACATTATACTGAGTAAGTATGTGATTCTTACATCTCTGATGAAATAGCACATGGCTAATGGCAGCCATTTTGTTAAAATATAATTTTTTTCCTGTAAATTGTCATTGGTGTTACCATCATTGGTGTTACCGTCATTAGTGTTACTTCTCTAATGAGTAATTCCTAAGCATTAAAACAAAACAAGATGGAAAATGTTATGAAAGTTTATAAGTTTTATCATATTCATTATCTATTATTATATTCAAATTTTGTCATGGGTGTTACATTGTGTCACTGGTGTTAAACCAAGTTTTGGTGTTATGAATGTATTTTCTTCAGAGGTGTCAAGTAACAAAGTACAAATACTTTGTTACCTTACTTAAGTAGATATTTTGGGTATCTATACTATTACTGGAGTAATAATTTTTCAGATGACTTTTTACTTCTACTCCTTACATTTTCACGCAATTATCTGTACTTTCTACTCCTTACATTTAAAAAATTGCCTCATTACTTCTTTTAATTTCAGCTTGTTTTCTTTTTTTTACATTCCGGCTTGTCATCGTTAAAAAAAACCTATCTTGATAAATTGCATCATCCAGATGAATGCGATTGTGGTTGGATGAGAAGTATAAACATACACCATTCCGACACCCTATTGGTTTGTATGCAATCCCCGCCCCCTCAGCTGACTGCAGATGATCAAAAGTTTGCTCGATAGCGCTGCAAAGATAAACATAAAAGAACCGCGAGAGCGATTAGAAAGCATGCAGAGCAGTTTGCTCTCGCGATGCTTTGATATCATCCCCCATCCGTTTGTACAGTAACAGAATGCGGCATTCTGTCTTCAAATGGAAAAGTACGAAATAAAACTCGCGCATCACTTTCAGGTCAGTTCACATTCACAAGCCTG